>NW_021938898.1:277143-278749 GCF_001715985.3 Manacus vitellinus
GAGGTGGCAGCAGGCAGGGAGCCCTGTGAGGACCAGGCAGCTCAGTGTCCTCGTGCCCTGCAGGCAGGTGGGACATGTCACATGTCCCCACAGCATCCCTGTCCCATGGTCTGTGTGCGCTGATCGGGCTGACAGCGAAGCCCTGCTGGATCCCACCCCATGTTTTCCATTCCTGAGTGTGTTTTCCTTGCATCTGAGAGGCTTTAGACGTGGCTCTGAGATATTTTTTTTCCCAGCATTTCTGATTTTTAACTAGCTGTGACTAACCAGGCTGGCACGGCAGGCTGTGACCAACCACCAACGTGCTACCTGTGCGCTTATAAATAGGGCCTGTTCTGCACACCCCCGTTTGGAGCATTCCAGGGCTCCTGAGCCCCTCTGTGACACCAGCCCAGCTTTTCCCAGCCTCTCCCCCGCAGCTGCCAGAGCCCAGCATCCCCCAGGTCCTGGCAGGAGCCCCCCAGAGAGGCAGTGCCCCCCAATTCCTGCCCGCAGGCTGCAGGAAGGGGGCTCAGCCCCACGGCTGGACCTGCTGAGCTCCAGGATGTGCCTCCAAGCACATCATGATGGTGGCAGTGCCAAGCCTCTGACAGAGTTGGGCCCCTCATGCCAAGGCTGACATGAACTGAGGGTTGTGCTGGGCTGTGTGGGGTGGCTGTCCCTGCATCGCCATGGTCCCCAACGCTCCGAGCTGGGAAAAATCCCCTTCCCGAGCGCTTCCTCACGGGGCTGAGCTCTTTGGTGACTCCAAGGGGGGCCCAGACTGTGGGGCAAGGGCTGGCAACGCCGTGGGTTTGGCTTGGATTCTTCCCTTCGTGGCTTCCTGGTCAGGGTGCTGGAGGGGGGGTCTCCTCCCTCCCCTTCCCTCGGCTCCGTGATGATCCGTCAGCTGGATTTGCTCCCGGCTGGATTTGCTCCGACACCGCACGGAGTGGGAGCTGCTGTCAGGAGGCTCCGGCCTCCCGGCGGCGAGCGTGTGGTGAGCGTGACTGCACTGCTGGCAGGAGGGGAGGGCACTGAGCAGCTGCCTGGGAAAACTGCCCCGGGTGCATCCAGGGAAACCACGGGGCGGGCACGGTGCAAGGCTGGGCTCCGGCAGGAGCATCCCCCTCTGCCCGCGGCCCTTCCCTGCCCTGGGGGCTCTGCAGCCCCTCCTTTAGCCTTCCTCCCCAGGGACTTGGTGAGGTTTGGCTCTGCCTTTGATCCCAAGCTCTCCGAAGCAGAGCTTGCCCGTGTTTCCAAGCCGGCAGGGTGGTGCCCGGGCTGTGGGCACAGATCCCTCGGGGCTGCCCCCGGAGGGTGCAGGATGGAAACGAGGGGTGCAGGATGGAAATGAGGGATGCAGGATGGAAATGAGGGATGCAGGATGGAAACGAGGGGTGCAGGATGGAAACGAGGGGTGCAGGATGGAAATGAGGGATGCAGGATGGAAAGGGCCTCGTGCCCAGCTCTGGGCTTTAACCTGGTGGTTGGCAATGTCTGTGGGACGGGCTGGAGGCTCCTGCTGGACCATTCTGCTCCTTCCTGTTTCTCCTGTCACCGAAAGGAGGAGGTTTAAATCAGATGTTAGGTAAAAATTCTCTAACATCAGGGTGAGGAGGCCCTG
>NW_021938898.1:279853-281741 GCF_001715985.3 Manacus vitellinus
GCTGCCATTCCACGGGAGCGAGGAGGTGAGCTCGTCTCTCTCCCGTTTCCATGTGCCCGCGTGGGCGGGATAACACCCGGGCGAGGTGGGAAGCGGCGGCTGCTGCTTTTTCCAGGGCTGGCCAGATGGGATTTCTCCCTCACTTTGGGTTTTTGACAAACGACATGCGAATTTATCCGGTGGTTTCTCCCGCTTCCAAAGTGAGGGAGCTGCTTGTCAGGGCAGCGCCGTGGAGAGGTGCCAGCTGGACTTCTCCGAGCTCCAGCTGGGAGCAGCCAGTGTGCCCCAGGACACGGAGTGGCTCCGGACTCCTTGTCCCTGTGCAGCTCCAGCGTCGGCAGGGCTGGAATTAGCGGGATGCAGGGAGGGTGCAGGCAGCATCCAGGGCACGTAGAGGCTGGGAACAGGCTGGATCACACCCGGAGCACCACCGTGCCCGGGCACTGTGCCCCTGCCCTTGCCCAGAAGCCAAGTGGCTCCGGGGCCGTGGGGTCTGCGCTAACCCAGCTGGGAAGTTCCTGAGGAAACAGTTGGGGTGTGTTTTATTGTCCTTGGTTCTGCGTGAATTTGGGAGTGAAAGGCAGGGCGGGGAGCCCGCTGGCTGCTGCTGAGCCCGGGCAGTGCTGGGGGATCCTCGGGGATGGGGAGAGGAGGTGGCAGAGCCACAGCTCTGCCATCCCGTGGGGCTGCAGGGCGAGGGGGAGATGAATCCTGGGATGGATGTTAATGGTTCCTTAGGGGTGGTCTTGGCATCCCAGGAGGTTTGGTGGAGGGTGTCCATCAGCCCAGGAGCAAGAGGACGGTGGGGAAACTCCGGCCCAGTCGCCCTCAGCTTTCACTCCCCGTGTTGCTGTGAGGGACAAGGAGACAGAGCAGACCCCTCACTCCCACACTCCCATGCTGGGATGGACCCTGGGTCTGTCCAGCTCCCGGCATTCCCTTGGGACAGGGGCGTCCACAGCCCGTGGGCTCCGAAAACAGGGGTTTAATTCTCTGAGAGCTGATTTTAAGTGACCAGAGCTGGTGGTGGCTGGACCCGTTCGGCTCATGGCAGTGACACAGGGGGAGGGCACTCGTGTGTCCCCTGGTGTGGGGGCTGCCTTGTCCCTGCTCCTGGGCACGGTTTCAGTCGGATAACCTCGGGCAGCTGGGCAGCTCCCAGCACTCTTTGGATGTGGCTGTGAGGGTGAGCCCGGGGCAGGTCCTGGAGGGCACTTGACCGTCCCAAAATGAGTGCGAACAGAGCGTGGCTGAGCCAGGGGCGGGGACAGCAGTGGCTCTGAAGGTGCCTCTGAGCAACCTGATCTAGTGGAAGGTCCCTGCCTACGGCAGGGGGTGGAACTTTAAGGTCCCTTCCAACCCGAACCGTTCCAGCATTCTGTGATTTGATCCCAGCGGGTCCCGGCTCGGGAAGGGGTGGGTGTTTCTGCAGCACGACATGAGTTAAGTGCAGCGGCGCGGGAGCCCTGCAGGCTCTCCCTGCGCTTCCCATCCCTCCCTGCCATCCCTGGGAGCCCGGCTGCGGCGTGGCGAGGAAGGGGTTAGTGCCGAGCAGGGCTCTGGGTGCTGGGCAGCCTCCGTGGGTGCTGAGCAGGCAGCGCTGGCAGTGCGGCAGTGCAGCCTTCGGGAGGAAGCAAGTGCATCCCGCTCTTCCGGCTGCGTTAATGGCCGGGTGCGGGGGAGACGCATCGCTCCGAGGGGCTTCTATTCTCTTTCTCCCCAGATGCACTCTCCGCTTCCCCTCCCCTCGCCCCTTTTTGTACCAACGCTTTCTCGGCCGATTTTTCATGCTCCGCTAACTGCCGGCGCTTTCACGACACCCGCGTTGAGCTTTTGCTGCCTCATGAAGATTTATGAAACTGCAGTAATAAACTGTGTTTGAAAAGAT
>NW_021938898.1:283181-285206 GCF_001715985.3 Manacus vitellinus
TCTCCTCCGGCTCGAGGCCTCCTCGAGCCGCTCTCCCCAGCCAGGGAGAGGAGCTGCAGCTCCTTCCTCCCAGCCCTGTCACTGCTGCAGCTGGAGCTGTCAGGGTGGCCCTTTGTCCCTCTTTCCCAGCCTTCCCAGCGCACCATTCCGATGGGAGAGGACAAGGCTGGGAGTCCCTGTGGCGCTCGGGGTCCGGCTCTGCCGAGGGGCTGGTTTGGTGGGGATGGACCACACTGGGCACATCGCCTGTGCCGGGGGGTGCTGAGGGTCCCACTGCCCCAAACTGAGCTGGGAGCACCCTGGCTGCTCCCAGGGGTGCTCCAGGGGTGCCAGTGCTGGGGCTGGGCTGGGTGTTGGGTGCTGGGCACAGTTGTCCCCCAAACACGTCTCTGCTGCTTTGTGGTCAGAGAACAAGTGCTCGAGCGACCGGACGAGGGGGGGAAAGAGTTTTCTGCCTGATATCAGCAACCCCCAGGGAGAAAAATGTGTTCTGGGGCTGTTACATGAGGGGAGAGGTGAGCGAGCAGCTCCTGGGGCTGGGTTGGGGCGTTCAGGACAAATTGCTCCATCCGTGTTTCCCGTCAGTGCCGGGTTTGGCAGCGGCTCCGCAGCCAGTGGGACCCCGGGGTGATGCCCTTGCCCCTCTCTGAGCTGCCCTCTCCTCTGCCAGCAGCGGGACCGAGGTGTCCCCTCTGACATCTCCCTGTGCTGCTTTCCCTGGGGGAGCTCAGGGTGTTTTTGATGTGCCCCTGTGACCCTCCCCTGTGACACGGGGACCCAGCGGGGCGAGCTGGGGAGGGAAGGGAGCTGCAGCTCTTCCCCTGTCTTCTGGGAAAGGGGGTGGCAGCCTGGCCAAGGTCACATTCAGTGACAGGACGGGAGCTGGACTGGTTGCTTTTTGGAGGAGGAAACAGGAATCAGGCTTTGGGATGTCCCCGTGGCATTTGCTGAGCGTGTGATGTCCCCGCTTGGCTCGGAGCAAACCCCCTTGTACGACCTTGAGCGGAGGAATCGCGTCCGTGGCACACGCTGGAGTCCCATCCTGCATTAATAACACCCATACAAAGCTAATATGTTGGGCTGATAAATAATTAAGGGAGAAGGAGAAACCCTCTATGATTTGCTTGACGGGAGCTCTGGGAAGGAAGGGAGTGGGGGGAGGAAGGACGAGGAGGGAGATGAATAATGGATCAAGGTTAAAAGGGGAGCAGAAAGGGAAGCCTGAGCCCGGTGGAGCCCTGCAGCACACGCTGCCAAACTAGTTAGTGGTGGCAAAGGCAGCTGGGACCGGGCCAGGGCTGGGTGACACGGGCTCTGATGACATGAGACACTCAACAGTGGCTTTTGGGGTGGGAGAGGGTGCCCTGGGGCTGCTCTGCAGCGGGCACGGGGCTGGGCAGGGGCTGAGGGCTGCGGGGTGGCCTCGTCCCGCAGTCACCGAGGAGGTGCCAGGCGCTGGCAGCGCGTGGGGACTTCCAGGCACTCAGCACCGCTGAGCTTCCCTGGAAATCAGAGTCACAACGTGCAGGGAATGAATTATTAGCAAAGGGACGAGTCCCTTTTGCCTCCCTGCGCGTGTGACCCCCTGGCTGCCCCCCTGCCCCCTCCCTGCCTGCCCGGGGTGGGCTGAGCTCCAGGAGAGGGCTGGCACGGGGCAGAGCATCCCTGCAGTGCCGGGTTTGGTGCCGTGGGCTGGGCTGGTCTCTGGGAGAAGCAGCTGCAGGATGGGGGGCTGAGCCCTCCGTGGGGTCTCTGGCAGGGCATGGGGGGCCTGGACCCCCCTGGCACAGTGCCCACACTGACGGGCAGACACGAACCTCCCCTCCCCTCTGGCCTGATTTAATTTTCTTTTTGGTTTGTCCTGTGTCGTGTCCTCTGTCTGTCTGTGCCTCAGAGCAGTGCTCAGTTCCCGTGTCTTGTCTGTGCTGTTTTAACGACCCAACGCTGTTTAATTCCTGTTTCACTCCGAACATCGTGGTTTTGGTGGCATCCCAGCCCTTACATCCCCCCCGCTGCCCCGGCCCC
>NW_021938898.1:285521-289034 GCF_001715985.3 Manacus vitellinus
GCGGGAGTACCGCACCCTGGGCAACGGCACCCGGCGCTTCTCCAACGTAGGGCTGGTGCACACCTCGGAGCGCCGGCACACCGTCATCGCCGCCCAGAGCCTGGAGGCCCTCACCGGCCTCCAGAAGACGGAGATGGAGCGCAAGAGGGACGCCTTCATGGACCACCTGAAGAGCAAGTACCCGCAGCACGCGCTGGCGCTGCGGGGGCAGCAGGAGAGGATGCGGGACCAGGTGAGGGGGCGGCGCCTGCTCGGGGAGATGGGGTGAGGGGGGACAGGGAGCCCTTTGTGGTCCCTTAAGGGCGGCTGGAGGGGAAGGGGCTCGTGTGGGGGGCTTGGGTGGAGCGTGAGATTGGGGGGGAGGGTGGTTGTAGCGGCCTCGGAGGTGGGGGAGCATCCCCCAGGTGTGAGGATGAGAATTCCATAGGTGTGAGGATGAGAGTTCCACAGGTATGAGCATGAGCATCCCCCAGGTGTGAGGATAAGGATTCCACAGGTGTGAGGAAGAGCATCCCCCGGGTGTGAGGATGAGAATTCCACAGGTGTGAGGAAGAGCATCCCCCAGGTGTGAGGATGAGCATCCCCCAGGTGTGAGGATGAGCATTCCATAGGTGTGAGGATGAGAATTCCACAGATATGAGCATCCCCCAGGTGAGGATGAACATTCCGTAGGTGTGAGGAAGAGCATCCCCCGGGTGTGAGGAAGAGCATCCTCCATCCCTGGAGGGCAGCACCCCCTCTCTTCCCAGGACTGGGGCTCTCCCACATGGATTTATCCTGCAAACCCTGACTTTGCTGGGGAAGGGGCAGCCTGACCCCCCTGCCTGACCCCCCTGCCTGGGAGCTGCCTGTGGGATGCCAGTGCCTCCCCCCTTGGCTGCCCAGGAAGGGGCTGGGGAGCTCAGGGGGGCTGCAGGACAGGACAGGCAGAGGCAGGGAGGGGCTGTGGCTCTGCCCCAGCACGTGTGGGATGTGGATGGATGAGGCGTGCTGGGGGTTGGCACCGTGCCCATGCCAGGACATCCTTTGGTTGTGTTCCCCGGGGACACTCCGAGCCAGTCCTCGGAGCAGGTGACACATCTGGGAGCCCTTCTGAAAGCAGCAGAGCCCAAGGGATGAACTATCCCTGGGGGTGACACCCCTCCCTGTGCCTGGGGGTGCCCTAGGGGTGCAGGGCACCCCAAATCCCCCTTGTCTGGGTACCAGCGAGGCCGTTTGGTGATGAATCCCCACCCGAGCAGGGTGAACACGGAGCCATCCGGGGGAAGTGGCTGGGAGGAAACCTCAGATCATCCCCCACAGACCCCGAGGGAGGGAGGGAGGGAGGTGACGGCTCCCAGACCTGGCACAGCCGAAGGGAATCCAGCTGTGTCAGGAAAATCAGCAGCCTCGCTGCCTCCTCGGAGCCCTCACCTGCCTGGCACTGCCCCCCACGCCCCCAAACACCCAAATTTTGGCTGAGGGATGATTATTGACCAGCCCCACACAGGGTACACTCCATCTCTGCCTCTTATGAGGTGGAGCAGGGACATTCCCAGGCACAGGGTGGTACTTCCCAGTCAATAAATAGGATTTTTTTTCCTGTTATTACAGCGATTTAAGGACTTTTCTTTTTTTTTTTTAAATAAGCGGCGGCTACGAAAAAAAAAATCCAGCTTGTGTTGGCTCAGGGTCTGATCAGCTGCAGGGGGTTTTTATAAGGTGAAAGAAAGATGATCTGGATTCTGGAATTACCTGCTGGGGTGGTGGGGGGGTGTCTGGGCATCTCTTGGCACCGGGCAAACCCCGCCAGGATTTTTGGGTCCCATCACTCCCCCACCACGAGCATCAACTATTTGCAATTGGTACAGAAATCAGAAACACCCCAAAATCCTACAAAATCCTATTTTTCTTCCTTTTTTTTTTTTTGGCCCTCTTTTTTCCCCTTTTTTTCTTAATTTCCCCCACAGGCAGTAAATAATAAAGAGGGAGAAATGAATCTAAAAACCCCTGGAAACCTCAGGTGCCAACCTTTAAATGACATTGGGATCCGGCACTGGCTCTGCCTGAAACATCTGAAACTCGCTTTGCTATTCCAGGGGAGCCCGGAAGGTGTTTCAGATCCCAGGCTTTGCTGTTTTATTGGGATTTTGAAGACAAAATTATGTCTAAGAGAGTTGGTAACATCAGAGGTGAACAGTAGCATTCCACAAATGTCAACAATCCCTTTTTCAGCCTGGCTGAGCCCGCAGCAAAAAGCACGGGAGTGGGAAAGGGAGAGAAATACTCGTTTTGAATTTGTGTGTTTAAAACAGAGCAGGGAAAATGAAAAAAAAATGCAGGGGAATAATTGTAGCAACCCCCATCAGAGCTGTGGCAAATCTGAGGAGAGGCCCGAGGAGGCAGATTTAAAATCCAGATGGGAGAAGGCGCTGAATGGGAATATTAATGATAAAGAGAGGAATGGGAATGGGAATGGGGATGGGGATGGGGATGGGGGGCTGCTGGAGTGTGTTGGCTGTGGGAACTGGGGGGAAAATCCTGCCCTGGGAGGGGTAAATCCGGCAGGAGGGGGGTGGAAGTGGATGATCTTTAAGGTCCCTTCCAACCCACAGTGTTCTGTGGTTCCATGGTTGATGCTCTGGGAGTTGGGATTTGTCCAGAGGTGCTCCGTGGTGCCTCGTGTTGAGTACACAGAAAGTTAGGAACTGCTGGAAAAATGAGGAATGAGTTAGAAAAATAAGGGACAGGTAGGAAAATAAAGAAAATGATTTTATGTTATTAGGAAAATAATATTGTGGTCCGTCCCTGGTTCTGATATTCCCGTTGCTTTGGGATGTGCTTTTCCCACACGGGGCTCAGCGGGTGCATAAGGACTGGGAACGTGTGGCTTTGTGCAGATGGATTCTAAATCCTAGGAAAAACAGGGATTAGGGACTCATTTCTTGTCCGTAACCTGTGAAAAGCTGTGTTGGGATTAGACCTCTTCTGAGAGGACGCAGGGTGGGGTTGAGCCCCGGGGCTGGGCTGGAGCTGAGGTGTCCCTCAGTCTGCTCCCAAAAAATCCGGAATCTTGGATTTCAGCTCGTCCAGTTGTGCTGCAGGGAAAGGAAAAAAAAAAAGGAAAAAAGGCCAGGAAAAGGCTGGAAAGGCTGGAAAGGCTGGAAAGGCTGGAAAGGCTGGAGCTGAGTGTTGGGAACGTGGTGGTGGCCGCCTGACGGCAGCAGATTTGCAGCTGCCCGGGATAAATCCGCCTGTGGAATGAATAAATAAGAGGCAGTGTGGATGTGCGGCCCCCAGGGACCCCCAGGGACCCCCAGCAGCACCCAGGGGGGGGCATGGGGGGGTATGGGTCATGAGGGGGGGCATGAGGAGAGGGCAGGTAGGGATGAAGGTTGGGATGAAGGCTGGGATACAGGAAGGGATGAAGGTTGGGATGCAGGTGCCCATCCCTGTGTGCGCATCCACGTGTGTGTGAATCCATGCCTGAATCCATGTGTGATTCCCAGTGCCCATCCCTATGCCCATCCCTGT
>NW_021938898.1:292823-296650 GCF_001715985.3 Manacus vitellinus
TGTTGGTCCACCTACGCCGTGCCGTTGCCATGGCTACTCTGCCATCTGATCTGCCCAACTTCTGCCTGCTCTCCCTGCTTTCCCCCAAAACCTTTGGCCCGGGAGCAGGATGGAAGGTGGAGGACACCTTGACCCCTGCGGGGAGCTCCTCTTGGTGCAGGGGCCGGGTAGAGGTGGAACAGAGACACACACCCACCCCCTCCCCTCCCGAGCGGGCTGGGGGTGTACTGGGCACCAAACCTGGTCCCCAGGGCACCTGCAGCACGGGAGAGGTCCCTGACCTTGGCCGTGGAGGCTGCAGAAGGGAGGTTCTGGAGCCCAGGCAGGCAGTGGCATGGCTGCTCCCCAGCAGAGCGTGTCCTGATGCATTGCTCCGAGCAGACGTTGCAGATCTGCTTATCAGGAAAGGAGGGGGCTTGAGGGAGAGTCAGGGGTGCAACTGCACTGATGGCCAGAGGTGTTTGGGCTCTGGTGTCACCCGGGCTGCCCCAGAGACACCACGCTGTAGGTCAAGGCTGTAATTAGTGCTGAAGAGCTGATGCTCTTGGAGGAGGAGGAGGAGGAGGAGGGTGCGTGGGCAGGTGGAGGGTCCTGGAGGGAAAGTTTGAGCCGTGCAGCTGGGACAAGGGTCCCGTTGAGTCACTGTGACAGCTAACTGTGGCATCTCTGGTGACACTGTGATGGCCATCAGAGCCTCTGGGGGGTGGGGACAGGGGTAGCAAACCCCAAGGCTCTGCCTAAAGATGCCAGAGCAGCTAAACGAGTGCCTTGGTGCCCTTCTCACGGAGGGGTCTGGTTTGGGTGACCCACCGAGCCTCCTTAGGAGCCCAGGTGTGATGAGAACGAGCCCCAGCCCTCCTGCATCCCGTCTTGTCTCCACTGGCCTCTCTGCTGCTCAGGTTTGAGAGATCCTTGCAGTGATTGTGAGACCCCAGGTGACAAGATCTGCAGCACTCGCTCCCCACTCTGCCCGGTCACTGTTTGCATTCGACTCTCTCTCGTCTTGTCACTTTGCCATTTCCACTTTAATTCGGTTTCTCTTGTGCTGAAAAGCATTAAAAAAAAAAAAAGCTTTAATAAGGAGGAACAGATTAAACTCGGTTCGCAGTTATTTTTCAAGGAGATTTTTGTTTGTCAAGACGTCGTGCCTGAGGGGGGGACTCGATCAGGAACTGGAACTCCTGGAAATGAGTTAATTAAAAAGCCAATGAAGCTGCCTCTGTCCTCCCTTGTGGGAGCTGGGGCTGCTGCTGCTGCCCATTTTAGAGGGACACTTGGTCCTGCCTTGTTAATCACTAACAGGTTTGTGTTTTATTTGCTAACCAAGGGAAATCCACCTTGGTCAGGGCGATGACCCGCTTGGATTTCATTTACCTCCTGTCTCCTCCTGGGACAACCACCAAGACTGGTTTATTTTAAACTTAACTCCAGTGTGTCCTTGATCACATCCCTCCAGCTCTGCTTTTCCTCCCTGCAGCCTGTGTGTGTGTTTGTGTGTGTGTGTGTGTGTGTGTGTGTTTGCACCCCTCCAAGCATCCCTCTGTGCGTGGCCGTGGGTTCAGGGCAGCCTCTCCACCCCCTCCCTGCTCTCACACGTGTGTTCCAGCTCCTGTGCACACACACACACGTCTGTGCTCTGGGAGGGGGGCCTGGTCCTGTTTAGTCCGTCATTTTTGCAGCATCATGGACATGACTTTCATTGTAATTATAATCTCAGCCTTTGTAATTCTCCCTACCTTCTGCAGAGCCCTGCTGCAAGGAGCCTCCTGCTTTATTGCTTGTAACAAGGCTGTCGCTTCAAATCCTCCCTCGGACCATTATCTCCCTTTGATGCTTTTGAAGAGCCAGCGATATGTTAATTCTACCTTGGCCCTCTCCTCTTGCCTTTCCCTTTGTACAAATCCAACCCTTGCCAGCCTGGCTGGCTGCCAGGGTTGGGGGGCTGGCAGGGAGCTGGGCACTGTGCTGGGGGGGCTGTCCCTGCCCTGCCCCTGGATTTTGGGATGTGGCTTCATTTCAGGCCGTGTTTGTGCTGTCCTGGTGTCCCACCAGTGCCGTGCCCGGGGTGGGACCCCCGTGCTGGGGGTGCTGGGGGTGCTGGGGGTCCATCCTCGTTGCTCTGGGGGGTTTGGGATGGGTGGAGGCTGAGCTGGGCAGTGTGCCCGAGCAGCAGCAGTGCCTGTGGGGACAGATGGAGCCCACAAAGGTCTGCGTGGTGGTGTCCAGGGCCCGCTTGGCGCTGGCAGACAGCGCCAGATTGTCAGCCCTGCATGGCCCTGCCACCCAGCAGGGCACGGGCAGGGCAGGCAGCGTGTCCCTGTCCCCCCTCTGCTGCTCAGGGGTCCCAGAGAAAGGGCTTTTCCAGGGCTGGATCCAGGGATCTGGGAGAGGGTGGGTGCTGGGCCATCCTGGCGTGTTCTCCAGGTCATGCTCTCCAGCCCAAATCGCTTCCAGAACGTTCTGGATCCCCTCCCTTGGCACTTGGGGTTCAGACGAGCTCGTGATGTGATGGGGAGCTGGTTGTGTGCGGTGGGGGTGTAATTTATGGGCTTTGTGATAAGCTTGTCCAGTCATCCTAAAATAATAAATAAAATACACACCCGGGGCTGGCAGGAGATAGGATCAGTAATATCAGGGCTGAGGAAAATTACTGAGACTCTTCAAGAGCAAAACGAAGAGCAGGGAGAGGAAAAAGGAAAAGTTGCAGAGAGGAAAAAGTCAGGGGCGTCGTCTCCTGCCACAGATTGGGTTGGGGTCCTTTTGGGGGACTGGGCCAGACTGGTTTGACCACAGCTCTTCCCAGTGATGCTGAAACACCTGATCTCGTGGGAAGGGCCCATTGCAGCCATTCAGAGCACGCAGGAGTTGAGAGGGGGTGGGCACCTGAGCACCCCCCAGGTGTGAAGGCAGAATTTGGGGAGCAGGTCCTGGGTGTGCTGGTGCAGGCAGGAGGGGAGAGGCAGCTGCTGGAGGCTGCCGAGGGGAGGGGGTGGAGGGTTTGCTCCTGCCCCTTTGAAATCGGGTGTGGTTTGTCTCAGACTCTCCTGGGAGGCCACATCCCAGCCCGGGGTGGGGAGTCGGGGTGAGGCTGATGAGCAGGAGCAGAGTTACAGAACTGCTGCCCTGTGCAGCTTCCCTGGAGACGTTCCCAGGGAATGTCAGAGCCTTCAGGGGCTGATGCAATCCTGCTCAGCACCCAGACAGCTCCAGCTGAGCGGGAGGTGCCACCAGAGCCTCTGCCCGGGGTCGGTGCTTTGGGCTGGCACGTGGCACTGCTGGAGTTTGGGCTTTGCCCCCGTGCACTGCTGGGTGGGCACTGCTGCTACCGGCCTGCCTTGTGCCCAGAGTCGCTTGCCATGCACCCAGGGTCACTTGCCATGCACCCAACACCCCTTTCCCTTCACCCAGCACCCCTTTCCCTTCACCCAGCACCCATTTCCCTGTACCCAGCACCCCTTTCCCTGTACCAAACACCCCTTTCCCCATACCCAGCATCCTTTTCCTTCACCCAACACCTTTTCCATTCACTCAAAACCCCTTTTCCTGTACCCAACACCCCTTTCCCTTCACCCAACACTCTTTTCCTTCACCCAACACCCTTTTCCTTCACCCAGCACCCTTTCCATTCACTCAAAACCCCTTTCCCTGCATCCAGCACCCCTTTCCCTGCATCCAGCACCCCTTTCCCTTCACCCAGCACCCCTTTCCCTTCACCAAACACCCCTTTCCCTGCACCCAGCACCCTTTTCCTTCACCCAGCACCTTTTCCATTCACTCAAAACCCCTTTCCCTTCACCCAGCACCCCTTTCCTGTACCCAGCACCCCT
>NW_021938898.1:296737-297812 GCF_001715985.3 Manacus vitellinus
ACACGCTTTCCCTTCACCCAGCACCCCTTTCCCTTCACCCAACACCCTTTTCCTTCACCCAGCACCCTTTCCACTCACTCAAAACCCCTTTCCCTGCACCCAGCACCCCTTTCCCTTCACCAAACACCCCTTTCCCTTCATTCAGCACCCCTTTCCCTGCACCCAGCACCCCTTTCCCTGTTCCCAGCACCCCTTTTCCTGTACCCAACACCCCTTTCCCTTCACCCAGCACCCCTTTCCCTTCACCCAGCACCCCTTTCCCTGTTCCCAGCACCCTCCCCCTGGAGCTGAGGCCGTGGAGCTGCTGGGGTCAGTGGCTCCCTGCAATGGGTGGCTTTGTCAGTCCCAAAAGTCCCAAACTGAGGCTGTTTCTGGCTTTCCAGGGAGTGCTTTGGAAAAGCTTGGCGTGCCCAGGGCTAGGCTGGGACCCTGCTGGTTGTTATCTAATAGTGCCTGGTAATCAGGGCTCGGAAGTTCTATTCCTGGTCCTGCCTCTGAGTCACGGTGTGCCCTTGGAAAAGACCTTTGTGCCTCGAGGCTTGTCTGCCTGAGAACGCTGCTCTCGTTGGGCTCAGATCACTTTTTAGAACAGTTTTTGGTTTGGTGGAGGCCGAACTTGGGCTGGGATTACGGGTGTTGTGTGGAATATTAATGCCAGCAGCGCCTTGAATTGGAATCAGAGCGTCCTGCTGAGGTTTGGGATGAGTCTAACAAGTGAATTTGTGTTTGTACACATCGACTGGGCCTCTGCTTACCCTGTCAGCAGAAGGGGGAAATCAGCAGCAAGTGAAGGGAAGGAAGCAGCAAATCTACCAGTGGGTTGGGAAAGTCCTTGGATAAATACCCTGTGATGGTCTGATGTCACTGCAGCTCTCCCTGAGCCTTGTGGTGGGAGACTCCTTGGCAGCACATTGCAGGGACTGGGGGGGACTGGGAGCTTGGTGCAGGAGCCTGGTTTAGATTTAAAATAACAATTAAAGAAATCATCCTCTGAGGAGCAGGTTTGCAGGCACAGTGATTGTGGTGGAGAGATAAATGCTGTCTAGAAACAAGGGGATGGGTGGGGGTGAGAGGG
>NW_021938898.1:299552-300939 GCF_001715985.3 Manacus vitellinus
TCCCAGGCAGAGATACGAGGGTTGCTCTGGTTTCCAGCCTCTTCCTCCTCCTCTCCCTCCTCCTCCTCCTCGAGCTGTGGAGCTGAGCTTGTCCCTCCCGTGGTGACCCTGCCCGAGCTCTGGGACCCGCCACCCTTCCCATCCCACCGTGTCCCCTTCACCTCCCTCCACCCGGCTGATGCCCAGCACCTCTCCCCTCTCCCAAGCCCCTCATTCCCCAGAAATCCCACCAGATGAGCTCGGCAATCTCGGCAATCTCGGGACGGGAGGTGCTGCGCCAGCACTTCTCAGGATTGATGGAGAGGGAGGAGGAAGGAACGAGCTCGTGTTCCGCCTGGGGGGATCTCTGGGGCAGAAAACAAAGTTGTTTGGCTCGGCTGGAGGTGTCTGGGAGGGGAAGGGGCATCCCTGTCCCCACCCTCTGCGCTGCCCCTTGGGCTGCAGGGAGGAACGGGGGGGAAGAATTCCTGCTTTTTTTGCTTTTATTGCACCGGGATCTCTGTGCCCACCTCTCCCGGGCTGCACGGAGAGGATGCGGTGCTGCTGTCGGGAGCCTCCTGGCAGCTCCCAGGGGCTGTCCCTGCCCTCTGGCTCCTGCCAGCACCTCGCAAACAGTCGGGGCATTGTGTGCGGGGTGAAGTACGCATGTCTCCTCCTCCTCCTCCTCCTCCTCCTCGCCCAGGGATGCTGTGGCAACGCTTCAAGGTCGCCCGTGTTGCGGGATGACCTTGGCGTTGTTGTCCCCCCGGGGTGGGTTTTGCTCTCCCCGTGGGCAATCCAGGGGCTTCCCGCGGTCGGCAGCGAGGGGAGCGGGGGAGTCGGGAAACGGGGAATGCGGGCACTTGTCCCGAGTCGGGAAACGCGGGATGCGGGCACTTGTCCCGAGTTTTCATTCTCGGAGTGTTTGCAGCGTAAAAAAACGGGTGTGGGGTGTATGTGTGAACAGGCAGCTCCCTGGATGTTCAGCTGTCTGGGTTCTCACAGCCACGTGGCCACCGGGGGCATTCCTGGGGCTGGGAGTGGGGGAAAGGCGCAAAATCCTCATGTTTTATGTTTTTTTACCGGTTTTTTTGTGACTTAGAAATGAAAGGGGCACGAGGTTTAGGGGTGCCCCACCCCACAAGGTTCCTCCTCAGCAGCACCCGGGGGGTTGCAGCCACAGGGATGTGTTTTCTCTGATCACATGTTTTTCCACCCAACGCTGGGAGTGCTTTGGTTGCAAGGGGAGCATCTCCCCGGCTCTCCCCGGGCTGTGGGAATGTGTTATGGGTTAAATCCCCCTCCTCTTCCCAGCCCCAGCTGCCTGACCCCGCTACCAAGTGGGGCATGAGGCAGAGGCAGCTGGGGATGGCTTGTCAGGGGCAGAGCCCTGCGGGGAGGCTGATCC
>NW_021938898.1:301276-302331 GCF_001715985.3 Manacus vitellinus
GGGAAGGGCTGTGCTGGATTCCCAGGGACACCCAGGGACGTGGCACGTGTCTGCTGCTGCTGTCCCCCCTCCTTGGCACCTCCCCCTGCCTGGGGACAGGTGGTGGCAGGTGCTGGCTGAGCTTTGGGGGTCTCCAGGCCTGGGATTTGGGGAAGGGGGTCCCTGCACTGCTGTGTTTGTGAGTCACAGATCCTCCTGTGTGGTGGTGGCAGTGCTGTCGTTGCAGAGGAGGGGCCAGGACATCCCCCTGTCCCCGGGCGTTCCATCCCACACACCCCCTGGTACCCAAAGATCCCATCCCAGCCTCTGCCACGCTCCCTCCTCCTGCCCCAGCACATCCCTGGCATTCCTGCCCTCACTCCCAGCCTGAGCCAGCCCCGCTCAGCTCCCAGCTCTCCCTCCCTGACAGGCTGTGCTCACACAGAGCCATCGATCCGGCTGCTCCATGGCCTGTGTCACGCTCCTGCCATCCCCTGAGTGCCCAGGCACATTCCCAATCCCCTGACCAGGACAGCCTGGTGTCCCCCCCCCTGCATTTCCATCCCCTGAGTCCCATCCCAGCTCCCAGCCACCATCCCTGCCATGTGCTGGGTGTCAGAGGGGCGTCTCAGCCCCTGGGCTTGCAGGGCCTGGGAGGTCCAGGGGCACATCCAAGGGGAAAAATCCTGCGGGGAACCTCTG
This sequence comes from Manacus vitellinus, assembly GCF_001715985.3. Lineage (NCBI taxonomy): Eukaryota > Metazoa > Chordata > Aves > Passeriformes > Pipridae > Manacus > Manacus vitellinus. The sequence continues at coordinate 301,958 of NW_021938898.1, forward strand.
TGGAAAGAGTTGAGGCAGCACGGAGGGCTGGGGGCTCCTGCTGTGCTAATGCAGGGGGTGGGCTGGCTCCTGGCGGGCTGGAGGAGGAATGGGAAGATCCAAAGGCAGAGCCTCAGCAGAGCTCCTTTGGTGCCAGGACTTTAAAGGAACATCAAAGGCGGCACAGCAAAAGCCAGGGAGGGAAAAACGACTGGGATGTGGGAGGGAGAACGGGGAGAGAGGGACACACAGGGCGCATTTGTCTTTAAAACAAGTGTCTGGGGCCGTGTCACCCGCGCTGAGCTGGTGCCTGGCTCCTGCTCCAGCAGCACTGGGTGGCTGGTTACGGCCCCTCCATGGCACGGGGCTTCCTTCTGGGAAGCCATTTCCATCTC
>NW_021938898.1:302656-305311 GCF_001715985.3 Manacus vitellinus
GCCGTGGGAGCTGCTCCCCAGCACTGGGTGTTCATTGTCATGGAATCACAGCGTGGTTTGGGTCGGAAGGGAGCTTAAAGACCACCTCGTTCCAACCCCCCCGTGCCGTGGGCAGTGGTGCCACCCACCAGATCAGGTTGTTGGGAATACCAGAAGCATCCCTGGCGTGGGAATGGGGGGCTGAGGCGCGGTGGGACTCACTGGGTCACCCAGGGGAGGTGCAGCAGCACAACCTGCAGCAGTGGCTGGGCTGGAGTCCCAGATTTGAGGCTGTTTCCCTGCAGCTGATCCTGCTGAAGTCGCTGGCTTTGGGGTTTTTTTGCACTTCCAACCGGCCCCTCCAAGCCTTTTTCCCCGAGAGGCTCTGGCACACGTTTCCCAGCTCCCTGTCCACAGCTGCTCCAGCAAATCCTGCCTCAGATTCCAGGGAGCTGAGCCTTGTCACCTGCCACCCTGAAGTCCCTGTCCCTGACGCTGCTGCCCCGTGTCCCTGCTGCTTTCCAGGTCCCCTCCGTGGTGCTGCAGCCCTTCATCCCCTGCAAGGGCTCGTCCCTTCTCCCCCCTCCATCCCCTCTCTGCTGCCTCCTCACACTTGGCTTTGCTTCCCATCCTCCAGTGTCCCTGAAGGATGCAGTAATTTGCTTATTTTTGGAAGCTGCTGTCACACGAGGCAGCGGCGCCAGAGCAGGGACTGAGCACGGCCAGGAAGGGGCTGGGGGGGGTCGGGGTGCCAGGGATGGAGGCAGGACTGGCCCCCTCACCCCAAAAAGTATCTCCTGCCACGTTCCCCTCCCCAACCCGTGCCCTGAGACCACCTCAGCCTCAGGGCAGCTGCTGGATTCAATCCCCCCCTTGTCCAGGATGCTCTCACGGCAGGATGCTCCTCTCCCCACGGCTTCCAGGCTGGACATTCCTGTTTGAGGCACAGGGAAAACAACCCCGGGAATTAAAACCCGGCTGCCTTTGCTGGGAGGTTAATGATTAATGCTTGTCCTCCCCGTGGGAGTCAAGGTGGCACCCGGTGCTGGGAGATGAGTGGGATGAGGATGAGTGGGCGCAGTGTCCCCTCCCCGGGGCTGTTCCCAGCTCCAACCTCCTGCCAGGGATGGAGCAGCTGTTCCATGGTTCCCTGTCCCGGGCACCGGGACCTTCTGCTGCCCCACTGCGAGCAGTGAGGCTGCTCCACCCCCGTGGTTTTGGGGAGAAAACGAGCGTTTTGGGGACTGAACGCAGAGTCCTCCTCATCATGGCTGGACCCGCGGGGGGACAGCCCTTGGATCCTTCCCTCTCCCGGGCAGGTATCCTGGTCCGACCCCGGTCCCCTCTGCCAGGCAGGTGCTGCCGGGTGAAGGATCGCGCTGGGCAACCAGCAGCGTCAATATTCATGAGGCTGCAGAGGATCCAGGCTTTTAAATATTCATCGGGCAGGCGAAGGCTGTCGGTGCCAGCGGGAAGGGGAGAAAACGCAGAGAGAGGGGCCGAGCGGCCGCCCGTGTCCCCGCGGAGCCGCGTCCGGGGGCAAAGGGGGGGGTTTCAGTTTGGAAAAGCGACATCCGAGCAGCATCACCCCCCCGGGAGGGTCGGGCAGGTGCTGGATGTCGGGATCGCGGCGGTTCTGGCTGCGGGGACAAACATCCCAGGGCAGGGCTCACATCTGGCTGCGGGGGGCGGGCCGCGCACATCTGGAGGGGGAGGGAGGCCCCCGTGCTTTAGTCAAGGGGTCCGGTTTAAAGAACTAATCCGATTTTAACGCTAATCCTGTTAACATTGAGATCGGGATTAATTCTGGGTTAATCGGGATAATCCTGACAAAATGTTGAGCATTAGAAGGGGGTGAATTATTGCTGCCGAGAGCGGCAACGCTTTTAATTTGGTGGCGAGACACGGGCGGGGGTCGGGAGAGGGGAGGGGACTGAACCCCCCTGGATGGGGGAGACTCCTGGAATATCCCTTCAGAGCATCCTGGGCCTCTCATTCCTTCCACCTTTGCAGCCCCAGTTACCTCCAGTTTTCCCTCCTTTTCTTCCTGGCTGGGCAGCTCCCGGCTCTTCCCTTTCCAGAGGCAGGGGCTGGGCTGGTGGAATTCCCTCCTGCACGAGGAGTTCAGCATTCCTGGCTGGTGGAGCTGGGGGGGGAAGGCTGTGTGAGGATACAGAGGGGTTTGGTTTCACCAGGATGGAGCTGGGATCGAGTGCCTGAGCTGGGATGTGGGAGCAGGGTGGCAGCACTGCCAGGCACCTGCAACGCTGGGATGCCCTGTCTGTGACTGGTTTGAAGCTGGAGGGCCGACACCCGGGCCTGGGAGGCTGCTGAGGTCACGCCTGGCTCCCAGGGATGCTGAATTCCAGTTGGGAATGCTGGGTTCTGGTTGGAATTGCTGAGTCCTGCTCAGGGATGCTTCCCCAGGAGGAATTTGCAGCCAGGCCGGAGGCAGGGAGGGGTGGGCAGGGGAAGTGTCCTGTTACCTGGGCTCTGCTCCTCTTACAAAACAGCCCCAGCTCTTGGCTGAGTCACCTCTGGGAGCATCAATAATTAAGGACGAGCGGAGTTCGTGGGGAATGAATGAATGAAGGGAAGGAATGAATGAAGGCAGGGAGCAGTTTGGGCTGTGCTGGCACCAGCTGGTTTGCAGGAAGGTGCAGGGCTCACCCTGGT
>NW_021938898.1:307476-309732 GCF_001715985.3 Manacus vitellinus
GGGACCTCCTGCACCCTCGTCCCCGTGGCCTTGGGTGGCTTTTGTTTGGCTTTTGGTGGGTTTTGTTTGGCTTTGGGTGGCTTTTGTTTGGCTTTGGGTGGCTGCACTCCTTCCCTTCCCCTTCCGAGCGCTCCCTGCTTCCCACACTGGTGGGGGCAGCTCCAGGGTCCCGGGTTTGGGGGCTTTGGGGGAGATGCTGCTGCTGCTACCGTGGCAGGAATCAGTCTGGGATCAGTCTGGGATCCTGTTAACCCTCTCTAAGTGCTGGTTCAGCAGGAAATGGGTCATTTCCCAGCGTGGCATCTCTGCAGCTCGGGGACAACAAGCAGAGGGGGCTGTGTCCCCTCCTCTCCACCCCCTCCCTGCCACCACGGTGGGGGGGGGGTTTCAAATCCCACAGATCCCACAGGGAGCATTTGGGTTCTTCTGAAGCTGCAGGAGCCCCTTGTTGAAGGAGGGGAGGGTCTGGGCTTGGGTAAAACTGTCCCTGAAGGTGTAAATACTGAGGAATGGGGGGGGGACAAGGCCTTTGTGCCCAGGCTGGGGGTGCAGGGTGGGTTTTGGTCACTGCAGGGATTTATTCTGCACCCACAGAGTCTTCCCCAGCTGGGAGGGGCGTGGGGTGGGACCCTGCATGCCCCTGGGTGGGTGCATCTCCCCCTCCTCTGGATGGACAGCGGGGTGACCCTCGGTGGGGTGGCAGCGGGGAGCATCCATCCCTGCACAGGCAGGTCCTGGCACTGCCCATCCCAGGGTGGCACCCTCCAGGCAGGATCAGGACCCCTCCAAAAGCACCTCCAGCAAAGCAGGAACCCGGGTGTGGAGTCATTTAAACTCCCCAGGGATGGATGGAGCCTCCTGAAAAGGTGCCCTGTCCCGGCACGTTTGGGATGATCCACGTTCTGGGTGGCTGTGAGCGGGTCCCACCCCCTCAGGGGGGGCTGTGGGAGGGGCTGAGGGGCAGCAGAGCCCCCCCAGGGGTGCCAGGGGCGGGAGGCAGGATCTGTGGGGGCTGAGCTGTGGGTTTATTATCCCAGAGCAGGAGGAATCGTTAGCGAGGCAGAGCAATAAAACCTCAGTTTCCCTCCGAGGTGGCTCATTAATGGGCTGCTGGAGGCCAAGGTCGGAGCAGCCACTGCTGTCCCCTCCCTGGGCTCTGGGGGTGCCTGGGTCCTGCTCCCCCAGGCAAAAAATGGCAGAGATTCCCCCCCTGGAGCGCTTGGAATTGTGTCCCCCCACTGCAGGACCTGCCCTTCCCAGCTTTCCAGCACCCTGGGGTGCACGAGGGTCCTGTGCCTACGGGGGTGCCCTGAGTGAGGGGCACTGGGGAGGGGGGCTGTGGCTCTACCCCGGTGCCAGCAACAGTTTTGGGGGGCTGCTGCTCCCTGCTCGGGCTGGGGGAGCACATTTTGTGAGCATCAGGCCAGAACGGTCCCTTCCGGGCTAAAAATCCATTAACTTCCATCCTGCCTGTTTTCTCCTTTTTTTTGTTGTTGTTGTTGTTGTTTGACTGATGCCATAATTATCTCCAGCAGATGAGCTTAATTACCTGAGGTCAGCGGTGCCTGCAGGGCAGGGCTCACCTGGAAGGGGGAAGTTCTCCCTGTCACCTGCTCCTGCAGGTGTCCCACGGGCTGGAGGGACCCCAGGGTGTTGGGGGGTGGTGTTATAGGGGCTGTAGGGACCCCAGGGCATTGGGATTGGGGGCTATTTAAGGGTGTGGAGTAGAAGGGATGGATGGAGGGATGGGTGGGTGGATGGATGGATGGGTGGATGGATGGATGGGTGGATGGATGGATGGGTGGATGGATGGATGGATGGATGGATGGATACAGGGCAGGGTGAGACCCCTGTGGCACAGAGCACAGGAAGGAGCCAGGAGGGCAAAGCCAGGCTGAGGTGCAGCCCTGGCAGTGTTGGTCACATCCCAACCACATCCCTGCTCTTCCCCGTTCGGATCCATCCCGGGAGCTGGATCCCAGCTGGATCCATCCTGGGAGCTGGGCAGCAGCACCCAAACCCAGAGCAAACTCCTGCAGAGGGGCACCCCCCAGCCCTAAAGGGAGCCCAAAAACCAGCTGCTGCACCCCAAAGACCTCCGTGCCACGAGCATGAGGGGGGGGAGGAGGGTCCATCCATCACCTCCTGCTCCCCGCAGCTCCCTCACCCGCTGGGCACCCTCGGGGTGCTGCTCCTGGCCGGGTCCCTCCCCGCATCCTTTCCTTGGTGTCAGACTCGAGCAGCTGCGCTGCCAGA
>NW_021938898.1:310667-312028 GCF_001715985.3 Manacus vitellinus
ATGGGGGGCCGTGCTGGGAGCAGGAGGTGGAGGAGGMTTCGTGTCTGGATCACATCAGGGCCCCTACTCAGTGGGAAATCCGGGATGGAGCATCCCTGGATGCGGCTCAGCCTCGTCCTCAGGCACACGGTGGGACTTTTGGGGGCGTTCTGTGCAGGGCCAGGAGTTGGTGATCTTCGGTGGTCCCTTCCAACTCGGGACATTCCATGATTCCATGATTCCCACAAACCTCTCCATCCCAGGTGGGAGCGGCGCCCGCCACACCCAGGGCCGGGATACCCATCACCACCCTCCTCTGAGCTCTCCCCTCTGCCTTTCCAGACGAGGAGCTCCCGACACTCCCAGGGCTCCCAGCCTGGCTTGGCCGACCAAGCCAAGCTCTCCTTCGCCTCGGCCGAATCCCTGGAAACGATGTCAGAAGCGGAGCTGCCCCTGGGCTTCAACAGGATGAACCGGTTCCGGCAGAGCTTGCCCCTGTCCCGGTCCACCAGCCAGACCAAGCTGCGATCTCCAGGTACCCTCAGGCTCTGCCAGGGGACCCGCCTGGCACCAAACACCCCTCCGTGTGCGCCGGGACGGGGCCTGGTTCCCTCCCCTCACCACCCTCTGCTCCCTCCGCCTCCAGGGGTCCTTTTCCTGCAGTTCGGGGACGAGACGAGGCGCGTGCACATCACCCACGAGATCAGCAGCATGGACACCCTGCACGCCCTCATCGTGCACATGTTCCCCCAGAAGCTCACCATGGGCATGCTCAAGTCCCCCAACACCGCCATCCTCATCAAGGACGAGTCCCGGAACGTCTTCTACGAGCTGGAGGATGTCCGGTAAGAAAGGAGGGAAGGAAGGCTCGGGAATACACCACAGCGTGGATTTTCTTTTCTTTGAGGGAAATGAGCGGGATGAGGCGGGAAATGGGGGTGTGGGTGCAGTGCTGGGACTTTCAGGGGGTGCCCGTCGGGGATGCTCAGGGCTCTGCTTCTCCCTCCAGCGACATCCAGGACAGAAGCATCATTAAAATCTACCGGAAAGAGCCACTCTACGCCTCGTTCCCAGCCTCCCACATCACCAACGGAGACCTGAGGGTAAGGGGGGGACACGGGGAGAGCCTGGGAGGTGGGTGCACCCAATGCAGTGGGGCCAGGAAAGAGAGAAAGCAGCAGAGGCTGGTAATTTGTGGCAGGAGGGATGACTGGGATTCGTCTCGCCTGGGGTCCGGAGTTTTTTAAGTGTTGCATTCAGAGGGTGGATGTTTGGGGGTAATAAACACGGTATTTAGGGAATTCATCAGGATAAATCCTCCTGCAGCCGGATGGGAAGGAGGGAGCTGTTGGTGCTTGGAGGGGTGGAGGGTCCCAGCGGGG
>NW_021938898.1:315090-317200 GCF_001715985.3 Manacus vitellinus
CTTGTGGGGGCCCATCACCCACTGGGGAGGGTCTCACCCATCCTGAATCCACTTTCCATCCGCGCAGCTGCAGAACCAGGAGGCGGTGAAGACGCTGCTGCGGCGGACGGAGACGGAGATCAGCGTGCGGGTGACGGACACCGTGCGCAAGCACGAGGACCCTCTGCAGCGCCAGCGCAGCCTCGTGGAGGAGGAGCGGCTCCGCTACCTCAACGAGGAGGAGCTCATCACCCAGCAGCTCAAGTGAGCCCGGGCAGGGGGTCCCTGCACCCCCCTCGAGGGGTTGGATCCTCCCTGGCTGCAGGTCTGCCCGCTGCCGGGACGTGTCCCTGCCCGAGGAGGGGTCCCCAGCCCGGTGGTCCTCTCCCTTCTGCCCCCCCTGGGGTTCTCTGGGGCACAACAGTGACACCCCCGCCCTCCTTCTGTGCTCGCAGTGACCTGGAGAAGTCTGTGGAGAAGATCCAGAAGGATCTGGCCCACAATCACCGGCTGATCCCTGTGCAGGAGCTGGAGGAGAAGGCGGTGGTGCTCAAGCAGCTGGGGGAGACGCTCACAGACCTGAAGGGTGAGGATGGGCCGGGGGGCAGGCGGAGCCTTCCCGTGTTTCCCTGCTCCATCCCTGCGTGTGGGATGCTCCAGGATGCCCGTTGCCTCTGGGTTTGAGTGTTTGCACCCGCCAGCGTGTCCCTCTGCATTCCTGGAGAGGGTATCCCGGTGCCCATCAGCACTGGGTGTGTCCTGCTGCCCCTGGATGTGGAGGGGCCTTCATGGGCTAAAACTGGTGCCTGTGGGTGGATGGAGAAGGGATGAGGGGCCTGGGGAAAGCCCAGGCTTCCCAGGATCCACCCTTCCTGCTCCAACCTGGCAGGGTGCTCTTGCCCTGGGTATGATGGACATGGTGCTGTTGGTGGGTGTGGGGTGGGCACTGGGAGGGTCTCCCTGGCACAAAGGGGCCGTGGTGACCCCCGATGTCCCCCCCCAGCCCAGTTCCCCAGCCTGCAGAGCAAGATGCGGGTGGTGCTGCGGGTGGAGGTGGAAGCTGTGAAGTTCCTCAAGGAGGAGCCGAACCGGCTCGATGGGCTCCTCAAACGCTGCAAGACAGTGACAGACACCCTCGCCCAGATCCGCAGGTGAGCCCCCAAACCCAGCCCCTTGGACACCTCGGCTGTCCCTGTGTCCCCACGTGTGTCGGCATCCTCTGCCTTAATCCCAAATCCCAAAGTCATCCATCAGGACAGAGGGGCATCCAAGGGACATTGGTAAATGGCTCATTTTTCTGCTAAGGAACATCAAAACCACCCTCAGCCCTCTCCAGGTCTGTGTGGGAACCCCTCTTTTCCTTATCGCTTCGAAAAATGAGGGATTGTGTCTCAGGAAGGAAAAGCGACCCTTGGTGGGATCAGAAATCCCTTTCCTGAGGAGCAGGGAATTGCTCTGCTGGAGAAAAAAAACAAAAATCATCTCCCAGATGTGATGCTCGTGGCAGGCTGGGCCGTGGAGCCCCCCTGCCTCTTCCCATTAGGAGACCTCTCGGGATGGCTCAGGGCTCGGCCGCGCCGGGATCGCCCCGGGCTCATCACTAGCCTGGTTTTCCATGGAAATTAGCCTGTAGGATCATGCAGTGTCTGAACTGCCTGGCTGTCATCCTCATCCCTGATAACTCCTGGATCCAAAGGGCAGTTTCAGCCAGATCTGATGGAGAGGAAGGGTTTGGAGAGATCCAATTTCCTCCCAGGTTCACGAAGACAGGCAGCCAGGCAGAGGGGCTCGTTCATGTGCTCCCCCAAAACAGGCTGCAGCATCAGCCCCAACCCCTTCCCAGCCATCAGAGCAGGAGAACAGGGTTTTTGGGGCGTGGGGAGGGTGCAGTGGCCCCCCCTGGTGCCGTGCAGCCCCCCCAACACCATCGCTGTGCCCCTGGCAGGCAAGTGGACGAGGGCGTGTGGACCTCCCCCAGCAACCTCAGCCAGTCCCCCAAGAAGGTGGCCCCCGAGACAGACTTCAGCAAAGGGCTGGATTTGGAGATGCCCACCAGCCCCCCCGTGAGCCTGGGCATGCCCAGCTTCGGGCACAGCCCCCCCCAGACCCAGAGCCACCCCTCCAAGAGCAA
>NW_021938898.1:319313-323632 GCF_001715985.3 Manacus vitellinus
GAGCAGTGACTCTGCCAGCAGCAGAGGGGACGAGGCTGCCTCTGCATCTGATAACAGCCAAAGCTTCTTTTGCTCGCTGCCAAGCCCCAGTCGTGGTGTGACCGTCCCTGCAGGCACGGGCTGCGTCCTCCTTACCCCAGGCCTCCCTCCTCCAACCCCCGTGTTTGACTCCCCAGGTGTTTCAGAGAAGCTCTGCCTCCCCTTTCCTCCCCAAGCTCCACCACGAGCCGCTCGTGGCCGTCTGCCCTGGGCTGGCAGAGCTGTGGCCCAACGGAGCCTCCATTGCAGCCCAAGGATGGAAGGTAACGGGGCTGCACCTTCACCACCTGCTCTCCTGCCTCTCTTTAACTCACTTCTGCTTCTTCCTCTGGTTTAACAAACTAATGGCTTCTCTCCACACCCCTCGCTCACCGTCTCTGCGTGGCCGGCACTGACACGGCTCAGGACCCAGCACTGACCCACCCGGCGGCCTCGTGGTTCCTGTGAGGGCCAGGTCGGGGTGGGAGGAAGGAAGGGGCCACCCCAGCACCTCTCTGGGCATGGCACAGGGAGGGCTGGCTGCTCTCACCCTGCACTGGGTGCTCAGGGGGTGTCACTGGTGGGCGATGCATGGGAGACCCCCCCGGCTGTGCATGATGAGGGTGGGAGGTGAAGGGCTGGGCTCTGCCTGGGCCTGGCCCTGCCTCTCTCCAAACCTTCCTGCCCTCTGTCCTGGGCTCCAGGGTGGGGAGAGCAGGAGGAAAGTGCCTGGAGAGTGGATGGGATGGAGTAGGGGATGCCCAGAGCGGGGGAACAAGGGGGCAAAGAGCAGGGCAGAGGGTCCTGCTGATGCCAGGAGGCACCGAGTGAGGGGAGCTCTGCCTCACCTGCTGCTGGGGGGTCTGGGCACCTTGCAGGGACCCTGCTGGGTCCCTCCCTCCTCCTGGGACACCAGGGCTGAGTTGTCCCTCTGTCCCTGTGTGCAAGGACCCCTCTTCAGAGGTCAGGCGTGTCCAGCTCCAGCCCCAGAGCTCCGTGGCCATCCCACCAGGGGGGTTTCCCTCCTTCTCTGCCCCAGGGGCACTTCTTCTGCCAGGGCACCTCTCCAGCTCACCTGCCCTCGGCTCTGTGGAGGGCACAGCTGGCTCTGGCTCCTCGGGCACTGCACAGCTCGTTGGATCTCCCTGGGGATGGGCACAGGGAGGTGGGGGAGGAGGAGCAGCGTTTTCCAGCTGACTTCTTACTACTCAGGGTTTTAAAGGCCGGTTGCCCCTCGGCAGCTCGTTTGTGATGGCTCATCCCCTGCTGAAGCTCTGCCAGGAGCTGGGCTCTGCTCTTGGCACCAGTGCTGTGCCAGTTTACACCAGCGTGGAGAAATCCAAGCTGGACGGTGGCAGTCGGGTTTCCAAAGGCGTTCGGGAGGTGCAGCGACACCGATGTGGTTTTGCCGGTTAAACCCCGGGCGACTCATTGCCAAAATCTCCCAGGCCCAGCTTGCCTTGAGCACAATAAAACCAGTCCCAGTCTGTGCTGGGGGTGCTGGTGGGGCACCAGGGCTGGGCAGGAGGCTCGATGAGCATCCCCTCCCTGCCCAAACACCTCCCTGCAGCGATGCCCGGAGGCACCGGCACCGCAGGACCCTGGTGGTGTGTGGGGACACTCAGTGGCCCCCCTGCAGCTCCTGCTGCCCCCTCTGGCTCCTAATCTGTCTGAATTCTCTACCTAGGAGCCGCTGGCCCTGGCAGTCCCGGGGAGCCGGGCTTTCTCCCTCCCACAGATTGTGCTCACCGAGTGGGTGTCGGAGCCGCCGTCCCCCGAAGCCGAGCCGGAGGTGTGGGTGGAAACGGGCAGCGGAGGAGCAGGAGGGGAGTTTGCACCCAAGGGGGCAAGGAAAGGCCCTGTGGCTCCTGGCGGCCCCGAAAAGTCTCCCTTGGCACGTGGGCACCCCCCAGCTGCAGCCCCGCAGCCCCCCAGCAGCTCGTCTCGGGGTCGTGCTTGTGCAGCGGGAGAGATTTGGGGGTTTTCTTTCCCAAGGGATAAAACGAGCCACCCCACGGGGGGGCAAGGAGGGGACGTGGCTCTGAACGCTGCCAGCAGGAGAGGAGGCAGCAGCAAGACTTGTCACCAAGGTCCCGTGGCTGCACAGCCCCCTCAGCCCCAGGGGGGTGCCGGAGTTGGAGGGGCTGCACTTCCCTCCACCGGCGGCATCATCCCCCAAATTCCCAGTGATGGGAACCCCCAAGGAGGAGCCAGGCAGAGCGTGCAGGAGGCACCACTCCCTCCTGGAGATTCTGCTGGGGCTTCCAAACCAGCTCCAGCCTGCCCAGTGCCAAATCCCGGAGCTTTCCCGGGCAGGGATCCGGCCCCGCAGGGAAAGGGACCATCCCAGGCTGAGCATCCCCCGGAGCAGGTCACGGTGTGCCCGAGGCCAAGTCATGGCACAGCGGCTCCGGGATGGGCTGGAGGGGCTCCAGCTGCCGGGGGGGACACCGGAATGGGGAGGAAGGTGCCGGAGGGGCTCTGCCAAGGGCCGGTGTCCCCTCGCCGCCCCGCGACTCCGGGCAGCAAGGAGCTTTATGAAGACACGTACCAGAGACTGGATAGCCTGGAAGAGACGATCCGAGAGCTGGAGATGACCATCAGTGAGATCAGCAGCCACCCCTCGGTGGAGTCGGTGTTCCCTAAGAACCTGCTGGGACCGGCGGGACCCAAGGAGGCCGGCAAGGAGACCAGGAAGGGTCTGGGGGACCTCAGCCAGAGGAGCTGTGATGATGGGACTGTGCTGGACCTCAGCCAGGCCAGAGATGATGCTCCCAGGAGCCCATCCCCAAGCAAGACCAAGCCACCGCTGCTCCCCAAGCCGCAGCTGCCCCCCGGCATCCCGCAGGTTTATTTTCTGTTATCCCTCTTGCCGTGCTCTGCCCTGGACTCACTCTGATGTCTCTTCCTCCACCTCTACCTGCTCCCTCTCTGTGACTCTACCTCCAGGCAGAGCCAAGGTGGAAAACCAACCTCCTTTCCTCCCTGTCACTTGGAGGGGTTTGGGAATTGCAGGCAAGCAGGGATGAGCTGAGGGAGGAGCTGGCAGCAGGAAGGGAGGTGGTGCCAGGCAGTGCTGCCTGGTCCCATCCGAAATTAGACCCTGGGTAGGGTGGTGTCCTCTGCCCTGGCAGGTTTTGGGGCTGAGCACGGCGCTGGTGATGAGCACGGGGTCCATGATGAGCATCCCATTTGATCCATGATTGGCATCCCACGGGCTCCATGATGAGCATCCCGTGGGATGCAGCGAGGGCCAGGTGCTGTGGGTGACGAAGCGTCGTCCTTCGTTTCCCCATTTTGCATAAACACTTCCCTAATGAACTGCAGTTGGAGCCTGGCAGATGTTTCTCCTAATTAAATCACAGTGTGGGCTCCCTGAAGCCATCCAAATTGCTTTCTGCTGGAATCCAGCTGAATAGCTGGGAAAAGGAAAGGGGGGGGGAATACCCCGAGCTGCTCTGACATCAACCTGCTCCTTTATTAACAGTCAGCACTGGGGGAATAAATCTCCTTTCCCGTTTGGAGCCGTTGGTTCCCAGCAGTGCTGGGGTGCTCTCGCTGGGTGAATGGGCTGGCAAGTGGGTGTAGCTGCAATTTTTCCTGTTGTTGGCTCCCGCTGCACCTCTGGAACCTGGGAAAATAGGAGCTGCGGGCTGGATTTGTGGCTGCGGCTGCGACACGTGTGGGTGCACACGGAGCAAAGCTCAGGGTTAGGCTGGAGAGGCTGCACTGAGCCCGTCCTAAAGCAGGGCAGGTGTTGTGTCACCTTCCAAGGGTGCTCTGTTGGTTGGGAAGGTTCCCAGTGCCTGCTGTGTGGGGAATGGTGTGGTGCAGGCACGTGTGGGATTGTTGGGGTGTGCTGTGCAGGGCCAGGAGCTGGACCTCAGTGATCCTTGTGGGTCCCTTCCAGCTCGGGATATTCCACGATTCTGTGATTTCCTTGTGCTGTGGGGCCCAGGAATCCCTGTGACCCCTCCACGGGACCGCTGAGGATCACAGAGGGGCAGACAAGGCAGAGAGCTGTGCCTGCATGGAGTCACCAGCCTGGCCTCACCCCGGTGACCCGCTGGCTCTCCCCGTTGGCACGGGGCAGGCAGGAGGTGATGGCAGGGAGAGGATCTGGGATGCCCCGGGCACGGAGGGACACATGAGGCACCGCTTTGGGGGGAGTGTGTGTGCAGGTACCACATCCCTCACCGCTGCTCTTGCGTGCCCACCCGTGCCCAGCCAGTTAACAAACACCTCTGTATTCCCACTGCCGCCGTTCCCACCTGGAATCTGCTTCTGCCTGCCGCCGCCTC
>NW_021938898.1:325106-326790 GCF_001715985.3 Manacus vitellinus
CTCCCCGCTCTGTGTCTTGATCCCCTTCCAGGGGCCTGGCATCAAAAAAAACCCCATCCAATAAACCCGATTCTGCTCGTTCTGTTGGATCCATAAACCCTGTTGGATAACCCAAAGGTTTTTCACCAGCTACTTGGAGCAGGACTGGGGGGGATTTCGTGCAGTTTGGGCAAATGTTGCATGAGCAAAACGGGCATCTTGCACCCCCTTTGGCTGTGGCAGGAGGGCTCAGTGCCACCCTTGGCTGTTCCATCACCTGGGTCCTTCACAGTGGCAAGACATCCCCAGGGAGGGTCCATCCTCGAGGTCGGGGTCTCCCTGCCAGCCCCCCCTGGGATATGGGGGGTGCACGTGGGGTTCCACACCCTGCAGAATCAGGGAGAGGCAGGAGGTTCCCTCTGCCCCCCATCCCAGGGCTGGGCCGTGGAGAAACACCGGCCAGAGGGGCTGTGCTGGGAGTTCCAAGGGGCTGGGGAGCATTTCCTGGCCCCCCACGCCTCAGGGAGGCCACCAAGTCCCCTTCCCTGGAGGCCACACCCCGGACAGTCCTGGCTGTTGGGTGTCACCCTGGTCCTCCCTGTCGGTCACCTGCCCCCTGGCACCTCCCCGTGCCCTCTCTGGGGTGACCAGAGCACGAGTTTCCCGTGTCACTTTTGTCCTCACTGCCCTCTCCTCGGGCAGGAATTTTCCACGTCCCTCCCCGCCCAGCAGCCCGGGGCTGGCAGCTCCCTCTCCCCATTCCAGGAGGGTTTATGAGCATCATTCCCTCCCGGAGCCCTGGACCAGCCCTTGGATGAGCCGGGCGGGGTCCTGGCTGTGCCGGGGGTGCCCCCCTGGTGTGATGTCCCAGCGGGACAGGGTGGGCACCGTCACCCCAGGTGCTGTGCCCGGTCTAACACTGCCCTTCTTGTCCCCCCCTGCCTTTCCCCCCTCTCCCCCCACCTGTGTGTGTGTGTGTGTGTGTGTGTGTGTGTGTGCCTGTCTGTCCTCGTGGCCGTCTGTCCGTCCGTCTCTGCTCTCGGGGTCGTCCCCTTCCCGTCCAGTAACGCGTGGGACCAGCTCATCTCGTGCTGTTTGTGGTGGCCCTTTTCCAGCTGCTTGACCTCAGGCCTGACTCAATGCTGCTTCTGAACAGACTCCCTTTGGTTCTTGGTTGTTTTGGGTTTTTTCTGTCCTGTTCTTTCTTCTTCTTCTTCTTCTTCTTCTTCTTCTTCTTCTTGTTTCCTTTCTTTGTCTTTTTTTTTTGTTTGTTTTTTTTATTGAGACTGTTTTTTGACTTTTCCTCCCCTTTCTCCTCCTCCTCCTCCTCCTGCTCCTTGAATCTTGCTTTTCTTTCTAGGCCACTAGACCATCTAAAGAGGCCAGTGAGACTTCCCCCACGGTCTCAGAAAAACCCGCATCTGGCAGAACATCCATCCCCGTATTGACTTCCTTTGGGGCAAGGAACTCCTCCATCTCATTCTGAGCATCCTTGCCAGCTCCAACCCAACCGCTCCCGGGGGGCCGGGCCTCTCTCTTCCTTGGGCTCCTCTTCCTCCCTGGGACTTTGTCTTCTTGAGGCACCTGGAGGGATCGCCACCTGTCCCTCTCTTTCTGTTTTATCACTGTCTTGCTCCACTGTGGCCGACCTCGTGTCTCGCCTCCGCTCCGCCACGGCCCGACTTGTGTCTCGCCTCCGCTCGCC
>NW_021938898.1:338075-339405 GCF_001715985.3 Manacus vitellinus
CCCCTGCCCCATCTCCCTACCAGCTTCCGCAGCGTCCTCATCCTCTCGCTGGCGTCTTCTATCCGGTTGGCTTCAATAAAGTCGTTGTATTTATCTGAAAGTGGGACATGGAGGGGGTCAGAAGTGGGTGGAGGGGAGAGGACATCCCCCCAGAGCTGGGGACCCCTGGATGAACCAGCTGGAGATCCTGGGGAAGGGGCTGATCCCACTGGGATAGGGCACCGAAGGGACAGGGCTGGCCCAGGGGCCTCGGTGAGGGAGGGTCTGTGCCCCCCTCCTTGGGTGGGCACTGGCTCACTCTGGGTGACACAGGGATGGGTGGGACAGGCCCTGGGCCTGCCTGGTGCCAGCCATTGGCACAGGGTCACCAGTGGCCACTCGGGGGGCTCTGGTGGCCCAGGGGGTGCAGGGACTCACCGTCCGTGAACAGGGGCTCGGGAAGCTTCCGGAAGAAGGATTTCAGCAGGCTGCTGATGACGTTCAGGTCCTGCCACCGCTGCGGGGGAGAGCAGAGGCTGCTCAGAGGCATCACCAGGGGCCAGCAGGAGGGAGTCCCCGAGCCAGGGGTGCCCCAGGCCACCCACACCGAGGGGGACACCAGCCAGAACCACCGCGGCTGCGAGGATGGGGGGACAGCAGGACAGCTGTCCCCACCCTGTGTCTGGCAGTGACGTGGCGAGAGGCAAGGGGACAAAAATGTCCCCAAGATGTCCCCAAGATGTCGGTGCTGTCACCGACCACTAGGCGGCCCTGCCACGCCAGGGAAGGTCACGGCGATGGGGACGGGGATGTAAACAGGGATGATGGATACAGGGATAATGGGGACAGGGAGACGGATGGGGGGATAATGGGGACAAGGACGATGAGGAAACAGGGATGATGATGGAAACAGGGATGATGATGGAACAGGGATGATGATGGAAACAGGGATGATGAGGACAAGGCTGATGAAGGAGACAGGGTTGATGATGGAGACAAGGATAATGGGGACAAGGACGATGATAGAAACAGGGATGGTGGGGACAAGGATGATGATGGGGACAGGGATGATGATTGGGACAGGGATGATGATGGAGACAGGGATAGTGACAGAGCCATACATCAGGACAACAGCCAGGAGAGCATTCCAGAGGCATGAGGACAGGGCTGGGGAGCGGGCTGGGGACCCGCCCTGCCCTCACCTCGTCCTGCAGGTTGATCTCAGTGGCTCCCTTGTTGAGCTGCTCCTGCAGGCTGGACACCACCGCGTTGTTCCCGGGCACGCGGTAGATCCCCATGTACTCCAGCCCCCGGTCCTCCACCACCTTGCAGCAGGCTTCTACGATCAGGG
>NW_021938898.1:339735-340816 GCF_001715985.3 Manacus vitellinus
ACTCCTCCAGCCTCACGCCGAAGGCGCGCGGGGCAGACTTCTTGTTCTTCTTCATGATGTTGATGCCCCACGGGGCTTTCTGGGAGCTGCTCTCATCTGGGGAGGAAAACCCACCGGGTCACTCGCTGACGAGCCGGGATGAGCGGGAAGAGCATCCCTGCTGCCCCACAGGGATGGCAGTGCCAGGGGGAGACCCCCCCTCCTCAGGAAGCCTCCTGACATCACACACCTTTCGTGACGGCCGCATCCTGCCGGGGGGACCGGGGCGCGCTGGTTCCCGTCTGCTTCAGGAACTCTGCTCGGATCCCCAGCCCACGAGGGCCCTTGGGTGAGGAGGAGTCGGGCTTGGTGCCCGCGGGGCTGCGRGGAGAGCGGGGGGGCTCAGGTGGGGCAGGGCCGGGGGGGCACCAGCCCGGCGCAAAAACCTCCCGGTAAAACGCCGGCATCGCTCCCGGGCTTCCTGGCATCCTACGGAGACCCCCGGGGAGCACCGAGCTGCTTCAACCCTGCTTAAATGTGCCAGGTGCCCCCTCGGCCGAGCGGGACCCTGCGGCGCCCGGAGCCAAGCCGGGCGCGGGCGGCACTTCCATCACCGCCCCAATCCTGGGAGCCGCTGGATTTGCTCCGTCACTGCCAAACTGAGGTGACCAAAGCCCCGGGGGTCTCGGAGCCCACCGCCCCGGTCCGTACCTCACTTTCCGGTAGTCGTTTAACTTCTTGTTGATAAGTGCTTGGCTGGCAAAACCGGGGTCCTGGGGAGGCAGAGAGAAGAGGGGAAGGGAGAGCTTGAGCTGCGCGTCCGCCGGAGACCCCGGGCAAGTCCACGCTCTGCCAGGCACCGCGTGGGGCCAGGCAGGAGCAGGCAAGGGCAGCACTCGGGTCCCTGCTGCCCCAGAACGGCCAGGCAGGAGCAGGAAGGGCAGCACCAGATCCCCGCTGCCGTGGAACAGCCGGTGCCCACCAGTGCTCGCCACCCCACTGCAGCGTCCGTCGCTCTGTGCCACACGTCCAAACAAGACACGGAGGCCTGGGGACACGCCTGTCCCCCCACGGCACACAGACACCTTCACCGACCCGCACC
>NW_021938898.1:342761-344290 GCF_001715985.3 Manacus vitellinus
CCGCCTCCCGCCTGTCCTTGCACAGGTACAGCGAGTGGGTGCGCAGCACGGCGAACACGCGCTTCCACTGCCGGAGACCTCCGCCGACCTTCTGCGGGCACAAGGGACGGGGCGCGCGCCTCAGGGCTGCTCCCCGCGGGGAGCGTCCCCCCCGCGCGGCCGCCGGGCTCCGGGGGGGCACCCGCCTACCTTCCCCTTTTTGGTGAGGATCTGCTTGCAGTGGAGCCAGCCCTCCTTCCTCACGGCGCTGAACGGGACGTCCGAGAGGTCGGAGGTCGAGTGCCTTTTGGAACGGGCGTCTTCGGACGTGCCGAGGCTGTCCAGGGACTGCGGGGGGGGACGAGAGGGAGGCGTTGGGTGCCATCCGCACCCCCTGCTCCGCCAGCACCCCACCAGGCAACCCTTCTTTGGGGGCACCCCCAGGACCCCAACACAACTCACCCCGTCGGTGAAGAAGCTCCTGAGCATGCGGAGGCTGGGGACCCGGCTGGGCATCCTCCTGGGGGGAGAGCAGCCCCCGTCAGCGGGACGGTGGGGAGGGGATGGTGGCTGGGGGGGCGTGGTGGGACTGGGAAGGGGGATGTGCCCAGCCCTACCTTAGGATCTTGGCCTCGTCCCGAAATGCGTTCAGACCGTCGTCGCAGGACTTGGAGCGCTCGGTGGTGATGGCCAGCAGGTAGGACGAGCGGCGGCCGGCCTTGATGCTGCCTGCGATGGGGAGGGGGGCAAAGCCCACCCTGGTCAGCCCGGGGGCACGGGACACAGCTCCAGGGTGGGGGGCTGCTCCCCCCACGGCCCCCAGGATGGGTCTCCCCCCACCCAGCACTTACTGCAGTCCTGGGAATAGTGCCGGGACAGGGCGAAGGCGAAGGTGGGCGACGAGGGGCTGGTGGCGACGGCGGGCGCCGAGTTCATGGCGCTGGAGACCACCGAGGAGGCCGGGACGTGCTTGGCCTTCAGGTCGATGCTGGGGCTGGTGGGTTCGTCTGCGAGGGGGGTGGGCAGTGTTGTGGGGGGTGTTGGGGCAGGGGACATCCCTGCCAGGACCCCTCAGCACTTCTGCCCCGTGGTGGGTCTGTGGGTGTCTGGGTCGGGCAGGGGGGACACGCTCCCACCCCTGGCAGAGCCAGGAGCTGCTGGTGCACCCAGACCCTCACCCACAGCACCGCTGCACCCCCCATCCCTACTCCATCCCTTCCCTTCCCATCCAGCCCAGGGGTCCCTCCCTGGGGGCAAGCACGAGGAAGGACAGGGCAGACCTGTGGCTCCTCCAGACCTATTTGGGACTCACCAATGAAGGGGATGGACGCCAGGGAGTCCTCGGGGGCTGCCAAGGGAGCCATGCGCCGGCCCGGACGCTCGGCCACCGGCCTCTCCCCTTTGCCCCCGGGGGCCGAGGGCTCGCAAATGTCCGTCTCCTTCACCCCCTCGGGGAAGACAAAGTTCATCTGCCGCAGCGGCACCGGCATCTTGCGGCCCGTGGGCGGCTTCTGCCGCAGAACCACCTCCTCCCTGCGCTCCTCGGGCTG
>NW_021938898.1:349870-351722 GCF_001715985.3 Manacus vitellinus
GGGTGCAGAGGGCTCTATCCAGGCTGGAAGCTGCTCATGGGATCCCTCCATCCAGGGGGGTTGAAGGTGCTGCCTGGACTGGGGTTTCTTGGCGGTTCAGGGGGTGCAGGAGGGTCAATCCAGGGCTGAGTCCCCCCAAAAGGCAGCACCTGGAGAGGGTCCGGCTGCAGCTGGACACAGATCCCGGGGCAGATCCAGTTGGAAGGCTCCCACCAACAGCCAGGAGCCTGGGACCCAAAAATCCACTGGGCCTTGCTGGCCTTGAGGGCTCTGAAGTGCCTTTTCCTGCCATTCCCAGGGATGCCGGAGCCATCCTTCAGGGCCGAGGTATTCTCCCTGTTCCCACAAGCAGCCGTGTCCCATCCCAAAAGGATCCAGAGGTGCTGCTGATTCCCACATCTCCCAGCAGCTCCACGGGCTCCTCCATTCCAGGGACACCCACGGGGGGTGGGGGCAGCTCCAGGAACCCCAACAAAGCAGGCGATGACGGACGGTTCGTTCCTCATCTCCCAGAGCCCGCCTGCCCACCCCCAGCCCAAACACTGCATCCAACCACAGCATTCCAGTGTCCCCAGGACCCCCCAGGCCCCCCCAAGCCCCCCTAGCTCCCTACCTTGGCCGAGTGCACGGCCGACTCCGGGGGGTACACGATGAAGTGGCGGAGGGTGAAGCCGAACCCCCCCTGGGAGCTCTTCCGCAGCACCACCGTCTTGGGGCCCACCCAGGGGAAGGACCCCCCCTCCGGGGGCACGTTGGCGTTCGGGGATGCTCCATCTCTCTGGCCCGGCGTTGGCTGTGAGGGGGGGACAAGGACAAGATGTCATTTCTGGAGAAGGGATGGGGGGTACAGGACCAGCCCCCCCACGTGCCCACCCCTTGAGCTCTGCCCAAAAGGCTGCTCCATTCCTAAGACACCCCCCCATCCCTATTCCTCCCTATTCCCAGCCCTCCAGCGGCAAATTCCAGCCCCCACAGCCCACCCAGCCCAGCAGCATCTCCCCCCCCAGACTCCTCGCGTGGGACCTTTGGGAAGAAGATGAATGGAAAGGAAATAAAAATAAATGAGCTGTGCCTGGGGGTCTGGATGGGACCCAGGAGGAGAGATGGGGGCGGATGGCTGAGGGACTTGGGGACAAAAGGTCCCTTCTGGTGACGCCGTGGCAATAACCTTGGGCAAGGCGGAAAGAGCCGTCCGGGAGGTGCTGGGGTGAGTGATGCTTCCCGAGCCGGAGCAGGGACCTGGCACCGTGTTGGGATCTGGCAAGGGACACTGCCCAGAGCAGCAGATGGGGCCAAAGGGGATGTGGCTCCATCCCACAGCTCCCAGTGCCAGTGCTGGGAGGGGCAATGGGGTTGTGGCGGAGCTGGAGCAGCCACGGGCATCTCTCCTGGCACCGAGGCAGGGAGCTGGGAGAGGCATCCAGGAGTCCCAACACCCTGGCTGAGGCCGGGAGGGTTTAGCACAGCCCCGGTGAGGGACGGTGCTGCTCCCTGTGCCGCACATCTGGCTGCACATCTGGCTGCACATCCGCCAGCCCAGCTGGAGCGGGAGCAGCTCCGTGGCCAAGGGGAGGAGAGGGCACTGCCTGATGCCCTGGGAGCACCCAGTTCTGCTAAAACAGGAGAAACTGGCAATCTGGGAGCTGGAGGGACAGGCAGAGCAGTGGATCCACCGGGATCCGCTCCCTGCTGCAGCCGTTGGGATCAGCCCATCCTGGGACGAGGGTGTTAAAATTCAGGGGCTGTCTGGGTGGAAGCGATGGATGGGGAGCGGGGAGGGGACAGGGACAAGGGACACAAAGGGACAAGGCACAAAAAGCCTTTGTCTGTGCCTGTGCTGAGTGGGCCTTTT
>NW_021938898.1:355967-357334 GCF_001715985.3 Manacus vitellinus
TGGGGAGGGGAGGGGGTCCCCAAGCCCTTGGGGTGGGTGCACAAGGGCAGGACGGCCCCTGGGACTGTTCCCGCAGCCCAAAGCGGGAAAGGTCAGGCGGCGTTCGCGGGGGCAGATTCCACCCCGAGGAATGCGAGCGCTGCCTGGACGCCTTCCAAAATACTTGTGTTTTGCACACAGGAGTGTCCTAAATACGCAGCCAAACAGGAGCAAAGGGGGAAGGCAGCGCTCCCGGCATGCACCGGCCCCGCTGCCGGCACGCCGGGACACGCGCGGGCAGGGGACACACGGACGGGGACACACGGACCGGGATAACGTCACCCTTGGGGCAGGGACAGAGGGACAGGGACACAGGGACACAGGGACAGGGACACAGGGACACAGGGACACAGGGACAGGCAGCTCCTGGTGCTGGGCTCAGAACCCACCGACCCTCCTTCCCTGCGGGAATGAGGCTCCTCCAGCCCGGATCCAGCGGGGCCGGGTGGGGGCAAACACTAATCCCTCCCAGCTGAGATTAGGGTCAGAAAAATGAGGTTTTAATAGGATTTTTGAGGAGGAGAAAGCCCTGGTGAGACAATAACCGACTTCCAGCCCTTATATGGCAAAGCTGTTGCCGGCTCCCACCTGCGGTGGGGAAGGGGGGAGGGGGGTCCCACCCGCACCCCTCGGTCCCAGGCAGCACCCCCAAAAAGAGCCCAGATTGAGGCTCCCCTGCAGGCAGGGGCTGCCTGTACCCACCAGGCACCCTGGGCAGGGTGGGGATGCTCCAGCAGTGGGACCTGACCTGGGGGATGAGGTGGCAGGAGAACGGGGGGCAGCACCCAGGTGACCCTGCCAGGAGCATCCGGGCATCCCTCCTGGCCCTGCCCCAGCCTCTGGGATTACGGACCCGCAGGAGAAAGCATTTTAATTCTCTTTAACTCGAACCAGGGCTGAGGAGCTTTGCAGCTCAGCGGGGATTTGGGGGTGTGCTTGTTGGCTTGCACAGAGCCAGCGCATGCTCCCTGCCCACTGGGATACCCCTGCCCCTGGGGATGCCCCCCCCCTCAGTACCACACTGCTGTATCCCCCCGGGAATGGGAGGAAGGCAGGCTGGGAGCCCTGGGGAGCAGATTCACATCCCACGTGTGGCAGCACTGGGAACAGGAGGGACAGACACCTCAGTGATGGAGACAGAACCCCAAGGGCCCCCCAGGAAACACCTATGCCATGTCCCAGCCTGGGCAGGGACTTGCTAGGATGGATGCACCATTCATGGGGAGGGTGGGAATCCAGGGTTTGCTCCAAGCACCCACCAAGATTCCCAACAGCCTCTTTTCCCACGGCCTCACAAGGCAGCACCCCCGAGCCCCTCCCAGCACCGC
>NW_021938898.1:361264-362281 GCF_001715985.3 Manacus vitellinus
TCCTTGGCAGCTGACACTGGATGATGGTGCCAGGCAGCGCTGCCAGCCCCGGGGGGGGTTTAGGATCACACATCACCCATCAGTCCCCCCGCGGCGCGAGTGACGGGTGCCAGAGGTGCCGGGCACATGACACGGGTCAAGGTTAAACCACAGAGGTTGGAGTGCTCCAAAACCCCCTCCAGAACTCCCCCAAAACCCCCAGGTGGGCAGAGGGACCCCGGGGTGGCATCAGCTGCGTGCCCCAGCCCGGCGCCGGTGCCAGGTTTCGCGCTGGCGAGGCGGGATTGCGGCAGCAGCCCCGAGCACAGGCTTTTCCTGTCTTTCAAGTTCAGGGTTCAGAAAGAAAGGAGAGAGAAAAAAAAAAAAAAAAAAAGGCGTTAAGAAACTCAATTTGTCGAGCAGAGCCAGTAAATGGGGGGACAGGGGCAAGGAGCCACGAGGGGGTGAGGGCAGAAGGCACCGGAGGAAGGTTTGGGGACGGTGGGACGCAGCCCCTGCCACGCAGCCCCAGGGGCGGCCGTTGGGCAGGATTTCTGCTTACACAGCACTAAATCCTCGCTGCAGGACTGCAAAGCACCGTCCTCCCCAGATGTGGGGGTCAAATAACCCCCCTCCGAGTCACTCAGCACCCCAAGTCACCCAGCACCCCAAGTTCACCCAGCGACTCGGGTCTCGCTCCAGGTGCCGCCCGCCCAGGAGGGCACATTTCGCCCCCAAAACGCCACAAAAAAAGGAGATTTCGAGGCTCAACCTCCCCCCCCCAAAAACCCAAGAGCCAGCGCTCAGCGGTACGGAGTAAGCAGGGAGGAATCCGAGGAGAAACCATGATTAATGCTCAGCCGCTCGACGAGCAGCTCCTCATCTCTGAGCCATTTCGCACACCCCAATTAATCCTTTGAGGCCGGTTATTAGCCCCATGGCCGGGGCCGAGGAAGCCGAGTTCAAAAAACCAGGAACTGAGGAACAGAGGCCAAATTCAGCTCTGGGGCGAGGACGTGCAACCTCTGCTCAAATTAG
>NW_021938898.1:363896-364903 GCF_001715985.3 Manacus vitellinus
ACAGGAGTGGGACACCCGGGGATGGGCTGAGGACACTTGGGAAAAGAGCCAGGCAAGGGATGTTCAGGGACCAGGATGGGACACCCGGGAATGAGAAGGGGATACCCAGGAACAGGGCCAGGCAAGGGACATCCAGGGACAGGGATGGGACACCCAGGGATGGGCAGGAAACGCACAGAAAAAGGGCCAGGTGAGAGACACCCAGGGACTGGGACAGGGATAGAACACTCAGGGACCAGGACCAGGCACGGGACATTCAGGGACTGGGATGGACAGGGGACACCCAGTGAGCAGGACAAGGATGGGGATGGCACACCCTGGGATGGGCAAGGAACACCCAGGGACCAGGATCAGGCAAGGGACATCCAAAAACCAGGACAGGGATGGACATGGGACATCCAGGGATGGGCAGGGGACACCCAGGACAGTTTAAGCCAGGACAGAGGGACAGGGACCACGAGCAGAACTGACCAGGATGGGCACAGAGGGAGTGGACAGAGGGATGACAGGACAGCAGGACAAGGACAGCTGGACAGGCACTGGCAGGGCGAGGCCAAGGCCGGGCGATGCACAGAAGGACACACAGCCAGGAAACGCCAGGACAGAGGGACAGGAGTGACAGGGACTGGCCCGGGCAGAGGTGGGGACGGAAACACCCGGGGTTGGGGCTGACGGAGGGACAAAGGCTGACACAGACCCCCAGGGAAAGGAAACGGCAAGGACGGGAAACAGCAGGATGGACGGACAGAGCGTAGGCTGGCAGACAGAGGGATGGGTCAGCCAGGACAGGGACAGCCAGGATGGGGACAGCCAGGATGGGGATAGCTGGGATGGGGACAGCCTGCAGGGCCTGGCCCAGCTCAGGATGCAGTGGAGCCTCCCAAAACCACCCCTGAGCAACCGCGGAGAAAATTAATTCCCACACCCAAATCTCGCAGTGCCAACAGCTCCTCAAAGGCTCTTTGGTGGCAGAAGGTGACCACGGCGTGTGGGGCAAAGGGATGCAC
>NW_021938898.1:365399-367046 GCF_001715985.3 Manacus vitellinus
TGCCGGCCCGGGACACCCCAGCTGCCAAGCGCAGAGTTTTCCGTGACACAATTAAGAAAGTCTGTGTCAACAACGACTTCCTCGGGCGCCCGGAGAAACCTCGGCACCACCAGAACAAATAAATGACCGAGCTGCCGGCGGCTGCTGCGGAAGTACCGGGAATTCGGGGCTGGAAAGAGGCCGCAGGGGGCTGATCCCGCTCACGGGAATGTCCTGCCTGGATGGCAGCTCCCGCAGTTTGCCATCCCAGAGCCGGATGGGCAGGGGACACCCAGGAACAGGAGCGGGATGGGTAGGGGACAGACAGCAATGGATGGGGAAACGCAGGGACCAGGCCAGGCAAAGGACATCCAGAAACCAGGACAAGGATGGGCAGGGGACAACCGGGGATGAGGACAGGGATGGGGATGGGGGCAGAACAGCCACCCTGGGGTGCAGCACCCATCACCCTGGGGCACAGCACCTATCACCCTGGGGTACAGCACCCAACACCCTGGGGTACAGCACCCAGCACCCTGGGGTACAGCACCCATCACCCTGGGGTACAGCACCCCCAGCATCCAAGGGGTGGGATGGAGGGATCTGCCCTCTGGAAACGTTTGTGTGCCAGCACCCGAGGGGGACCCACGGGATCGCTGCCACCACCCCTGTCCCCTGCCCGGCCTTGGGACCTGTCCCAGCAGCTGGAGGGAACGAACAGTCGGATGGGAGTGACGGGACGTTTCCTCCCCGCGGTGACGCAGTTGGACGCCCTCACCCCAACTCCAGCACCCTCCGCCCACACTCAGCACCTCCAGGCCCCACGGTGGGTCCCCTCTGTCCCCAGCCCCCCTGCAAGGGCCACCTCCTGCCCGTGGGGGAGCAGAGGAGCTCCAGGACCCCAGGATGTGCCAGCTGGGATGCGCCGGACGGCTGCCCTCTGCCTGCCCGGCCACGCAGCACTGCCCATCCCGGCCTCTCTCCAGAGGGACTTCCCAGGAATCGTTCCTTCCAGCTGGGTTTGGCACTGAGGGCCAATCCAACATCCAACATCCATCCTTTCCCAGCAGACAGTCCTTGGGAAGGAGCAGAGACCTCCCCCAGCTCCTGCTCTCCCCCGAGCAGCACCACTGCTGGGGGTCCCTCCTGCTTTGTCCCCCACGAGGGGACACGTGGCCACGTCCTGCCTGTAGCCCCCCGGCAGCCCCTGGGCCTGGCAGGAGCCTGGTGGAGAAGAGCCACTGATGGCAGGACCTGGCCTTGGATGCCAGGACTCCTGAGTCCCCTCGTGGTGTCCCCAGTGCCACCCTCCCCGGGGAGGTGACAAAACCAGGGAGGTGACACGACCCAAACAGGCCCCGGTGGCCCCAACACCCTGCCCTGTGTGGGGCACAGACAGGGATGGACCCTCACAGGAGGCCAGGGAGAAGGATCCCAGGAAGGGATGAGCCCCATCCTGGGATGCACAGCTGGGGGGGCTCAACGGGGACCCCCAATCCCCATCCCTGCTCCTGGGCAGCTTCCCCACGGGGGTTCCCATGGAGCTGGATGCCACCATGCCCCCAGCCAGCCGATGCTCCCTCCCCACTCCCAACCCTCTTTGTCTCCCCCAGCCCCACCCCAGCATCAAGATCCCATCACAGCCCCCCCCCGGGGACGCCCCACTCC
>NW_021938898.1:373135-375890 GCF_001715985.3 Manacus vitellinus
AAAACCACGCTAGAAATGAGTTACAAACACCGAGTCAGCTCTCCCTCGCTGACCGCTCAGGGGAAAAAAAAAAACAAACAACCAAACCAAAAAAAAACCACCCCAAAAATCCCCCAAATCCAGGAATTCCACGCCAGCTTCCCTCCCCCAGCACCTGCAGCAGTTACTGCCGTCCCCCACGAGAGGCCAAACATGCCTATTAATACAATATATACAGACAAACCCACAGGTACAGCCAGGCTCCCCCTCCCCACCCCCAAAAATAACCAAACACACCCAAAAGTGCATTTGTGGTTTATATCAAAAAACGTCATTTTTCTTTTCCTTTTTTTTTTCCTTTTTTTTTTTCTTGCTTTTTTGTTTGGTTTTTTTTTTTATCTGAAAGATTGGCCTGCAAGTCTGTTTGGTTTTTTTGTTTGTTCGTTTTCGTGTTTGTTTTTTGTTTGTTTTGGTTTTTTTTTAAACCATTTAGTAACTTTTTAATATAGTTTACGAAAATAAATTATACAGCAACTATTTTAATAAATTAAGCACACACCAAAAAAAAAATAAAAATTAAAAACGAGGGGAGGGGGGGAAATAAAGATAAAATTAAGCAAAGCTGCATTTTTTTGTTGTTGTTGTTCTGCCCAAAGGTGGTTCCACAGCTCCTGCCCTTGGAGCTGCCAAAATCTGCTCATTCCCTCTCTAAAGGCAAGGCTGGATCCAGTGTAACTCCTATTTTTTGGGGGGATTGAAGCCCTGGGTGGGGTGGGGGGAGCACTGGGAGCTCCCCAGTGTGTTACTGGGCACCAGTTGTGCTTGTTCAGCTGGAGGCACAGTTGGAGGCAGCGCTGCCAGGACCCCCCCTGATCCCAAGGGATGTTTGGGAAGGGGGTTCCCACCTGCCCCACCTCACCTGGGAGACTCTGGATGAGGAGTGAGGGGCATATGGATAAATCCCTCCATTCCCAGAGCAAAAGGGGGTTGGAAAAGTGGATAAATCCCTCTGTCCCCAAAAGCCAAGGAGGGTTTGGAGAGGTGGATAAATCCCTTATATCCCCAAAAGCCAAGGGGACTGAGTCTGGAAAAGTGCATAAATCCCTGCATTTCCAAAGCTAAAAGAGGTCTGGAAGGTGGATAAATCCCTCTGTTCCCAAAGCTAAAAGAGGTCTGGAAGGTAGATAAATCCCTCTGTTCCCAAAAGCTAAAAGAGGTCTGGAAGTGGATAAACCCATCCATTCCCAAAAGCTAAAGAGGTTTGGAAGGTGGATAAATCCCTCCATTCCCAAAAGCCAAGGGGATTGGGAAGGTATCCAGGTCCCCCCCCTTAAACCCTCAGCCCTGATGGTCAATTTGAAGGGTAAAACCATCCCAAGGACAGATTTTTAACTGCAAGGAATGAAGGAAAAGGGCCAGTTCCCTTCCTCCTGGAGGCAGGCAAGGCCCTTCCCACAGCAAATCCCACTTTTCAGAGGTTTTTCTCCCCAGAACACTCCTGGGATTTGAGCCCCCCAACCACCACCTGCTAAAACCACTTTCAGGGGTTTAAAAAAACGCTTTCAGGGGATTAAAATCTGGCAACACCACACCTGGAGCTTCCAAATCCACCCATTCCCAACCACAGGAGCAGTTCCCATACAGGACCAATCCTGCAAATCCAGCTACAAACCCCAACCCAGCTCAAGCCAAGGATGAATTTTTCCACCCTTTTCTCTTTTTTTTTTTTGGCCCCAAGGAGGTGGAAGCCAAGCTGGAAACTTCCACGTGAGAAAACTTCCCTGGTTTATCCCAATTTTCTCACTGCTGGAGGGAGGAAGGTCGTTCCCCACCTCGAAATAGGGTGTTGGGAGAAGAGGGGGGAAGCTGCCAAGCTGAGCACAGGGCTGAGGGCTGCCCCCACCCAGCTGGAAAAGCACAGAAAGGAGCTTTTCCACGGACAATTCCTGCGCTCCAGTGGGTTTTATGGTCCATTTCCCGGCTCCGGGAGCGGGACAAGCAACACCTCTGCACAATTCAAGGTTGGATAAAGGGTGGTGATAAAATGGTTTTTTTTCCCCTGGATCAGCAGGATGGGAGCAGCCTCCAGAACATTCCAGGCAGGATAACACAGCCCCAGGGGTTCCATCCCCCAAACTGGGATCGATGGGAAGGCAGGGCCCAGGCACCCCTTGGAGATGTTCCCACAGAGCCTCCCCCTCACTTCCAGCCCCAGAACAAACCCTCTGGCTCATTCCCAGCCCCACATGGATCAAATCCCTCACTCCCTGTGCAGGAACAGCTTTGTTTTCCATGGATTTCAGGAGAGGGCTGTTAACTACAGTTAACCTTGGGATCTCAGCCAGCACCACCAGCCACGGGCTGGGGCTGGCACTGACCTGCTCCAGCTTTCCTGCCTGGCTCGGAGCAAGGAGAGGTGGAGCAGAGCCCTGGGAATGCTGAGGAGCATCTGCCACCTCCATGGATCCTTGGGAGGGGTCTCATCCCTATCCCACCCCTGTCCAACACCTCCCAGCACGTCTCCTCCGTCATTTCAGACCCAAAACCTTCCTGCTGGCCCAAATTTGGGAAGAGCTGCCCCCCCTGCCCCACCACGCTCAGGGTTCAAGTAACAGCAGGAGCACCATCAGGCTGTTGGGGTAAATCCCACAGGGACACCAACAGCCCACCAGAAAACATGGAATTCAAGTATTGTCCCCGAAGTCCGGCTGCTCCAACGGCTCTGGAAGGTGTGGAACCACCTGGTGCTCCCTCAGGAGGAGCTCTGGGGGGACAC
>NW_021938898.1:376370-378236 GCF_001715985.3 Manacus vitellinus
CCATTCCCAAGCCTGGCTCTTGGGAAGCTCTTCCCCTCCCACAGCCGGGATGGAGCAGCGTCCCATGAGGTATTTCCGTGGATTTGGAAGCCAAATCCTTTCTTTCCAGAGCATGTGAGCCCTCCCAGGATCCAGGAGGGGAGGGGCAGGACAGGGAGGGCAGGATCTGTAGCACCTTTGGGGGCCGGCGGGATTTTTCTGGGGCTGCCTTAAAATCCAACGTGGAATTCAAGGACAGGGATCATCCTGCAGGGAGAGCCCAAGGTCCTGGCAGCTCACAGGGCACTCACAGGGCACCCACCCCGATCCACAGGCCCCACAGGATGGAGCAATTCCTTGAATTTAGAGTGCAGGAACTCGGTCCTTTAAACACAGGCTTCTCCAGAATTCCCAGCATCGCTCGGAGCTCCAACATCCACGAAGTTCCTGCTCAGTGGCTGCAGGGGATGAAGCAGCAGACCAGGATTTGAAGGGGGGGGGGGTGTTATTTGTGCAAGAGCCACCACCTCTCCCAGCTTTGCTGTGGATCCATGGATGTCCCA
Source organism: Manacus vitellinus (assembly GCF_001715985.3). Lineage (NCBI taxonomy): Eukaryota > Metazoa > Chordata > Aves > Passeriformes > Pipridae > Manacus > Manacus vitellinus. The sequence continues at coordinate 376,913 of NW_021938898.1, forward strand.
GGGAGGGAAGGGAGCTCCCAGAGGGCAGATGCTGTTCCAGAGGACCCTCAGGGAGCTGCTCCTTGCTCCCAGCTCCTCCTCGGGATCCTTGGCAGCTCCAAAGGAAGCCACTTCATTCCCAGCTTCTGGAATCAGCCAGAGAGAGGCTGGAAGTGCACATCCCATGGCTCTGCAGGAAGCACCTTTGCTCCACAGGCAGCTCCAACAGTTCCAGCTTCTCCACCTTCCTTCCACTTCCCGGGGGGCTCAGGGGGGATCTTCCAGTGTTTTCTCAGGGAATGGCCCTTCCTCAGAGGAGCAGCACCAACCATTCCCTTGGGATCCAGGACATCCCAACGGCTCAAACACTCCTCCTTCCCCGTGGGACCATCCTGCAAATCCAGCTGCAAAGCTCAGCTTCCCAAGGCTGGGTTTGGCTCCCTCCTCCCGGATCCTGGGGAGCTCCAAGGTTATTCCCAGAGGTTATTCCACCGATCCTTCTGGCTCAGTTTGCCTCCAGCAGCTCCCCAGGCTGCATCCTCCCCTCTCCGTGGGGATCAAAGGACGGTCCCACCTCGGAGCAGACGGATCTTCCCAGAGAGTGTCCCCTCCTCCCTCCATCTCCTTCCCCACCTCCCAGTTTTCCAAGGCAGGGTCAGTCCCCACGCAGTCACTTTCTCATGCTTTTCGAAAACAAAAAACTGAAAGACCTCGGAAAAAAAAAAAAAATAATAAAACTTTCCCCAAACTTTGTAAATAGTGCCGTGACATTCCTTGTTCTGCCGGGAGGCTCGGCCGCCTCCGAGACGCCTTTTCCCAGGAGCCAAGGCTCTGGATTCCTGCTCTGCTGGGCTTCTCGGGAATCTCGGCCCCCTCTTCTCTGTACAAAAGGGCTGGAGAGCAGGAGCAGCAGCAGGGGAGTGTGGGGGGCTCCTTCCCACCACGGCCTGGCTCGGGCTGCGGGATGGCAACAACCAAATTCCTGGGGGGAAAGAGAGGGGAGAGGGATCAGCACAGGCTGGGGGGGAACAACCTGGAGGCTGGTTCCCCTTCCCAGGGAAAGCCTGGAATGGTAAGAGACCCTGAAACCTTCTGCCCCTTCCCAAGGAAAGCTGGGAATGGTAAAAAAACCATGAAGCCTTGTTCCCCTTTCCAAGGAAAGCTTGGGAATGGTGGAAGAACATGAAGCCTTGTTCTCCTCCCCAGGGGTAAAAGACCATGAAACTTTGTTCCCCTTTCCAAGGAAAGCTTGGGAATTGTAAAAGACTATGAAGCCTTGTTTCCTTTCCCAAAGAAAGCTGGGAATGGTAAAGGACTATGAAGCCTTGTTCTCTTTCCCAAGGGT
>NW_021938898.1:380376-387284 GCF_001715985.3 Manacus vitellinus
AACCTGCCAGGGGTGAGACCCCTTTGCCTACAAACACCTCCCTCCCAAGGCAACAACAGCCCTGATGCCATGGGGTGACTGGAACAGCAGATCCTGGGAAAAGCAAGCTCCAAACCACCAGGACTGGCAGATGAATCAGGAGTTTTAAGGGAGTTTTCCAGGGATGCAGGAGGGAGCCCAAGGAGAAGGGAGGCATCACAGGCAAGGCTCAGGCTCTGCTCTGCTCTGCACATCCCTCAGGATCAGAGGGGCTGAGGGAACCAAAGGTGTTCAAAATCTGGGGGATTTGGTCAGATCAGGCCCTGCCAGAGCTGCTCATTCCTGGCTCACAAGGCTGGGAACAAAGGCAGAGGTAGCTCCAGCCTCCCCACGCAGGGAACAACCTGCCAGGGCTGGAAGGGGTCACACCCTGCCCCAAAACCTCCCCCTCCCCCAAAATTGGGGACAACAACAAAGCCCACAGGCCCCAGGGGTCGGCAGGAGCACTGGGAAGGGTCTTTGGGAGCTGGGCTCACCCCCAGCACAGGGTTTTATCTGTCCTTACACCAGGATTCCAAGGCAGTCCCACTCTAACCCCCTCCTGCTGGCTTGTCTCCCAGGGCACTGGAGGGACAGGAGAAAAGGGAAAGGGAGGGAGAGGAGAAAAGGGAAAGCTCTTCACACTGAGATGGGCTCCAAACTGCTCCAGGCAGCTCGGGAAGCTGGGAGCCAGCTTGGGAAGGAGCAAGGAACAGCGAGGCATTGAGGGCTGGATTCTGCCCCCTCTTATTCTCCTACCAGAAAAAGAAAAAAAGGAATGAGCCTCTGGGAGCTCAGCCAGCAGCCAGAGGGACACACAGCCCGAGCTCCACATGGCCACTGCCAGCTGGAAGAGCCCCCTCCTCCAAAATCCCTCCTCCAAAACCCCTCCTTCCAAAACCCCTCACCCCTCCCTCCCAGCAGCAGGTCACCTTCCAGCAGGAAAACAGCCCTAAAGGAGCTCACTGGGAAGATCCCAAACATGCTCCCACTATGGATCAGGCATCACCCCGAGGCTTGTTTTATATCAAGGGTCTCCTGGATCCAGCCCTGGATCCAGGGAAGTGCAGGATCCAGCAGCAAAGGGCACCTCAGCAGGTGCCCAGCACTGTTTGAGGGGGGATATTTTCTTTTTTCCAGTGGTATTTTTCTAAATCAAGTCCTCCCTAAGCTGTTTTTGCCTGGCTCCTAAGCCCCCCAAAGCCTCGGGGGGAAAAGAGATCCCAGGATCAGGAAGGTGAAGTATCTTGAATTTAAGGATTTTTGGAGTGGAGGGTCACTGCAAAAGCAGCTTCACAACCCTCTCCTCCCCAGAGCACTGTTCTAAATCAGCTTCCAGTGACTGCTGGTGTCTGCAGAGGGCAACACTGACCAGCTCCAGGCTGTGCTTCCAGCCTGCAGGAATGCTGGGCAGGGAACAGAAGCTCTTTGGGCTGGATCCTCTCGGTGCTGCAGTGCCTGGAAAGGACCCTGTCCCCAGCAGGAATGGTGGCAGAGTGGGCAGGGAGCAGATTTACCACCATTTTACTGCAAATTCACCTCAACAACCCTCACCCTGCTCTCCATCATTCCCATTCCTGCTCTTTGCTTGAGGTAAATCCCCTTTTTCCAAGTCCTGTCCCCCACTGTTGCTCCCTCCATTCCCCCACTTGGCTCTTCCCTTCCTCTCCCACTGGATTTTTTTTGGCTGACAGGACAGAGAGCAGCAAAACCCAGGGAAACAACAAATCCAGGTCCAGTTGCCTGCCCAGGTTTCCCAGGATGGGGATGGGAGCCCTCCAGGAGTCTGATGGATGGGGAACCAAGCTCTGCAACCAAACGTGCTCCAACAGAGCCACAACATTCCCTCCTGGATTGCAAGCCCCTGCCTGTGGATGGGCCCTCCAGGGACTCCAAATCCACGGGATCATCACCTGAGGCTCCCTCTGAGCTCACACCTGGAATCCCTCCCACATCCCTCCCACATCCCTGCCCTCCACGGCCCCGGGTGGGTCCCAGCCAGGGGAAAACTGGGAAGCCACAAAGCAGGGGGTGGGTTGAGACTGGGGGAGAGGGAGGGAAGGAAGGGGGGTTTTAGCAGCCAAATAATTGCTTGTTGAGGGAGCAGCTTCCAGGCTCGGGCATCTGCCAGCAGGAGGTGGGATCACGATCCCAAACTCCTGGGGAGGAAGGTTTGGGAAGTTCTCCTCACCCTCAGGAGTAGAGGAGAGCAAGGATGGGGAGCAGGACACTGAGCACAGCCCGAGGTCACACCAAACCCCCTCTGTGGGGCAGAGGAGCAGCTGATCCCGGAGCAAAGCCCCTCCCTGGGCTTACCTGGGACCCTGGAGCAGCTTCCAGGCTCGGGCATTTGCCAGCAGGAGGTGGGATCACAATCCCAAACTCCTGGGGAGGAAAGTTTGGGAAGTCTCCTCACCCTCAGGAGTAGGGATCTCTCCTCAGGGTGTGCAAGGACGGGGAGCAGGACACTGAGCACAGCCCGAGGTCACACCAAACCCCCTCTGTGGGGCAGAGGAGCAGCTGATCCCAGAGCAAAGCCCCTCCCTGGGCTCACCTGGGACCCTGGAGCGCAGGAAGTAGAGGAACTTCCCGTTTTTGGAGTGCATGATGGCCCTCTTGATGAACTCCACCACCGACTGGCACCGGTCCTCAAACTTGGGGTGGCACCACAGGCTGAAGGTCCCTGTGAGAGAGCAGAGGAGGTGGCACGTCACGGGAGCACCAGGGGCAAGAGGGGACATTTGGGGACATTTAGGGATGGGTCTGGTGCTCCCAAAGTCCAGGTGAATGTCCCAGGACGACTTCTCAGAGCTGGGATGGAGCACTAAGAGGGAACACCAGTGTGTTGTTCCACTGGGACCAGTGCCCTCCAGGAGCTGGGGGATGCACAGAGAGGTGGGACAGGGTGACCACTGGCACCCAGAGGTGGCCACAAGCCACCCCTGCCTGAAATTGTGAACAGCTGCCACTGCTGGGTCTGGAACTTCAACCAAAATACACTTTAATTTGCAGAAGTCCCTGCTCCTCTGCAGGATCATGGGATCATAGAATGGTTTGGGTGGGAAGGGACCTTAAAGCTCATCCAGTCCCAACCCCTGCCATGGGCAGGGACACCTTCCACTAGCCCAGGTTGCTCCAACCTGGCCTTGGACACTCCCAGGGATGGGGCAGCAGCATCCCACCCCCAGCATTCCCAAAGGAAGCTCTTGGAGGTTTTTAAACCAGGAGCTGCTGTCCCCTTTTCCCAGCCCTGTGGCTGCCAGGGATCACGTTCCACAGCTCCCTGTCCCTGCCAGCTGCTCCCAGCACCTTAATTAAAGGGACTGTTAAGTAGGAGCAGGGTCACAGCCCAGGCCACGGGTGTCCCTGTGCTGTCCCTGCCCCTGTCACCCGACACGACGCCCGCCCCAGGGTGAAACTGGAGATGGGGACACGGGGCCAGGCAGGTCCCAGGCAGGTCCCAGAGCTCCAAAGGGGGTTAAACCTCCAGTCAGACCAGCCCAACCACCTCTGGGCTGCACAGACACCACCTCCCTGCACCAAAACCCCAGAGTTGGGGAACAACTCAGGTTAAAAAAGGTCTCTGAGATCGAGTCCAAACATTGTCCCACGTCAGCACTAAAACCCTGTCCCCAAGTGCCACATCCACTGGGTGTTTTCCACATCCACGTGGTTTCTGAGCACTCCCAGGGCTGGTGACTCCACCACTGCCCTGGGCAGCCTGGGCCAGGGCCTGACCATGCTTTCCATCCATAAGTTTTTCCTGATTTAGGAAAAGGAGTCCCCTCAGGCCCCAGCCCCGAACTGAGACATCAGAGAGCAGCAGGAGAAGTTTCCTCCCAAGCTCAGTTATGGAAAAGCCTCAAAATCCTCCAGCTGTGAGAGCCTCTCCCACTTTCCATAAGGATAAGGTGAAAATCCTTCCTTCTTGGCAGCAGCCAGACACAGGGAGCTGGCTCTGGACAGGCTGGAATTAATGCTGGGACATCTTCCCATCAAGAGGGGCTCAGCACCCACAGTGCTGATGTGGTACATCACATCCCAGTGCCACAGGATCCCAAAAACCCTGCTGCCAAGCATTCCTTTGGCTCCAGTTTTCCAGAGCGTGGCCTGAGGAACTCTTGATTCCCAATTTTTCAGACAGGGAGTTGSYYCYYSRRGSMAAARRAARGRRSYYMAAMMMCYTTTWWTWMCCCMAARGSCMMMAAAAAACGCTCTTAAAATTAACAAGAAGGAGCTGGACAGGCTTTTACACCAAACAATTGGGATTTGCAGAAGACTAAAGGCTTTGGGGCCTGGATGCTGCTGGGGGAAAGCAATGACACAAAATCAGAAAAACCTTAAAGTTGGGCTAAAAAAACCCCAAACCCAGTCTAACTTAAACCCAGGAAGAGCTTAAAATTAGGCTACAAAAAACCCCAGTCTAACTTAAACCCAGGAAGAGCTTAAAATCAGGCTACAAAAAACCCCCAAGCCTGACTTAAAATCAGCTCAGCACAGGAGTGAGGACACACAAAATCAGAAAAACCTTAAAGTTGGGCTAAAAAAACCCCAAACCCAGTCTAACTCAAACCCAGGAAGAGCTTAAAATTAGGCTACAAAAAACCCCAGTCTAACTTAAACCCAGGAAAAGCTTAAAATCAGGCTACAAAAAACCCCCAAGCCTGACTTAAAATCAGCTCAGCACAGGAGTGAGGACACGCTGGGGCTGCTGCTGCTCCCCCTCTCCTGCCAGCCCTGCTCTGGGGGTGCTGGGCCCCCCCTTCCTCACCTCTGTAGTGCTCCATCCTGGTGTGGTGGGTGATGCCCTGGGACCTGAAGCTCAGGCTCAGGATGTACCGGGGGTCGGAGCTGTCCCGCACCAGGAACGACCCGTCGGGTTTCCCCTTCAGCTTCATCTCGGCGTCCTCCCAGTTCATGGGGCCCCAGTACCACCCACACTGGGGAGAGAGGCAGGCAGAGGGGTCAGGGCAGGCCAACCAGGGTGGTTTGTCAGCAGCCAAATCAGGGGAAACCTGCCCCTGCTGCCGCATTCCCAAATGGAAGTGCTTTGTCTCCCCGACTTTGTATGGTCGGGGTGGGGAGGGCACCATCCCGTCCCTCACCACCCCAAAGGTGGGGAGAGGACAGAGGAGACCACGACACCCCCTCCCTGCACAGCAAAATGCTCTCCTGGGCTCAAAGAACTGTGGGATGATTTAGGCTGGAAAAGACCCCCGGGATGGCCGAGTCCAACCCTTCCCCCAAACCCACGGCCCCAAGTGCTCCACGTGGGTTTTTAGGTCCCTCCAGGGAGGGCAATTCCACCCCTGCCCTGAGCAGCCTGTTCCAATGCCTGTTCCACCACATCCCACCTAAACCCCTCCTGCTGCAACTTTCAGGATGCTTCCCCTTGTCCCCGGAGAACGGATCGACCCCCTGGCTGGGGGAAAGGCAGGAGGGGTTTTTCCCACCCCTACCCTAATCCTGTGCTCCCAAGTCCACGAAGGGAACGATCAACCCCCCCAGAATCAAACCCTGAAGGTGCAGTTTTTCCCTCCCCCCCCGTCCCAGGAGCCCCTTTACCTTCTCCAGCTCCCTCAGGCTGGCGGCGAAGCTGCTGGAATCGGGTCGGGAGAGGGGACACTGCAGGTGTGGGATGGGCTGGGCCACCCCCCCCTCTGGAGGCCGCACTGGGACAATCCTGGGAAAGGCATCTGCACAGGGAAAAACAAGCCAGGGCCACCATCAGCCACGGGAGAGCCCCCAGGGATGGTGATCCCAGTGATCCCAGCCCCTGGTACGGCTCCGGAGCTCAGGGAAGGAGGAGGACCCACAGAAGCCTCCCAGTGACCCCAGTGATCCCAGCAGCCTCCCAGTGATCCCAGCAGCCTTCCACGGGAGCAGCACCAGGGATGGTGATCCCAGTGATCCCAGTGATCCCAGCCCCTGGCACAGCTCCGGAGCTCAGGGAGGGAGGAGGACCCATAGAAGGACAAAATCCTTGTGAAGGACACAAATCCTTCCCTGTGCCTTCACCTGCTCCTCCTTACTCTGGCTCGGAGGGAAGGTGTGGGAGGAGAGGGAGGGATGGGCACACACATCCTGGAAAAGGGGCAGGAAAAGCCCTCTGGGTCCCGAGGAGAGCGAAAGCAAAAAGGGGGAATTAGCTCAGGAAAACTGGGAGAGGGGTGTCACAGGCTGGGGTTCCTGCCTGGAATTCTGCTCCCATGGCACTGCTGACCCTCCTTGTCAGGGTGGGCTGAACCCCACTGAGGGTAAAGCTCAATCCTGAGCTCCAGGAAAACCACGGAGGGCACCAGGAGCCACGGGAGCAGAGCCTGGACAGGGCAGTGCCTGCAGTCCCTGAGCAGCCAAGGCAGCACCAGAGATGGAAAAAGCCTCAAAGCTGAGCCAGAAACACCCCTCTCCCCAAAGTGCAGATTCCTGAAGGGAAAAGCCAGAGCCTCGGGAAAGCTCTGCCTGACCTGGGGCGTGGGGCGGAGGAGGCGGAGGCAGAGGGAAAGACTGCAGGGAAGAGCCCATTGGACCCACTAGGACAGATGGAGGCAGCGTCCCACTGATATCATCTAGGAGAGAACAGAGGCAAGAGAGGGTCAGAGAGCAGGAGAGAGACAGAGCAAGTGTGACAGAACCGAGCCAGGAACCCAGCACTGCCCGGAGGAGGGAGGATGGAGCTTCCCCCTGGCAGCTCCTCATCCCCCTCTGGCTTCTCCAGGCCCTGCACACACACACACGTTCCCAGAGGAGAGGAATCCCTTTTCCAGCACGGGAAACAGAGGCAATTCCAGGAGATCTCAGCCCCAGCACAGGGGACAGCTGCTGACCTCACCCACCCCAGGCTGCTCCTGCTCGGAGGGAGCATCCCAGGAGCCTCCACTTCCCCCAGC
>NW_021938898.1:389428-390417 GCF_001715985.3 Manacus vitellinus
CAGGGAAAGCTGAAAATTAGCCTAAAACCAACCTAACCTAAACCAGGGAAAGTTGAAAATTAAATTAGGCTAAAACCAACCTGACTTAAAGCAGGGAAAGTTGAAAATTAGGTTAAAACCAACCTGACTTAAAGCAGGGAAAGTTGAAAATTAGGCTAAAACCTTAGGCTCTCCTGCTCCTGCATCTCCCACCCCCTGGCAGGTGGATCCACCTGCACCACACACACACCCAGGGCTGCTTTGACTCAGCTCCCTCCTGCTTTTTGGGAGCCCTGGCAGTTCACAGGCAGGTGTTGAGGGTGGTTGTTGTGCCCTGGCCCCGGGGCATTGCTGGGGTGGGGCACACGTGGCTCCCACACCCCAAAAATGAAGTGGTTGGGCTGCATTCAGCTCGTGCAAACACCACCAAAGGCACCCAGGCCGAGAGGAGATGCAATAATTCAGCTTTTAAGCCCTTCCCAAGGCAGTGGGAGAGAGCAAGAAATGCTTCCCATGGACCAAATCTGCTTCCCAGCTCCAGCTTCCCCCAAAAAAACCTATTCCACACTCCTCCTCCTCTTCCTCCTCCTCCTCCTCCTCCTCCTCATGCTCTGCAAGATCCCAGTTCCACTGACTGGGAAAAACTGACACAGGTCACTTCAAAAACAGTTAACGGGATAAACTAATAATTAATGACATTTTAAATTCCCCTGACTGGGAAAAAATTGACACGAGTTGCTTCAAAAATAACAGGATAAACTAATAATTAAAGAAATTTCAAATTCCACTGACTGGGAAAAAATTGGCACGAGTCGCTTCAAAAATAGTTAATGGGATAAACTAATAATTAATGAAATTTAAAGGAAAAGCTCAGGTCACCTCCAGGTTTTCCTCTGCAGGTTCTTGTGAGGAAAAGCAGCTCCACACACACATCACCAGCACACAGAATTATGGGGTTTGGGGTTTTTTTTTCCCCTCAGAACTTCCCCAGCAGCAGCTGACAGAGCAGC
>NW_021938898.1:390662-395290 GCF_001715985.3 Manacus vitellinus
ACTTCAAAAATAGTTAATGGGATAAACTATTAATTAATAAAATTTTAAATTCCACTGACTGGGAAAAAATTGACACGAGTCGCTTAAAAAATAGTTAATGGGATAAAAAAAATTAAAGAAATTTCAAATTCCACTGACTGGGAAAAAATTGGCACGAGTCGCTTCAAAAATAGTTAATGGGATACACTAATAATTAATGAAATTTAAAGGAAAAGCTCAGGTCACGTCCAGGTTTTCCTCTGCAGGTTCTTGTGAGGAAAAGCAGCTCCACACACACATCACCAGCACACAGAATTATGGGGTTTGGGTTTTTTTTTTCCCCTCAGAACTTCCCCAGCAGCAGCTGACAGAGCAGCTTTTTTTTTTTTTTTGCTTTCACCAGCCCTAATTTGCTTAATAAATCTGCAGGTGACACGGAGGGATCCACTCCAGCCACAGGAGAGGCACCAGAGGAAGGGATGTGGGACTGGGAAGGGCCCAGGCACCACCACAGCTGAATTACCCCTGGGTGATTCTGCTCCAAGGAGCCCCAGGAGCAGCTCAGAACCTTCCAGGCACTGGTTCCAGGGAAACCACACCAGTGCTCTGCCTCCAAGGTCACCCCTCCCAAATTCCAACTGGTTTTCATGGAGATTCATCAGAACTCTCAAAAAAAGACCAAAAAAACCCAAAAAGGCTTCTCCCTCTTCAGGAATCCAATCCATGTGCTGAGCTCTGCTGCCCAACACCTTTCCCAGCAGGAAAAGAGGCTTCCAGACCAACCCTCCAGCTCCTCTCAGTGCCCAGACACATCCTGGTCCCTCTGCTCTGCAACCAGACCCTCAGCGTGGATTTCAAACACTCACTTGTGACCTTCAGCTCAGAGTCCTGAGGTGGGATTTTCCCAAGTTCCTGGGGGGATTCTCCCCAAGCCCTCTGTGGCCAGGACTGTTTTGACTGAGAGGTTTGGTTTTTTTTCAGCTCCAGAGCTCCCCAGCCACCAGCAGAGCAGGATTTCCCCCTCACCACCCCTGACAAACCAGCCAACTTCCCCCCAGCAGCAGAAAGGGGAAGGTCACAAACCAGCAGGACACGGGGAAAGGGGGGAGAACGTGCAGGAGGAGGTGGTGGAGATCCCCAAAAAGGTTCTGACTCCCAAAACCGTCACGGAGGAGAAGTTGGACCTGACCCTGGTGTGAGGTCCAGGTGGGAAGCAGGGCTTGGTCTCAGACCCCTCTCCTCGGTCTCAGACCCTTCTCTTTGCTCTCAGACCCTTCTCTTTGGTCTCAGACCCTTCTCTTTGGTCTCAGACCCCTCTCCTCGGTCTCAGACCCTTCTCCTCGGTCTCAGACCCTTCTCTTTGGTCTCAGACCCTTCTCTTGGCTCTCAGACCCCTCTCCTGGCTCTCAGACCCCTCTCCTGGCTCTCAGACCCCTCTCCTTGCTCTCAGACCCCTCTCCTTGCTCCCAGACCCCTCTCCTGGCTCTCAGACCCTTCTTTTGGGGTCTAAGGCCAAGCAGGCCAGAGGGACACCACAGAGATCCTGGTTTGGGATCTCGTGGGATCAACATTCCTCACTCAGCACATTTCACAGCAAAAAAAAGAAAAAAAAATGAAACCCCAAACTGGAAGGAACCTTCCAACTCCTCACCTGTGAAGAGGGGGCTGAAAACAACCGGGGAAAAGGCACTTTGAGTTCTTGTCAGTCTGTGTTTCCTGTTGGGAACAAGAAAAAAACGGGGTGAGCAGAAGAAAACACCCTTTGTTTGCCCTTCTCAGCCCGGGAGGGACCTTGTCCCTCCTTCCCAGCAGCTCCATCCAGCCCAACCCCACTCCCAGAGCAGGGCTTTGGCCTAAGTAGGGCAGGCCCAGGGGAGCTGGGGCTCTGTCCTGCCACGAAGCAAATCCCCAAGGAGGTAATTAATGGAGCCTTTGGAAAGAAAAGCCCAAGCAAGTCCAGCAGCCAGAGCCAAGGAGCTGTTTCACAACAGACCTCACGCTGCTGCCCTGGCTTGGGCATTGCCAAATTCCTTGGACAAACAGGTTGGGCCCCTGAGCAATCCGGGGCTGTGCCTGGAGCGTGGCTGTGCCTTTGGAGGACACCAAAATACAGGGGGAAGGGAGGGCAGCTAACCCCAGAGATCCCAAAAGAGATGGAAAACAGCTAAAAACACCCCTCTGGTGACTGCCAGGGATACCAGCAATCCCGTGAAGTTGCTTCCCAGCTGGTTTTATATCAATGCTGTGCTCTCCCCACTCCTTCCAGCACCTTTCCTCCCGAATGTTAAAGGGATCTTCCCACATCCAGGCAGAGAAAACACTGAGGCACAGAGCATGGGACTCCCACAGCGTGAATCCAGGGCTGGGGTGAGCAAACTTCTCCTCTTTGTGCCCAGACACATCGCTTTTATTCACACTTTTAATGTTACCTGCTCACCAGTAAAAACACTGAGAGCTCTCTCACCACCACCCTGGCAGAGCTGAGTTAATGGTTGGACTCAACGAACCACAAAGTCTTTTCCAACCTAAATGATTCCAGGATTCCCTATAAAACCCCATTAAAACGTGTGGAAGTGTTTTGATTTCGAGCCTCTCACACCTATTCCAGGTTGGGTTGTTTTGGGTTTTTTTTTTCCCCTCCTCAATTCACCAATTAATCATCCACACCCAAAATTACACTTCTGGACTAATACCAACCAACCTTAACATGCAGTGACAGCTCTGCTCCCACCCACCAAGGCAGCCAGAAAGGAACATTTTCCTGTCACCAAAACAGCTCCATTTCATGCCAAGATTTCACAGCCTCGATTTCCCAGATTTCCCATTTCATCAGCAACAGGGAGAGAGCAAGAAATGCTTCCCATGGGCCAAACCTTCCGCTTCCCAACTCCAGTCTCCCCCCCAAAAAACCTATTCCACACTCCTCACGTTCTGCTGGATCCCAATTCCACGCACACAAATCTGGGAAATGCCTGGAGCTCCAGAAAAATCAGGATTTTAGGGTCACCAACACAACCAACTGATAAATTCGGGTACCAGCCTGGCAAGTGAGTGCTGGCAGCTGCCTGAGCTTGTGCCCAACCCTGCCCCCTTTCCCTCCAACCTCCTCTGCTGCACAAATTCCTCCCCAAAACAGGCAGTTTTGCTACTTTAGCCTTTAAATCCCAACTCCCAGGCCCTGGGTGAGGGGCCACGTGTTGGTATCTCCGTCCATATTTAGTTTCTTGCAGGTCAGCAGAGCCCAGCTGTGGATTTGGGATAACAGGGCTGGTTTTCTTCCAAACTGCTGCTGCAGGAGAGGGGGAAGAGCTGCACCCAGCTGGCTCCAGGGCTGGCAGCTCCATGGGAAGGTGGGCAGGAATCCTGCTCATCCGAGCCCAAACAGCAGGAATTCTGCCTCTTGGGGATGTTTAAAAGTTAAATAACCAGCCACAGACCAAGGGAGCAGCTTCAGCTCCAGTCAGGGACAAGAGTTTGGGAACAAGCAGAGGCAGGAGTCGACCCAAAAGTTATATCCACAGGAACCACCAAATCCACTGGCTCATGGAGAGCACCAGTCCCATCCCACATCCATGGGGGCCTCAGGTCAGGAGGCAACAACCTCCAGCTCTCAGCAGGACCCAGGGAAGGGCCTGGCTCGTCCTTGTCCCACCAGCAGGGGAGCAAAAGCATCGTTAATAACTGCCCTCATCATCAGGATGGGATTCCTGGAATTGGGAGGAGCAGAGTCCTCTCTGAACCACAAGAGTTGCTGCATCAGGCACCTTGAAGTAACCTCTGCTAAAAAAATGTCTAATTAGTGCAAGGAGCTGCATGAGGAGTGACCAGTAAAGTGACCACTGAAGTGACCATCCAGCTCCCTGACCAAGAGAAGATCCAGGCAGCAATTCCCAAGTGTTTTTCTGCTCCCCAGCCCTCCCTCCCAGCTCTCCACCACCTGATCCCTGCCCTGGGAGGTCCCAGGACTCCTCCAATTAACCACAAGCCCATTAGCAAACATTATGTCATTACAGGCACCTCGTTTGAGGCCCATTTAGTCCTTTGCTGGGAACTGTCTAAAGCTGCTCCAACGCCCCACGTGCCAAGGGAGGCTCCTCGGGGGCACAGGAGCTCCAGAAAGGTCTCAACCCCTGCCCAGCTGCAGGGCTGGGAGCTGCCACCTCCCAACCCATCCTCTGCTTCAAAGGGGAGCTCGTTCCGAGGTAATTTGGGCCTGCCCTGGCTGCCTGCGGGGCTCCGTCACCACCACCCCAGGTCGGCACCTCCAGCCTGGAGAAAAGCTTCCTGCTCATCCCCCAGCAGGTCCTTGGCTGCAGGAGGAGGGAACACACCCCAAAAATCCCCAGGGGAGGAGAATGAACCCTGCAGGGAAAGGGCTGTGCTGCAACACTGAGTCCATCCAGTTATCCCCAGCTGCTCCCAGGCTGCTGCCCGGACCTGGGCGGGCTCTCCCGGCCTCCTCCGTCAGGGATTTCGGTTCTGCTGCTGGGAATGTCATGGAAAGTGGTTTCTGGACAATGCACTGGGTACAGAGCAGCTCTGTGCCCTCCACAGCTGGTACCAAACAGCTGGAACACGAGGCTGGTGGAACAGGGGGACACGTGGGGGTCCCACAGTAGATCCCAGGATTTGTCCCTCCATCCCAGCCA
>NW_021938898.1:402230-403584 GCF_001715985.3 Manacus vitellinus
GGATCCCTCCTCCTCTACTTCCCCGTGAGTATCCAGCCGTTCCCCGGAGCTGAAAACCTCCGGGGTGGAGTTCACAGGATGGAACTGCCCCAAGCAGGGCACGGGCACGGCTCCACCTAATTGTTAATTTTGCTGGCACGGTCCCTGGGGGCTGCGGCATAAACCTTCTCAGAAAACCAAATCCCTTTTCTCCTGCTGGCTGCGGGAATTAATCCCCGCCCAAATCCCCTCTCCCTCCCGCACGAGCTGCCGTGGCAGCGGGGTCAAGGGGAGGGGAGGGGGGTGCTGGCTTTGAAAGCAGGTGATTTCCGAGGCTCTGGAGGTGGGATCCACGCCGTGCCAYCCRTRATCCCTGCCTCCCACCTCTCCAGGTGTTCATCCTGTACTTCAAGCCGAGCATCTTCCGCTGCATCGTCCTGCGCTGGGTGCGGATGCTCGGCTTCGCCACCGTCTACGGCACCATCACCCTCAAGCTGTACAGGTACCCAGGGCGGGGGGCTCGGGGCTCGGGACCCCCGTGCCGAGGGGTTTGGGTGGTCGGGATCCCCCTAATGGGGAGCAGCGGGGTGGTCTGGACTGCCACAGTGAGGGGATGTGGGTGCTCGGGACCCCCGCAGTGGGGGGAATTTGAGTGTTCAGGACCCCCATGGTGAGTGGGTTTGGGTGCTCAGGACCCCCATGGTGAGTGGGTTTGGGTGCTCAGGACCCCCATGGTGAGTGGGTTTGGGTCCTCAGGACCCCCGCAGTGGGGGGGTTTAGATGCTGAGGACCCCCACAGAGGGGAGGTTTAGGTGCTCAGGACCCCCACAGAGGGGAGGTTTAGATGCTCAGGACCCCTGCAGTGGGGGGAATTTGAGTGCTCAGGACCCCCATGGTGAGTGGGTTTGGATGCTCAGGACCCCCGCAGTGGGGGGGTTTGGATGCTGAGGACCCCTGCAGTGGGGGGGTTAGGGTGCTCAGGACCCCCATGGTGAGTGGGTTTGGGTGCTCAGGACCCCTGCAGCGGGCAGATTTGGGTGCTCAGCACCCCCACAGCGAGGAGGGCCGGGGGCTCACCCCTGTGCCCCCCCCAGGGTGCTGAAGGTGTTCCTGTCCCGCTCGGCCCAGCGGGCGCCCTACGTGTCGAGCGGGCGGGTGCTGAAGTTGCTGGCGCCCATCCTGCTCCTGGTGCTGTGGTTCCTGGCGGCCTGGACCATCGGCATGCTGGAGAACGTCAACAAGAACATCCCGCTGGTGATCCGCACCCAGACCGCCCACGGGCTCCACTTCTACATCTGCGGCCACGACTGCTGGGACTACATGATGGTCATCGGTGAGACCACCCCCAGGGCACCCCGGGGGTCCCCACAGCCCT
>NW_021938898.1:407595-414979 GCF_001715985.3 Manacus vitellinus
AGCCGGGGCACTGCCAGAGCCTGGGATGCAGCGGGGAAAGCTGGGAGTGTGCCCAAACCTTCATCCCAGCAAGCTGGATCCGTGGACAGCAAAAAGGCCACCATCTGTCCATGGGAAGTGGAGGATGAGCCACGTCCTAGAACAGAAATCTGCCCCTGGGAAGAGGTTGCAGCTCCAGCAGGGAAGGAGGGATTGAGGCAGGACACCTCCAAAAGGGAAGGCAAGCCAGGATCCAGAGGAGTGGGAGATACTAAAGCAAGGCCGGGCGGCCGCCGGGAACAGCGCGGGGACACCGGGATGTTTGCAGAGCTCGTCAGGAAAAGCCTGGAAAAAGCTGAGTCCAAGAAATCCCAGAGTATGGAGAGCATAAAGGAGGAGATCTGTCCCTGGGAGAGCCTGGGCACCGAGAAGCCCCCGGAACAACCCCCTGCCAGGAGCACAGCTCTGCCCAAATCACCTTCGGGGAAATCCCAGAGCACAGAGAGCCTGAAGGCAGAGATCTGTCCTTGGGAGGCTCAGGAGCCCAAATCCAGTGACAAAGCCAACGTCTGTCCCTGGGAAGGGGCTGAACCTCCATCAGGTAAAGAGAAACTCAGACCATCCACTGTGAGCAAAAGCCCTTCTGCAAGTCAAGGTCTCCTGAAAGAAACTGGAGTTGGTGCATCTGGAAAGGAGGAGAAAGCAAAGAGAGACCGTGAGTCCGTCTGTCCCTGGGAGAGCCTGGACATGGAGCAGCCACAGGCCAAACCCCACACTGGGAGCAGAGAGCCATCAAAGAAATCAGTAGAGATCTGTCCCTGGGAGGATCAGGAGCCCAAATCCAGTGACAAAGCTGAAATCTGTCCCTGGGAGAGCACGGAGCAGCCCCTGGGCAAAGCCCGTGCAGGGAGCACAGAACCTTCCAAGAAATCCCAGAGCACGGAGAGCCTGAAGGCAGAGATCTGTCCTTGGGAGGATCAGGAGCCCAAATCCAGTGACAAAGCTGAAATCTGTCCCTGGGAAGGGGTTGAACCTCCCTCCCAGCAGCCAAAGGCAAAGCAGGGTTCCCAGGGGGGCTCCAGGGGGGACAAGCGCATCACGCGCCAGGCAGCGCTGGCCAGCCCGGAGAGATCCCCAGGGAAGGGCAGCAGGGACAGGGAGGCTGTGTGTCCCTGGGAGAGCCTGGGCACACAGGAACCCTCAGGAACATCCCATGTCATGGGCACGGGGCTGCCCAAGTCAGCTTCGGGGAAATCCCAGAGCGTGGAGAGCCTGAAGGCAGAGATCTGTCCTTGGGAGGGTCAGGAGGTCAAATCCAGTGACAAAGCTGAAATCTGTCCCTGGGAGAGCATGGAGCAGCCCCTGGGCAAAGCCCGTGCAGGGAGCACAGAACCTTCCAAGAAATCCCAGAGCACAGAGAGCCTGAAGGCAGAGATCTGCCCTTGGGAGGGTCAGGAGCCCAAATCCAGTGACAGAGCAGAAATCTGTCCCTGGGAGGGGGCTGAAGCTCAGCTGGACAAAGGAGCAGCCCCAGGGAAGGACAGAGTCCCACCAAAGTCCTCCAAACCTGTGGAGAAGGGGAGCAGAGACCGTGAGTCCGTCTGTCCCTGGGAGAGCATGGACACGGAGGATCTCTCCCTGAAAACTGCAATGGAGAAGGAGCCATCCAAGAAATCCGACAGCACGGAGAGCAGGAAATCCGAAATCTGCCCCTGGGAAGCAGCAGAGCCCACGGGGTGGGAGAAGGAAAGCTCCAAAGCAGGTGTGCACCCACGGGGAGCTGACAGAACATCCCAGCCTGGGATGGGAAAGCCAAAGCCGGTGGCAGGAGCCAGTGCTGGGTCTCCAACTGCCCTGCTGGAAAAATCCAAGGGCAGCTCTGATGGGGAGGCCAAGCACAAGCCCCTGTGCCGGCTCCTGCCCGGCATCCAGCCCCCAGGGACGGGCAGCAGCCCCAGCCCTGGCACTGGCCTGGCTGAGGTTTGTCCCTGGGAAGCAGAAGAGGCTCCATCAACACCTGCCAAGCCCAGCACAGACACAAGGAAAAGCTCGGAGGTGTGTCCCTGGGAGGAGGAGAGTGTGGATCCCACCCCGACCCACCACGGCCAGGGCAGAGCCAGGGGGACCCCCCGGGATGGGGAGGGGGGTGAGAGGGAAACCCAGCCCGAGGTGTGCCCGTGGGATCACCAGTAGCCCCATCCCTAAATCCCAGTGCAGATGTGGTTTTTGGGGAGGGAAAGGCTGGGGCTGGAGGCTGCTCCCACCTGCAGAGCCCCCATGCTTGGCCCGAGGTCTTTGCTGGTCCAACACCAACGTCAGGACGTGTAAATACAGCAAATAAAGGGTGTTGTTACAGAGTGTGGGCTGAGAGGCTCATTTGTGGGGGTGGGGAAGAGCTGAGAGATCCCTCAGGAAGGGGCTGTGGAGGGAACCCAGGAATGAGGTGCTTGAGCTGCAGAGGCTGGAGAGGAGAGATGGGGAGCCACGGGCTGCTCAGCTGGAAGGAAAGGCCATGGGAAGGCCATTCTCCCCCAAAAGGCAGACATTCCACAAAAAAACAACCCTTTTCATTCAGAGCCAGAGCTGGAGAACCTCACAGAGTCCCAGAACAGTTTGGAGGGGATCTTTAACACCATCTCCTTCCACTCCCTGCCATGGGCAGGGACACTTCCCGCTGGCCCAGGTTGCTCCAACCTGGCCTTGGACACTTCCAGGGATCCAGGGGCAGCCCCAGCTTCTCTGGGAAAGCCATCCCAGTCCCTGCCCACCCTCCCAGGGAAGAATTGCTTCCCAATCCCCCACCTAACCCTGCCTGTGGGTGTGAAGCCATCCCCCTTGCCCTGGCACTTGGGAACACTCTCTCCCCATCTCTCCTGGAGCTCCTTCAGGTCACAATCAGCTCACCCCGAAGTTTCCCCTTTTCCAGGCTGAACAATCCCAGTTCTCTCACCCCTGAGCAGGTCTGGGTTGAGGAGTCACCCCCCCACCTGTCCCAGCACACACAACCAGCAGCTCCCAGGGAGTTATTTTTGCCCCTGGCTCAGCTCCCACACTCCAGAGCCCCGAGGGCCTCCCCGGCTCCCCGAGCGAGGCGGAGGCAGAGGCTCCATTTAGAAAGTCCTTTCAGGAACAGACAGATTGTGACACCCCTCTGGCTTCCAAAAGACATGAAAGGGATTCCGTGGCTGGCTCCTCTCCCAAGGCAGCAGAAAGATGATGTTCTGCCCTTCCAAAAGAACATCATTCACGAAAAAAAACCCGCTGAAAACGCCGCGAGCACGAGGAGCCACAACTCCTTTTTTCTTTTTTTTTTCCTCTAACAGCTCTGCAAAATCTCTTTCAAAGCAGAAATAAAAACGCCCTGAACTCTCAGGGATGAAATAAAAGTGCTCTGGAAATGGCTGATGTGAAAAGCAAGACAGGGCTGAAGAAGCAAGTGCTTTGTTACTGGGTGACTAGTGAGCATTTGGCTCTTGAGGGACTTGGCTGAGCAGAGCAGAGCAGGGAGAAGGTTAATTCCCAGGGAGAAGGTTAATTCCCAGCCCTGGAGAAAGGGAACCTCTGGGGAGGTGTTTTCCCAACCCATCCTGCACAACCAGGCACTGATGCAAAATGTCAGGGTGTCCACAGGATGGTGCCAGTCCCCCACTGACAACACAGAACCCACGAGCTCTGCCACCAACACCAAACCCCCACCCTGGGAAAGGTTGACCCTGCAAGGAGCCAAAAATGACATTAAATTGAATTATCAGTGCTGTGCTGCAGCCCCTTGGGGAAACTCCCACTCAGCAGGAGTCCAGTCCCAGCACCCCCCTCCCCAGAATTGGATTTAAAGTGTTCTTGCTGCTTTTCCCTGGTTTTTTGTTTGGAAAAAAAATTAAAAAAAAGGAGGTTGGGAATCAGTAGGAAAAGGGAGGGGGAATGGGAAAACAATGTGCCAGCAACTACTGGTGGAAGTTTTAATGAGTGACCAGCAGGTCTGTGACACTTCCCATGGAAGTGACAAATATCCCACGTCTGGACACACTTCCAAGGGCTCTCCAAGAGCCAAGGGCTCTCACAATGGAAGTCCAGGACAGAGAATGGCCCTGAGGACAAACACAGGGGGGGTGAAGCTGCAGCACACAGAGTCCTTGGACAGAGTAAAGCCCTTCTCAGGGCTCATTCAAATCCCTCTCCCGAGCCCCTCTCGCTCCTTTAAGGACAGATTTGGGGTGACTGGAGTCCATTTCTGAAGCCACTTTGTTTGCTGGCTGCTCCCAGGGCAGGCACAGCCACATCCAACCATTCCCAGCCCTGCCTCCCTCCCAGGCTGCTGGCACTGCTGTCCCTGTGCAGGCTCCAGAACTTCCTACTTCACTTCTTCATACTCCTGTGAGGGATCCAGGCTGGGGCCAGGAATCATCACCGTCTGCAAGAGCAAGGAACAGGATCAGCAGGAGGCAGAGCAGCTCTGAACTGCTGCACTGGGGATTCCTCACCTTGCAGAGAGGAAGGAAGGGGAGCAGAGGGTTGTGGAAAGGGGGGATTGGATGGAGGGAAAACAGGGAAAACGCAAGGGGGGAATAGGGTGGGATGACAGGCCTTGTACCACACTGGAATTCTCACCTCCTTCCTCTGGGATCTGTTTTTAGTAACACAGGGAGACAGAGCCCCTGCAGCACTTTGCCAGGTCAGGCCCAGGGAGAAACAACCCCCCTAAATGATCCCACACCTGCCCTCAGCCTCCTGTTCCAGCTTCCAGGTGCTCCAGGTGACAACACCACGACAACAAACAGCTCTGCTCGTGGATCAACCCCCCACCCTCCCCTCACAGGGAGCTCAGCTTTGTCTTCATCCCTGTTCAACCAGGAACCTGCATTTCCCAGCCACGCTGGTGCCTTTTCCTGCTGGGATTACCTTGACAATGGGATCCTTTGGAGGGGCCCACTCTGGGATGATCTTCCCGTGCATCCTCCACGAGCCATAGGGGTTCACCAGGTACCTCTCAAACACCACATACTCCAAAACATCCTTGGGCACCTCCTCCCCACCGTACATGAGCCGCCCAAAGCGGTCGTAGATGGCCAAAATCTGTAAAAACAGGCCAAAAAACCAGGTTGGGAGGGGCTTGGAGTGACCTGGGCCAGTGGAAGGTGGTACTGGATGGGCTTTGAGGTCCCTTCCAACCCAAACCAGCGTGGGATTCTCTGTGATCAAGTGATCAGAGGGATGGGGCACCTTTCCTGCATGGAAAGGCCGAGGGAATTGGGATTGCTGAGCCTGGAGAAGAGAAGGCTTTGCAGTGACCTCACTGTGGCCTTCCAGGACCTGAAGGGAGCGACAGGAACGATGGAGAGAGACTATTCCCAAGGGCCTGGAGTGACAGGACAAGGGGCAATGGCTCTAAACTAAAAAAGGGAGATTTATATTGGATATTGGGGAGGAATTCTTCCCCGTGAGGGTGGGGAGGGGCTGGGATGGCTTTCCCAGAGAAGCTGTGGCTGCCCCAACCCTGGAAGTGTCCAAGGCCAGGCTGGAGCAACCTGGGCTGGTGGAAGGTGTTCCTGGGTGGAACTGGACGATCCCCAAGGTCCTCCCAGCCCGACCCATTCCCTGATTCCAAGGAGAGCAGGGGCTCAGGGCTGTACCTGCCGGGTGTGCATCCTCACTGTCACCTGCCCATAGAGGTTGCCCCTGTTCACGAGGCTGTCACAGCGGACATGGACCACCCTGGGGGGCTCCAGGGACTCCACAAACCTCCACCTGATGGTCTTGTACCTGTTCCCACGGACCATGTCCTGCAAGGGGTAAAAACAAGCAGCAGCTCGACTCGGATGAGAACACAACAAGAAAAGTGCTGCATCCAGCAGGGTGTTTAGTCATCAGGGGTTTCCCTCCCAGCTCTTTGCTGCAGCCAGGAAAAATGAGACATGATCAGGTTTAGAGAGTTTTAAAAGCCATGGAAGAGGTCAAGGCACTGACCTCTGCTCTCTGTGATCAGTGACAAGACCCAGGGAACAGCAGGAGCTGTGTTAGGGGAAGTTTAGGCTGGATTTTGGGAAAAGGTTCTTCCCCCAGAGGGTGGCTGGCACTGAACAGGCTCCCCAGGGTTTGGTCACAACCCCAAGGCTGCCAGAGCTCAGGGAGTGTTTGGGACAGGGTGGGATTGCTGGGGTGTCTGTGCAGGGCCAGGGGTTGGACTTTGATGCTTGTGGGTCCCTTCCCACTCAGGATATTCCATGATTCCACACTGTTTTGCAGGCAGACACTCACGGGGTAGCAGCGCTCGGTCACCAGGGAGTGAAGTTTCTGCTTGTTGAAGCTGCAAAGCAAACACACTCCGTTACTTGGGCACAACAAAGAGGCTTCCCCACAAATCCCTGCCTTTCCAGGAGACACACAGGCTCCTGGCAAAACAGGAAAAGCCAAATTCTCAGCCGTGACAAATGAAATGGAAGGAGGGCACGAAGGTTGAGCTGAGCTGACACAGCTCCAGGGAAAGGGCACAGGAACAGGGGAGCCAGTTCTGACCCAAATGTTTTAGGGATGTTTGGAGCTGGAACCAAGAGCGAGGCAGGTTTGAAATCTGTCACTGGAGAGCAGAGCCAGCCAGTGGAGTGTCATTTCATGGAACCACGGAACGGTTTGGGTTGGAAAGGACTTTATAAGATTATCCAATTCCACCCCTGCCTTGGGCAGGGACACCTTCCACTAAACCAGGTTGCTCCAACCTGGCCTTGGACGCTCCCACAGGGATGGGGCAGCCACCCTGGGAATCCCTCCTTGTCTTTCTAATCCTAGGAGGGTGGAACTGGATGAGCTTTAAGGCCCCTCCCAACCCAAACCATTCCACCTTTCCACGATTCCATGAAAAGCAGAGCATGTCAGCAAAGAGAGGCAGGTCCTACAAACCCCACACCAGCCAGGGAAGGGTCTTACTTTGCCAGGGAATTGTGAGCCTCGATAAATATCTCCTGAGCCTTCTCTGGGAAGGTTTTAGTGCTGAAATCCGGGTCGTGATCTTTGATCTTCCTCAGGCTGAAAAGACAGGAAAAGGAAGGAAGGAACAGGTTGGAGCTGTCCCAGGTGTTTTGGGTGATGGCAGCCTCTCAACCCCCCAGTATCTCACAGAGACAGACAGAAGACACCAGTTCTGCCACAACACAGACCCAGCAAAGCTCCTGCAGCACAGAATTAAGCTCATTAATGACTGAGGAGGCACTCACGCCAGCTGGGAGGCCGCTGTCTGCTTCAGCTTATCCATCTTCTGCTTCAGCCCCTCCTTGGACAGGGTGGACAGGCGGGCATCGCCCTCGGGAGGGACATATGGATCCATGATGTCAGCTGGGAGAGGGAGAAAAGGTCAGGAGGGGGCTCAGAACCAGCAAAATTAAGGAATCAAAGAAGCAGGTGATGATATTTG
>NW_021938898.1:417214-420318 GCF_001715985.3 Manacus vitellinus
TATCTGCGCCGGCGGGAGCGGGATGAGCCGGGAGCGGCCGAGCCAGGGGGCAAGGGGGAAGGCCAGGCACCCACTCTGTGTGTGTGTGTGTGTGTGTGGGGATGGCATCTGCATCCCAAAATTTGGGGTGACGCTCGTGGAGGGTCAAAAATAGGAGAGAGGGGATGCTCCCCGCTGTGCCACAGTGGGAAAACTGGACCTGGTTTGCCCTCTGGAAAACAGGGATGAAGCCCCGGGGCTGTGGGGGCTCCAGTCTTGGAGCAGACGGGGCTGAGTCACTGGTGCCCCACGGCCCCAGCGCTTTCCCATGGCTTGGGACTCGTGGGGCTGGATTTTCCTGGCCTGTCCGGCTCTCCTGGCTGCAGAGCTGCCCTGTGGTGCCATCCCAGCCGGTTTCACCTCCGTGGGCATCGTTTCAGGGCTCTGGAACCGCCCCGGAGCCACATCTTCATTGTGGGGGGCTGCTGGGATCTGGGAGAATCCCTGCCTGCAGTTTGGGATGGGGCTCCATCTGGAGATGCCACCTGATGGTGCCCCCAGCCCACGTGTGACCTTCCCCTTGCACAACCACCACTCTGCCAGGGATTTGTCCCACGGGAGAGCAGGATCAGGGCTGGGATCAGGGCTCTGAGCTGTCCCTGCCACCTCCAGGCAGGGGCTTGGCCACATTTCCCTCCATCCATCCATCCTTGTGCAACACGTCCCGGGTACCTGGCAAGGCAGGAGGCGATGGGAAGAGCTGCACGCACACACAGGGAGAGGGAGAATCCAGGCAAAACGCCTCCCAACCCCCCGGGAATGTCCCGCAGAGCAAGAGGCCCCGAGAGCCACTTCGCAGTTTCGAGTGCTGCTGTCCCCCTGCTCCCGAATACCAGAGATTCCAGCCCTAAGCCCAGACCTTCGAGGCAGGATTAGCCGGTGCCCTCCGGCTGCTCCCGCTCCGGCCAGGGACGGCCAAAGCTCCTGAGAAAGAGAGAAGGAAAGAAAAGCCTCCCTGGGGAATTTCCTTTTTCTTTTCTTCCCCCTTTTTCTCCCCCTGGTTGGAAGGGAGCACTGACAGCGGTTGGTGGCTGTGGGGTAATTACAAGTCCTGGCTTCCACCCTGTTTGTCCCCAGGCCCTCCCCAGTCTGGCGCTGCAGGAGGACCCGGTTTGGTCGGGACACTGCGGAGGAGGAGGAGGCTTCCCCCTGGCTCTCTCCACGGAGGCTCGGTCTTTCTTCCCTCTTTCTCTCTGGATTCTTGCTGACAGCAGCATCTGTCATCTGACAATACCTCCAGCAGCCACAGAAAGTGCCCGGGGCCCTTTGCTGAGCACGTGGCCTGTGGCCACTGGGCCACTGAGCCCCCTCACATGCCAGGAGGGCACCCAGTGACCCTTTGGCCACCGGGGATGGGAATTAAAGCTCAGAGGAGACAATCCCCTGCGCTTCCCTCCCGCGGTGCCAAGCAGCTCTGCTCCAGGAATAGGTTTATCCTGCCCCTGACCTCACCGTGGCTCTGCCCATGGCCACGAGCTGTGCCAGGGCAGCGAAGGGAGGGGATTTTGGGGGCTGGCAAAATCCCTCAGCACGACTGTGGCACGGCTGGGCTTCATCCCTCCGGCCAGCCGTGGTGGCCTCGGGGTGTCCCCAGTGTGGCACGGCAGGGCTGAGTCCTATCCCATCCATCCTGGCTGCAAATCCCTCATGGAACCTCCTTGATGAACCGTGGGATCACCGCTCCAGCCCTTCCCTCACCGAGGGGGGAGACAGGACTTTCTCTCCGGCATCCAGCTGGGAGCTCACTCCCAAAACCAGCCATGAAACACCCCCGGGCCGGGGCCCAGCCCCCGGTCTGCCGTGTCCGTGTGTCCCGCCGAGGCGCTGGGAGGTGGCGGGATGGAGGAGGGATGGAGGAGGGCGGCAGCTGCCGCAACCCCCCGCGCCGCTCCAGCTGTTTCCAGCTGTTTCCTTGTCTCCCTTTCCCTCCCTGGGGCTCTGCAGCACAATGCGGCCCCGCAGCAGCCCCAGATGAACCCGGGTTGGTTTTTATAATGATGTGCTAAGAGCTGTCTGTACTTTCTCCCTGCCCCAGTTCGTGCCGCTGGCTCCTCCAGGTCTCAGTGAATCCCTGCTCCCTCCCTTGGATTCCTGCTTCCCGCCTGGAATCCCTCTTCCCTCCTCAACTCCCTGCTCCCTCTCTTCAATCCCTGCTCCCCTCCCTCCCTGCCTTATATTTTAAACAGTGAGGTACCACTTTTTAGCAAAAATAGATTTTTTTTTTTGGAGGGGGGAAGAATGAAAAAAAAAGGATCAGTCCCATTTTCCGGTGGTGGAAGGCAAGGAATGATTTCCAGCTTCCTCCTTAAAACAGGCAGTTTGTGGCACCCCCAAAGCCATGGCACACACGCTTTTGGGAGGCTGAGATTAATCAGATCCATGTTTAACACCACATGGAGCCAGAGCATGAGTTCTTTGATCCGAAACCCAGAGCAGGGCTGGGCTGTGGCTGTCACCCCAAAAGCGGGGTGCAGGGAAAGCTGTGAGCAGCGGGACCCCCCATTAACAAGGCGCCCCGGGCCACCCCCTTGGATTCACGAGCACCAGGACCACCCATTAGTGGGGAGAGCTCTGGGACTCCCCATTAATAGGGTGCACTGTGCCATTCCCGGGCCTGTGAGCATCAGGACCCCCATAATGGGGTGCACTGAGCCAGAGTGTGCCCAGGTGGCCAAGAAGGCCAATGGATCCTGGTTTGGATCAGGAATGGTGTGGCCAACAGGTCCAAGGAAGTGATTCTGCCCCTGGACTCAGCGCTGGTGAGGCCACCCCTGGAGTGCTGTGTCCAGCCAGGCAGGAAGGGACCTGGGAGTGTGGATGGACAGGGAGCTGAACAGGAGCCAGAGTGTGCCCAGGTGGCCAAGAAGGCCAATAGATCCTGGTCTGGATCAGGAACAGTGTGGCCAAGAGGTCCAAGGAAGTGATTCTGCCCCTGGACTCAGCACTGGTGAGGCCACCCCTGGAGTGCTGTGTCCAGTTCTGGGCCCTCAGCTCAGGAAGGACATAGAGGGGCTGGAGCAGGTCCAGAGAAGAGCAACAAGGCTGGGGAAGGGACTGGAGCACAA
>NW_021938898.1:422128-439409 GCF_001715985.3 Manacus vitellinus
GAAGGGGTTTGCAGACCTAAACCGCTGAGTTTTCAAGCCTTTTCTGAAAGGCAGAGACCTTCCCCCGTGAGCTCGTGCTTCAAAGCCATAAATTTGTTTCATCACTTTGATGAAATCCTTGAAGTCTCCCCCCAGTCATTCTCAGGCTGCTCCGCCACCCAAATTCGCCTTCCTGTCTTTCCTTGTGATTTGAAATGGGTACGGAACTGTAAGGGACAACTGGGTTGTTCTTTCTTTTTCCTTAAAAAATGGGATGGTTGCACAGAGAGCTTAAAAAACGTTCGAGGGAGATTTTTGAATCCGAGGTGGGAACAGATTTAAATCCTGCTCCGAGGAGGTGGTTAAACCTTGTTTTAGAATGAGGTAATAAATACTGTAAGGGACAACTGGGTTGTTCTTTCTTTTTCCTTAAAAATGGGATGGTTTCACAGAGAGCTTAAAAAACGTTCGAGGGAGATTTTTGAATCCGAGGTGGGAACAGATTTAAATCCTGGTCCGAGGAGGTGGTTAAACCTTGTTTTAGAATGAGGTAATAAATACAGTAAGGCAATAAACCTGCTGCATGTGAAGCACAGGTAGAGAGGAGAGCCAGTGACTCCCTGGGGAGCGCCAGTGGAAGGGGGAAAAGCAGGGGATGATGGGGAATCTTGTGACTTTGGGGACCTGGAGGAACCCGTGCAGAGATGAGTAAGTTTGTGTCATGTGACAGAAATATTGAAAACGTAAATCTCCTCGTAGATCTGGTTCTAGCCCGGGGTTTCGAAAATGCCAGCCCGAGAAATTCCCGATCTCTTCCGCCTTAATCCCGGCCACCTATTCCTGTCTTCGCACCCAAGGTGCTGCTCCTCAGTCCTGGTACAGCTGTGGGGCTGTAAATGGGATCACTGAAATCATCCAGGTTAAAAATAACACTCGGGGGGAGGGGAGCAGTAGTGGCTTTTTAAGCCAGCGTTGCTGCTGAGGAGTGTTGAACAGCAGCCTTGGGATCCCCGCTTGGATCCAGGGATAACCAGCACTCGGAGGCTTCCTCTGCCACTGCTGGCTGGCTTGCAGGTTTTAGTCCTGTGGAGGTGTTTTTAATATTGTCTGCCGTGCAGGGGGATTGCTCAGGGAATCCCTGGAGCGGTGGATACACCTGGAAATGGGAAATCCTGCACTTCCCCACCACCGAGGAACAACAGGGGTCTGACAGGTTCCAGGCTGTAAAAAAAAAAACAACCCCAAACAACCACCCCTGGTTCACATCCTGATGTTCCCACAGGAAGGAGGATGAAAAAAACCCGAGGGCGAGGCTTTTAACAAGGATTTAACTATGTATCTTTATTTTGGATAACTTTTAACACCCTAAAGCAGGGACTCACCAGGCCGCTGTGGAAGGCAGGGCAGGAAGGTGGCTGAGGGGTCAGCCTTCACCTGCCTGGCTCAGGCTGGAAGTCTCCCTGGAGAGGTTTGCTGTGGCTGCAGAGCACAGGGAAGGCACAGTTCCAGAAAAGGAGAGGGCAACTGCTCTGCACCTCCATGGGGAGAAGAACAACCAGCTCACCCACAGTGCTGCATGGACAGGAACGGCCCCCTGAACAGAGAACAGTGACTGTGAGCATGTTCTTATTGAGCTGGGCTTGAGTGTAGGAAACAAAAAGACATCTGTGTGCTTTTGGGGTCAAACTGCTTCAGGGAAGGACCTGTTGGCCCTTTCTACCTGCACCTGGTGGAGGGGAGCTCACCAGAGATGTCCTGCTTTCAGCAAAGCTTGGCATCATTGTGTGTTCATTGAGGCAAAAGGGATTCTGTGCTGAGCCACAAACTTTGAATTTTCCAGATTTTGGGTAGGGAAACACGTGTGCTGCTTCCTCTTGAAGATCCAGCTGTCGTTTTCCTGTAGCCAGTCAATAGTTACCAGCCCCTCATCTCCAGTCTTGTTGAAGAAGGAAAAAAAAAGCCATAATCCACGTCAAGGACTTAAACCAGAGATGCTTTCTGACCCATGGGGTGAGTTCTGACACTTTGACACCAGATTAACCCCCCCAAAAAAGGGGAATACTTTTCATTTCCGTGCATCAGAAGCGATTTGTTTGCTCTGTTGTTTTGCATCTTTAAGAGCAAAGTGGAATTAGTGCAGGCTGTGATGTTTAGTCAAGGTATTACAAGTAAACACTTGATCATTCTTACTCACACCAGTAATAGGATTTGCAACCCTCTGTGTAGAATTTTGGTCTTTCAACTCCAGCCCTAAACAAGTGTTGCAGCCTTGGCTTTGGGGCAGGACACTTGTGGTGGCTTTAGCACCTATAAATAACTTAAAGCATTCTGTCTTTAGGCCACAGTAATAAATGTTGCACTTCTATGGCAACTCCAGGTAATCTGCAGAGGGTAAAACCTTTCATGATCCAAAAGATCAGACCAGATTGATCTCGAGGCCTTAAAAAGGAGCGATACCTGTTTGTGGTTTATTGTGGCATTTCTGGTGTTCAGGTCAGGAACTGGCCTTCTGTCCAGTATTGCTTGTTTCTGGATAAAGGAGTGGGACTGAAATCTGTCTCTCTGACAGTTTAATTCTGTAGCCTTTTGGAGCTGTGCTTGGGAAGTATCTGGTGACCCATCTATTAAATCTTGTCCGGTTAGTCAAGATTTTTAAATAATATAATTAGTGCTCATATGAATATTTATTTTTTTTTTTGAAGCCCGTAGAGTTGTGTAACAATTACATAAACTGACAGTACATAATTCCCATTTATCACTGTTGAAAACCCCCAAAATCCTTAAATGAACTGTTTCCCAAGGATCCCTCATCCCAGCTGGGACAAAGCGTGGATGTGGGAGAGTCCCAGCAGCGCCTGCTCACACTCCTGTGATTGTTCTGCCCCTTATGTCATCTTGGGGCGTTTGAACTCGATTTGCTGAGGGCGTGGGGACGGTTCTGAACGAGCACAATGACGATTTTTCTGGGTGGAAATAAGTTCATTTGCTGTGTTCATCTGCTGGGCTGAGATTGAGCCGTTCCAAGGCCTGGTTATCAGTGCAGGGCACTCGGGTTACTCAGGGAAGGGCAACTTTTTTTTTTTTCCACTCTGCTTTTGGCTCCTTGGCAGGGCTGGAACAAAGAGGGGATGTGTGGCCCTTGTGCTCTGCAGCACCACAAACATGAGTAACCACCAACAGAAACAAAACAACTGCCCTCCTGAAGGTTTTAATCTCTTAAAATTCGAGTTCTTAACACTCTGAACAATCACCTGCCTGGCACAGGGGGCAGAGCTCCAGAAGGGTACACACTTGTCTCCCAACTTCCTGGTATTTCCCTGTGGATAAACTCCCTTACCCTGGAGAGTGTGGTGGGGTGATTCATTTCTCTCACTGGAAACTACTCTGAGGAGTTTCTTGGTTGCAAAACAACTTATCTTATAAAGAATTTACAACCCGAGGTACACAGCTCTTTTAAATATCTTTTGCAGTCCCTTTCATGTATCTTAGGGTATATTTAGCAATGTTTAACCTGTATCTGTTGCTTTTTATAGGTTGATTATGCACTGTGTGCCAGCCTAAGGAATGTATAGTCTGATCCTGCTGGCTGCCAGTTAAAGATTAATTGTGACACTCTTTGTGTGTAATCCTTGAAAAATGAAGCTTGATGGGTGTAGTATTTGTGCTCGGTGTCTCCTGGGGAGAGGGGAAGTTGTCCAGGATAAATAATACATGGTTGTGTTATCCTGTGTTGTAACTTGCATTTCAGGCACATGAAATTAAACCTGAATTTGCATTTCCCAGCAAGTGAAAATTAAACCCGAATTTGCATTTCCAGCAAGTGAAAATTAAACCTGAATTTGCACTTCCAGCAAGTGAAATGAAACCTGAATTTGCACTTCCAGCAAGTGAAATTAAACCTGAATTTGCACTTCCAGCAAGTGAAATTAAACCTGCTTTTAAGAGTTAAAGGTACCGAGCTGAGTGTTCAAATCTGGTGCTTCAAAGCCAATGCCTCAGGGCTCTCAACTCAAAAATAGGGGTGTCTTGCCTTTCTCCCCCCCCCAGAAGGGCTCTTCCAGCCCTGTAATTCCCAAGGCTGGGAGGCTGCAGTGCTCATGTACAAAGGGATTTACTTGGCTGTGTGAATTTGACACCTCTGCACCACGTGTGAGAGCCACCCAGGGGCTGGATGCTCTTTGGAATGAAGGGAATTTTTTCCAGTGGGCCAATCAGTCCTGGCATTGCTAATTTTACCCCTCGGCTCCCAGAAATTTGCTGGAGATGCAGATTAATAAAATCTCTTCTCTCAGGTTTAAATTCTTAGACAGATACACCCTGGAACACAAGCGAGGTAATTTTAGTTGTCTATTTTTAGAGAGTAAATTGCTGAAAACACACGTGCTTGTTACAATGCTGCTTTTAGAAAAGGGCTGTGGGGCTGTGTGTCAAGAATTGAATTATCTGGTCGTGTCTGTGGCTCTGCAGAATTAGTTTTGACTCCGGGAGATCTCTTTGGATGCACCTCATCCTGTATTTCAGGTAGGCTGGCATTCCACTGGAGCCATTCAAGTCCTTGTTCCTGATGTCCCAAGAAGGTTTTTCCATCAAACCCTTTTCCTGCTCTGATGAAAATCTTCGAGTCCTGTTTGGCAGAGCCAAATAATCAACATTTTTAGCTCTTCTGCCATCAGATGATGTTACCTTGGGAAACTTCTGGGGGGGGAACTTCAGCTGTTACCTCCTGTTGGCTGGGATTTTCCTCCCCCCTGGTGTCTGTGCCTGGCTGATCTCAACAAGTATTTGAATTCTGATTAATTTACTGCAGTTTCATCAAAAGCCAGAGGTTTATATTCCTTTATTTCAGATATTTCCTGGTGGTTCATCTGAGTTTTAAGTGCCAACCCTGGGCAGAGCTGCTCGTTGTGGGCATTTAGATATTGCTCTTCCCTTGATTAACCTCTCCTTGCTGAAGAGTACATTTATTATGTTCTAGGGCAAGGTGAAGCAGGGTGACAGTCCCACATATTCACCTGGGTAATTGCTTATACCTTATGCAGAAAGATGTTGGGGTTTTTTTTGCCCTTTAATACGATTTCATTCATGAAAATCACTCCAGGGGCAGAACATCTGTCTGGGATAAAAAGCAGTTCCCAGGTATCACTTCCAGCAAAACACATGGATTCATTCCAGGCTGTCCCTGGTGTCTGCAGCAATTCAGCTGCAGGTTCTTGTGACATCAGGTGGTCATAAGTTAAGTATGTTGGGCGGGTTCTGGTCCTGTTTTTGTTCTCACAGGTGTGCCTGTGCTTCAGGATTTTAGTGGCTCAGAGGGAGGAGGCTCAGGCTGGAGCCCGGGTGGCAACAGGAAAGCTCCTTTTCCCCTCTGAACTCAATTCTGGGAGCCTCAGAAGGGGCTGGGCCACCCCACTGTCACAATTCCTGCCTGCACCATGAATTTCACCCTTGGTTTTTTTGGGAGGCGGAGGATAAGCTTTTTTTTTATCCTGCTGGTTCCTTTAGTCCCTCGAGGTGTTTCCTGGTTGTAAAACTGGCTTGATATTGGTAGGAAGTAAGGAAAAAAAGAAATCCTAAAAATAGGTGATTTTTCTTTCCAAGGAGCCTCTGAATTGTCTCTGCTTAAACCTAAACTTTCTTATTTTGCAGGCACAGTGCTCCACTGAAAGTTGTGTCCTCGGAAGAGGCTGTTTTTTAAAGATCAAGCCTATTGTTAAACCCACATTGTCTGCAATTTGGACAGCTCTTAATGCATCTTGAACTCCGAATCCAGAGAGATTTGGATTTATAGATTGAATAAAGGTCTCCAGACATTTATAAAAAGCTTTTCTCATTCTGATTTTATTGTGTTTTAGAGGACCTTGAAAAACCCCAAACCCTAATATTGTGATAAAAACTGTTGGGCTCTGATTTTGCTCTTGAGGGAGTGTTGCAGTTGTTCAGTTTCGTGGGCACAGAACTGGTGAAAAAAAAAATAAGGTTTCAGGTTATAAATCTTTGCTAGAAGCATCAAATCTACTCTCTCTCACCTCAGCTGTTGCAGTTGCTCGTTTTGTGCTTTTGTTTTCAGAACCAGGTTGGGTTTGTTGGGTTTAATTCCATAAAGAGGCAACGTGGCTCTGCTGCACCTCTTGGTGTGACACCACTGCAGGGCTTGGAATGATGCACTAATAATTACACCTTTAAACCTTTGTGTAGGAAATCAGACAGTCCCATGGTTGGGAGTAAACCAGAGGGATTTGCTTCAGGAGCCAGGTTGGTGTCTGAGGTTGGAAAGGAGCTCCCGGTCAGGCTGGTGTGTGTTCCCCACCCTCTGTGGGCTTTGGATCTCCCTGGAAGAGCTGGTGGGAGCCCTTTGGCTCGCAGATGGATGTGGGAACACACCTATTAAGTTACACATTGAAATTTCTTAAGCCTCCTTATCAGTGCCTGGGCTGGAATCTGGTTTTTATGTCCCACATGACTAAGGGACCATTCCCGGCTGGAGCGGCTCCGCACGGAATCTCTGCTTCCGGCTCCTCCTCGCCCAGATCCAGGCCCTGATGGCAGAGGGAGAAGTGTCTGCTCCAGCTGGGACACCTGAGCTTTTTATGGTGCCTTTCCATGCCATAAACCCGTTTCCATGGAGATGCCAGCGGGGCGAGCTGGGCTGGGCACACGGAGCAGCTCCTGGCCCAGGGGAACCAGCTGCCACTGCAGGGAGAATCCTGGAGTGGTGTGGGTTGGGAGGCACCTTTAGAACCATCCAGTTCCATGCAGGAACACCTTCCATTAGATCAGGTTGCTCCAAGCCCCGTCCAACCTGGCCTCAGACCCTTGCAGGGATGGGGCAGCCACAGCTTCTCTGGGCAACCTGTGCCAGGGCTTTTCCACCCTCCCAGGGAAGGATTTCTTCCCAATATCCCATCTAACCCTGCCTTCCGGCAGTGGGAAGCCATTCTCTCTGTCCTGTCACTCCAGACCCTCCTAAATAGTCTCTCTCCATCTTTCCTGTAAGTTCCCTTCAGGTCCTGGAAGGCCACAGTCAGGTCACCCCAGAGCTTCTCTTCACCAGGCCGAACAATCCCAGTTTTCCCAGTCTTTCCTCCCAGCAGAGCTGCTCCATCCCTCTGGATGTTTCCTCCCCTGGATTCGCTCCAGCAGCTCCCTGTCCCTCCTGTGCTGGGACCCCAGAGCTGGAGGCAGTTCCAGTTGGTTCCTGCCCTGTTCAGACACGGATACCCGGAACGATGGATCCGGGTGTTAACGGGCATTTTGAGGTTATAACAGTGAAGAAAAAGAAAGGGGTGGAAGTCCTTGTGCTCTGAGGAGCTCACTCTGGGGTGGGAAGCAGCTTCTTCGTGCACATGTTAAATCTAGTTGGCTGTTACAGGAACTTTTACTCCTTTATTTAAGGAACTGCTCTTGTCTCCTGCTCGAAATCGTGTGCAGGACTAGCAGGATCCCCAGCTCCATCCAGCGTGACCATTCTAGTGGTTACAGCCATCGATTTCTAAATAATTCCCTCTTCAACTCCCAAATATTTTACCCCTTTGTAATTAATTTATATTTCATTGGAATTCCTCTGCATTCAAACAGAGAGCTGGCACAGCCCCACAGTTGATTCCTACGCCGGGAGCTGGCGCTTGGTAAATAAAGCAGAGCGTGTGGAGCCAAGAGCTGGCAGGAGGGAAGCTCGCAGGGAAAGGGGAAGGAGAATCTCCTGGCAGATGTTTTTAACCTCGGAAGTGCTCACAGTGTCGAGCACCCCCAGGGGTTGTGTCTCTGCTCATCTCCCGCCCCAGGTTTCTGCCCTGGTCTCCCATAGATCATCTCCAGGGGAGGTGACGGGCTCTCCATCCGTTTTTCATTGCTCTTGGATTGCCAGGCGTGTACAAGGGCTCTATTGTCAGGCTTTCAGACCCCTTTTTACCCGGCAGTTCATTCCCTTCAGTAATTTATGGTGGGATAAGTAGGCCTGGGGTGGCTGAGCACGGATCAAGCGCGCGTGTCCCAAGTGCTTCCTCACGGCTCCTGGCCACCAAATTCCCCCTCAGACGCCTGGTGGAGGGCTCCTGGGATGGATGGGAGGTGGGAATGCCTACCCCAGGGAGCTTTTCCTCCTGGTGCTCACGGAATTTCTCTTCCAGGTGAAAAATGCAACCAACCAAATCGTGATGAACTGCGCCGACATCGACATCATCACGGCTTCCTACGCGCCGGAAGGGGACGAAGGTAGGGATGAGGATCCTTCCCATTCCAGGTGTTCTGGGAGCTGCTGCCAACGGCCAGCGACTTTGATTCCACTGTTACATAACATTTGATAAGCTCAGAATTCCTTATCTCACTTCCTCACTGCCATTTGCATTACGTTAAAGAGGTTCCCTCAAGCCTCCCTGAAATCTTGATGGGACACCACTGCAGGAGCTGGGAAGATGCACTGATAGTTATATTTGTCAAAAAGTATAAACCTTTAATAGTGTTTATTAAGCAAACATAACTGGGAACAAGCCAGAGGTATTTGTTCTGCTCCACTGTGCCCGAGGGTTGGAGGCAAAGGATGTTGGGCTGGTTTGACACTGTGAGCTGACACTGGTTTGAACGTGATCTGTACCTGTGGATTTGGGAATATTGACAAAATCCATGACAGGGATTAGATAAGGAATGTATTGATAACACCCTGCAGAAGGAAATGGGGAAGGATTTGGGAAGTACAGAAGACACTTAGTTGTCACTTAGCAGGATGTTCTGAGTGTAGGGCAACAGGGAAAAGGGTGGTTGTGTGGAGGAGACAAGGATTGGGATCCAGCCCAGTGGGAGGCTGGAAGTTCCTGGGGAAATGGGAGCAGCAGTGCCTGTTGGTAACACTCAGCTGGAGTCATTGACTTCCCCAGCTGCATTTTGAGGAGATTTGCAAACACAAAAAGGGTTTTAGCAGCTGAAGCACAAAATGAAGGAGGTGTGCAAAATAAGCTCCATGAATGGTCTAACAGTGATCAAAGCCTTCCTGTTTTTTTTTACTGGAGCATTTGCTTTTTCAAGCCCAGCAGCTCTTTGGAAGGAGTCCCTGCCCGTGGCTTTTGAGGTCCCTTCCAACCCAAACCATCCCGGGGTTCCGAGTGGACTGTCTGCAACAAGTCTTTGCATTTAAATGGCTTTGACTTCTGTTACTTTTGATATAATATTAGGGCAAGCAGAGGGCTGTCTGGGTGCAGCAGAGGTGAGGAAGTGTCCCGAGGAAGCAGCTTTGGGAGGGTGTGTTTGGAAAAGCCCAGCTCAGCTCAGGAAGCGCCGGCACAGCCAGAGGGAAGGGAATGACTGAGGGGCCTGGAGCTGGGCCACCCCATCCCTGCAGGGAGAGAGTGGAGAGCTGTGCCCTACGTGCTCTGGGTTGTACCCTGGCACTCCAACGTTCCCAGCCTTCCCCAGGGAGCTGGCTGGGAGCAGGGTGTTGCCAAGCACTGCTGGAGCTATTCCTGATCCTGAGGAAAGAGGAGATAACGAGGGGTAGTAAGAGCAGAGTGCACCTGGAGTCTGTTCCCTGCCACAGGCCCAACCCCCTGGGAATGGCTTATTTTACCACTGAGAAAATGAGAATAGAAGGGAAAAGTACCTGGGAATTAAAATCTCTTGCCAGCCAAATCAGAAAAAAATACATAAAATAGAGAAGATCTTTTGTAACTTGAAAGTATTAATAGTTGAGCTCAACAGAGACTTAAACCAAAGGGTGCTGGAATTGAGTTTCTGTGGCTTAAATTCCTTCATTCTGGTTTTTTTGGATAGCCCTGAGTGTGGCTCTCTGCACACACAGGGGTTTGAGTGCAGCACTCAGGCCCTCACAAGCTGTGCTGTCATAAATGCTCCAGGTGTGGCCTTGCTGCACGTTCACTGTAATTGTCCCCAGGCTTCAGGGGGTTAAAACATATCTCTGGGGTTGGGAAGGTGCCAAGCAGTGTAATGGCTTTGGGAGGAAAATTGCATGGAATTGGCAGGGTGTTTGCTGGCACCTGTTGATACAGCTCCAGTCAGTCTCAGTAATGCTCCTATTGTGCCCAGCTTTGGGATGGTAATTGTATAACTGCTCTCAAAAAACTCGGGATGAAATGTGGTCCAGGGAAGCCACAGAAATATCAGCCACTTGGTTGGGATTTAATTCCTTAGGTGAGCCTGCTACCAGCTGCCTGGAGAGTGTGTGTGAAAAGGAGTGAGAAGTTAGGGGTGTTTCCTCCTTTAAAGCTCTTTAAATCTCCTTTAAAATTCTTCCCTAGTGGAGAATTGTTACCTCTTGGTTCTGTGTCTCAGTGGGGGAGAATTTGTCTCACTCTTGGCTGCAGTTTGAGAAAAGGTAAAAGATGATCAGTCACTCATCTCCTTTCAAGTGTGATTATGTCCCAAAAAGTAGGTGTGGGGAAAAGATCCCTGTCCTTTGTTTCAGGAGGTGATCTGTTGATTTTTGTGCAGAATAGTTATTTATTTTCCTAATAATTCTTCCTAATCCTGAGTGGGCTCCTTGTCCCCCTGTTCACCTTCTAGAGGTGGATACAGCAGAGGGTAGGACTTGGCCTTTGGAATTTTAATGCAGATTTGCAGGGAAATCAGATTATTGCCCAACATTTGTCTGGAAGCTGAGGGAGGATCTGCAGCTTTAAAGTCAAAGTAAAGAATTTTGCTGTGTAATCCCCCATCCAGCGAGGAACAGACCAGGGGGGGGATTGATTACTCAGGACTTGGGAGCAGAAAAATCCTGTTTCATCATCAAACTGGTGCAGGGATTTGTCAAGTGGGGGTTGTGGATTTGCTCTGTGTGTGCCAGGAATTCTGTAATGGAACAAAGCTGCTCCAAACACCAAGTTTTCCGTTGCTGGAGCTGCTCCTCCCACTGATTATAAGGAGTCATTGGGATTGGGTTGGGTTTTTTTTTTCCCCCAGAAGCTGTTTTTTAGCATTTCTGCTGCATCTTTGGCTTTTAGGTGTGCACGTGCTGCACTGCCTGTGTCCAGATGGTTGCCTTGGCTGAGCTGAATGAGGAACTGCAAAGACATTCCCAAGCAAGTGGAGTTTGAAGGGATTGAGTTTCAGACTCGCTGAATGCGAAGGAGTTTGAGCTTCCTGTGAATGTCTCCTCCAGGCAGCTGTGAAGTTGTGATGGAGGGAGTGAATTAGGTTGTCTTTGGCTTGGAATCTCCTCAGATTTTGGGGGGGATCTAAAGCAGCTTTTCAGTTTTAGAGGTGCTTGGAGGGCAGCAGTTGGCAGCTCCACGTAGGAGATCCCAGGCAGCAGGAGCGGTGTTTGTTCAGCAGGAATAATAACCCAAAGTACAACTTTGGGTTGTACTTCAACCTTTAAGAGGCTTTAGGGCCAGAACTCATTCTTTTGGCCTTTCCCTTCCCACTGTGGGATGCTGGTTACACCAGAGCCTCAGGTGGTGTTTAAAAAAAGAGACAACCCCCAAAAAACCCTCCCCAAAAATCAGCAGTACTCGTGGAGAGCTGAGTATCTCTCCTCCCTCCCTCCCTTCTCCTGGCATTCCTGCTGGCCCTGCTGAGCAGCCAAGTGCATCAGGAAACTGCCTCCACAAGGGGAACAAAAAAAAAGGCACCTTCCTGCTCCTGGTGGTTGTGTGGGAATTCCAGTGGAAGGAAGGGAATGGGAACATGAATTCCCACCTGGGGCCAGGTGGCAAAGCCGACTGCTGCTGCTGCCTGTGACAGTCTGGAGTTGTTTGAACCAGTGGTGAATGTTTGTTTGTTGTAGGAAACTTCACCTTCATCCTTTTTTCTCTGGAGAGGACTCGATGTGACAGGGGTTTAATGCAGGTTTTTAGGGAGAGCTGGGCTGCCTTGGCCTGGAATATCTGATGCATGAGAATATGTTTTAGGATTTTACAGGTTGAATCTCATGGAAAGGGCTTGGAAGCATTAGGGTTCCTGGGAACTGGGGGACAGGGAGTGCTGGGTCAGCACAGGGAGGGTTTAAGCAAACAGTTTAATTTGCAGTAGGGAAGCCAGAGTGCTCCCAGCCCCTGCAGCTCCCCTGGGAATGCAGGGTCGTTAAGCCACCATACCTTAATTGCCTGTGACTTCTCCATGCCATGGATCGAGGGCCACTTGAAAAAGTTCCATCTTTCCTCTTGGCTTCGAGTCCAGATTTGCCTTTGCTTGAAGCCCTTGGCTGGGAGCCACGACTGGAAGTGACAGAGCCCAGGAATTGGGATCAGTAATCGATGGCTCCCTCTGGTCACTGTGCAGCTGCAGGAAGTGCTCTGTGGCAGGCCTGGGATTTATTGCAAGAGCTGTTGTAGAATTTGAAGTGCAGTGCTCCAAGTTCTGGGGTGCAATTTTTTAGGCTTTTTTTTTCTTTTTTTCTTTTTCCCCCCCAAAAAAACCCACGGAGAGCAGCAGCTTTTGATTTTTCTCATGCAGCTCAGCCCAGACTGTGCACTAATGTGCTAGTGATTAACTTGCAACCTTGCAGTGCCAAACTCTCCAAAGTTTGCAGGCTGCCAAAACTGGGCTGTTCTCTTCAGGAGCTTTTGTATTCCACTGGTAGGAATTCACACAGCCCTTTGCTGCAATCACATCTTTGTTAGAAGCAGTCCTCTTAAACTCGAACAAAAAGTATTGTTGATGGTTTTCCATGGGTCTTTTGCTCTGGATTAAATTATTGGCACTGAGTAGTCAGTTTAAACAACAACAAAAAAAATGTAGCTTTGAATCTTTCATTTATGTTCTTTTGCTTTGGAATTTGATGTGTGAGGAGCTGCTTTGAGTAAGAAAACCCTGAAGGCCTTCACCTCCTAACCCTGGTGATGTTCAGCTCTGTCTTTCCTGCTACAGGTTAAAAAGCTCACAAAGTAGCAGAGCTGCAAATTCAAACACACTTAAGAGCACTTCACATTTGGGAGAGGAGGAGGGGGAAACTTGATATCCATTGTCAACCTTTGGCAGAAGCTGCACATAACACACATTCCTCTGCACTCCTCAGTTTGGGGAGGTTGGAGCTCTGCTCCTGAAATCCTGCTGGGGTTTGTCTCCCCTATCAGATCCTTGTAAAAAAGATAAAAATGTTTATGGTTTGCTGTGGTCCTTTTAAAAATCCACTGGGGGGGGAAGTGTTGCTGCATTCCTGAGCTGATCCTTATCCAGCCTCTCTCAGGTGTTCACTTACCCTCTGACCACAACCTGCAGCTCGTCCAGCAGCAGCAGGAGCCCTCCAGGCTCCCAACTTCCCAGCAGGAATCCAGCCAGTCCTTCCCTCTGACCCAGGGCACCCACATGCTGCTGCAGAACAACAGGTTTGTTGTCTGGTGGACTCGGGCTCAAAATTCCTGGGATCTGAAGGATGGAGTCAGCAACCAGCTCCTCTCTGCTGCTGGAAACCCACTTCAGATTAACACCTTGCACATAAGGACTGTTCTCCTGAAAATCTTCCTTTTCTGCCTCAGTACCCCCAGAGTTACAAGAAGAAAAACCAAACCCTTATTTTTGGTGCTCTTTTCCCAATGTTTCCTGGCAGTTGGGTGTCCTTGGCATGGATTCTGCTTTAAATGCTCCATCTCATCCCTCTTAAAGTTGATTTTCAAAATCTTGGAACTCCTCAGCACGGATCAGGAGTCTAAAGTTCTTCTGCTTGATCCTGTGGAGGATTTTTTCCCCCTGCATTTGTTTCTACTCTGTATTTTTTGCAGCTATTTCTGTGTTATTTGAGCCCTGTCTGTGTCCTGCACCCCAGCACGGTGGTTAACTCAGATTAAACCCTGAGCAGAGCTCAGTGAAACCTGTACTTAAAACTAATTTATTCATGCAGCTCCTGCATTTATGTGCTCTGGGAGCAGGGGTTTAAGGCTGAAATCACACTATTCCAGAATAAACAGCGCTTGAAACTTTAGAACAATAAAAGCACGTTTCCAGTTCCCTTTGTCACTTGTGGAACAGCTCAGCTGAACATCCTGGAGTGTGCTGAGGCTGAAACCCAACACCTGGGTGCTTGGAGTGATACCTGAGTGTGGAAAACAAGTCCTTTTGTGACTGAAATTGTTGTTGCAAACCAGCTTTGTCATTCAAGAAGTCGGTTGAGTGGCAAGTTTTCCTTTTAGGATGAAAAGCCTGTTGTTGTGTCCAAGTTTAGCAGTGGAAGATGCTGCTGCAGAAACCATTTCTCAGCTGCTTTGGAGCAGATTTAAGGTTCTTAAAGATAATTTCTCAAGGGTTTTTGCAGTGGTTGAACGACACAGGGAGCAGAACTTGCAAAGTGAGGTCCTGCATAGCTATTCCAGGTTTTTTTGGCTTAAGGATCATATGGATCCACATCATGTTGGAGGCAGCAAGTGGGACCTGAGTTAGGAAGGAGGAAACAACACCAGGTGCTCTCCCCTGGCTCTGTGGAGCTTCAAGACACTTTAATTCTGGGGAGGTTCCCTCCCTCTGTCTCTCCAGCTTGGCCTCATAGTTTGGATGTTTGCATCCACAAATAGTTCCAGTGCTGTGTAAATACCAAACTGCTGCATTTTTGGGTGGATTTGGGATCCCTTTGCTGAGCAGGACAGGAACTCCAAAGGTGGACTCTGCTTCTGAAGTCACTTTTTAAATAAAACCAACACTGTGTTTTATTTTGTGGTTAAATCCAAGCAAACCACCCCCCCTCCTGCCCTGCTGTGGAGATTAATGTGCTTTTCCAAGTGAGAGCCACAGATTGGGTAAATAAATCCTAAGCATCTTGTTTGGGATAATTATTAAGAGTCGTGCTGCAGTGATGGAAGTGTTTAATATTGAGGGGAATTTTGGTGCAATATTTCACCATTTGTCAGGATTGTGGCAGCTGTTCCCAGCATTCCTGGTGTCCAGATACTGTTCTTGCTGCAGGTTTATCATTTATCAGCTCACCTTTCATTCCTGGGCTCGGCAGAAGCTTTCCCTGCCATGGAATTCTGAGCATGAGGGTGTTCCTTTGCTTCCTCACGTTGAATTATGGATTATTCAGAACCTCCATTGATTTGCTCTGGAGCTGCAGCATGTTGGGTTCAGCTGATTCAGTGAATTTTAAATGTTTTATTATTCTAACCTAAACGTTCCTGAGTACAAACCCCTCTCTGGGGCAGCCTCTGACCAAGGAAATGTTTTCTGTTCCAGAGGTTCACGCCACGGGGTTCAACTACCAAAACGAGGATGAAAAGGTTACTCTCTCCTTTCCCAGTACCCTGCAGAAAGGTAGGAGCCATTCCCCTGCTTCCTGCTGCCTCCAGCCCTGGGTCTGAGGGGTTTGCACTTGGAAAAGCTGGAGTGGGACAACTCTGCCTTCCCTGAAGTTCCCCAGTGAGGGTGTGGTGCTCCCTGTGGATGTGCCCACCCTGGGTCACTTTGGGAGCCTCTGGAACTGGAAATGTTGTGTCACTGAGGGTGGTATTTCCTGCCAACACCTGAGGTGGCTCTGATTGTTTCCCTGCCCTTGGGAGGCAGGAGCTGTTCCTGTTATTCCTCCTGAGCTGTTCCCTCCTGAGCTCATTGGAATTACTGCAGGATTTTCCTCACCTTCGATGTTTGGATTCTTCTGCAACTGCTGCAGTTTCTTGCTCTGAGGAGCCCGTGGGTTGAAACAGCTCCTCAGTTTAAATCAAGCAGTTTTATTTCATCTGGGTAAATACAAATAGGAAATTCTGGGATGATCAAGCAGGAATGTTTGGTTCTATGGGATCTTGGCTGCTGCTCTGGGCAGGCTCAGGTTTCCCCTTTTGCACTGAGACATCAAGGGCAGAATAAATCCTGAGACTAATTGACTTATGAGCTTGAGCACTGCCACAGCTCCATCTTGGCTTTGTAGTGGATTCCACAGGATGCCATTATTGCTTATATCCTATATTTGTGCCAACTTTAAAGTGAGGATTAGAGGATCAGACTTTGGGAATGGCTTAAGGTTGGTCTCTCCTGGTTGTGCTTTCTGCTTAGAAGGTGAGACTGAGCCCTGCAGCAGCCTCTGGTAGCAATCCTAAAAATCTGTGGGGAGCCTGGCTTTGCTCTCCTGGAGTTTATCTGGGGAGAGTGGAGGGTTTGTGGGGGGCTGGCACGGGAGGGACGGAGAGGAGCCAAAGGGACCTGGTGGTCCAGACCCAATCCATGCTCTGTTTGGCACAATCCAGTAACAGCCCCCCCCTCTGTTTGTGTTGCAGGGACAGGGACACTAAAGATAGACTTTGTAGGGGAGCTGAATGATAAAATGAAAGGTTTTTACCGGAGTAAATACACCACCCCCACCGGAGACACCCGCTACGCTGCTGTCACTCAGTTCGAGGTATGGGCTGCACTGCTGCTTTCAGGGGGGATTTATGCCTGGAAGAGGCAAAGGCACAGTTCTCCTGCCTTTATCTCTCCCCTCTGGGTGAATTTCATTATTTTTTACTCAAATTTAAACAGCCTTTACGCTGCGGCCTCGGGGTCAGGAAATTGGGGCTGTGCCAATCCCCCAGGCAGGGCTGGTGCTGCTGTGGGATGCATCCCAGCCATGCAGGAGCTGCAGTGCTCGGGAACATCTCATGATTTAGACATGCTCAGATACCTCTTGAAACCTCCTTTTGTGAAGCACTTTAATCTTTCTTTAACGGGGCTGCTGTGTTTTATCTCCCCGACATCCCAAACGTGAGCCACGGCCCGGCCCTGTTATGTAAAACCCCACCAAAATGGCAGGATTTGACTCCAGATTGCAATTCCAGAGTGATCCTCCTGCTTACATAAAGCAGGCAGCCCTTCCCTGCCAGGGGCAGAGGGTTTTTTGGGAGCGGGCTGATGGAATATAAATAGGTGGTCGTGTGTGCAGGGCCTGTGAACGCCTGGGTGCCCTCTGTGCTTTCACATGACTGAGCTTTGCTCCTCTCATGACTCTGCTAAATTTCCCTCAGACTGTACAATTCCATCAGAGCACAGAGGCCTTTTCAGCTGCTTTTATTTTTTCAAGCCGAGGGTGAAATAAGAATAAAATGCTCTGATGCAGAGAGGTCAAGAGTGTCTGTGATTCACCCACTTCTTGCCCCAAAATAAGCTGAATTTGTGTGTTTTGCTGCCACAATCTCCTGTGATTTATTTATTTAATGCTCTTTTTTCAGGCTACTGATGCTCGCAGAGCTTTCCCTTGCTGGGATGAACCTGCTATTAAGGCAACATTTGATATTTCTTTGGTGGTTCCTAAAGACAGAGTAGCTTTGTCAAATATGGTGAGTCCTTGATGTGCAAATAAACAGTGTTTTAAATAAAGCTGTGATAACACCAGCTGCTTAATTGATAATTAATAATGTGTCTTGGTAACAGAATTAGGAATACAGGCTGCCTTGCTATTGCT
>NW_021938898.1:440674-458296 GCF_001715985.3 Manacus vitellinus
TGTGATTCTCTGATATCTTGTATGTTTTTACAATATACAATATCTCCAGGTTGGACAGGGCATTTTAATAACTGCAGAACCACGCCGTGGCCTGGACTTTAAACCTTAACCCCCTTCCATCTTCCCTGCGTGACTCACGAGGATGGAACAACGTTGCGTAATCCCGGTTTCGCTTCCCCCAAAAAAGACTTGACGGCTCTCCCTCTGTCCCTCTGTCCCTCTGTCCCTCTGTCCCTCTGTCCCTCTGTCCCTCTGTCCCTCTGTCCCCCCAGAACGTGGTGGACAGGAAGCCCTACCCGGACGACGAGAACCTGGTGGAGGTGAAGTTCGCCAGGACCCCCGTGATGTCCACGTACCTGGTGGCCTTCGTGGTGGGCGAGTACGACTTCGTGGAGGCGCGATCCCAGGACGGGGTCCTGGTCCGGGTCTACACCCCCGTGGGCAAAGCGGAGCAAGGAAAGTTTGCCTTGGAGGTAAATGAGCTCAGGGGGGCCTGGGGTCCAGGAGGGATCCCTGGACACGCCTCTGCTCTGGTCACTCTGCTCTGTCGCCCAAATCCGTGGGGTTTGTGGGTGTTTTTAGTGGCTCGAAGAGGCTGAGCTCCATATTAACCAGAATTTCAGCTGTGGGCAAACCAGTGTCTGCAGTGACCAAACCACGGGGTTTGGCTCAGTTCTGATTTGCTTTTATGGCTTAAAGAGTTTGAGTTTGATATCAAACAGAATTTCAGTTGTGGACCAATGTCTGCCGTGACCAAAACACGGGGTTTGACTCAGTTCTGATTTGCTTTAATGGCTTAAAGAGTTTGATATCAAACAGAATTTCAGTTGTGGACCAATGTCTGCAATGACCAAAACATGGGTTTTGACTCAGTTCTGATTTGCTTTAATGTGCACAAAACCTGAACAGGTTGGACAAACCTGGTGGTTTAAAAAAATGTATGTATAATAAATAGTGATAAGTGTATATGATATGTGTAAAATATATAAAAATAATAAATATAAATAATATATGTAATAAATCTTGGCATATGTCAAACCACGTGCTGGTTGATTAAGAGTGATTAAGAGCTTGAGTTTGATATCAAACAGAATTTCAGTTGTTGACCAATATCTATAATGACCAAAACGTGGGTTTTACTCAGTTCTGATTTGCTTTTTCAAAAAAACTTGAGTTTGATATTAAAGA
Organism: Manacus vitellinus; assembly: GCF_001715985.3. NCBI lineage: Eukaryota > Metazoa > Chordata > Aves > Passeriformes > Pipridae > Manacus > Manacus vitellinus. The sequence continues at coordinate 441,863 of NW_021938898.1, forward strand.
GAAGTTCAACTGTGGTCAAACCAACGTCTGTAATGACCAAAACATGAGGTTTTAACTCGGTTCTGATTTGCTTTGGTGGCTCAAAGAGACCGAGCTCGTTAAAGAGAATTTCAGTTGTGCACTAAAGCAACGACCAAAACAGGTGGGTTAACTCAGCTGAGTCAGTTCTGATTTGCTGATTCTCTGATTAAAGTTCTGATTTGAGGTTCTGACAAAATTCTGATGAAATTCTGATTTCTGCTGAAGTTCTGATTTGCTGATTTCTGGTGAAGTTCTGGTTCTCTGACCTCGACTTGGGCCCGAAGATGATGAGAAGTCCTGGAGGGTGGAGACAGCCTGGGGGAAAACAGGGATGGGGAGTCTTCCAAACCATTGTGCTCTGGGAGTGGGGCTGCTGGAAGAAATCTTTGTGCTGCTTTCTTAGTTTCAATCATGAATTCTCCAAGTTTCCCCCAGTTCCAAGTTAACAGGACATTTCTCCTCTTATTTCTTACAGGTTGCTGCTAAAACTCTGCCTTTTTATAAGGACTACTTCAATGTTCCTTACCCTCTTCCTAAAATTGATCTCATAGCTATTGCAGACTTTGCTGCTGGTAAAGTAACTCACTTTATTGATGAACTGTATTTAATTTGAATTTTAAACGTTTAGGAAGAGGTGTGTGTATCAATATCAATAAACCTTTGTATTTATTTTATAAAGGTGCCATGGAGAACTGGGGCCTTGTTACTTATAGGTATGCTGTTAAAATACTGTCTTTCCCCCTCTTTGTTCACTAATTCTTGGAATAACTGGATTAGCTTTAGGGAGCTGTAATTACTGGGTGTCATCCCAAATGAGACAGAGTAAATACCTTCAGTTCTTGCTTCAGTTTGGATAATTGTGGTGGCGTTGAACAGCTTAGGAAGGCAAAACATCAGCTCTTGCAGGTGCTGTCCAAGGGTGTGAGGTTTTTAAGTGTCTGGCAGCACTGCCTGTTCTGCAGGAAAACTTTCCTGGCCCCTTTTTTTTTCCCCCTGTAAAAAACTCACTGGCACAGCTGGAAGAGTTTCTCCTTTTACCTCGTGGGCAAGTTGGTAAATTTAACACCCACAGAGTAACCGTGTGGAGATGAGCAAATCAAAAACATTAACTCGCCTTTCTTTTCAGTTTGATTTTTTTCTTTTCCCCTCCTTCTGATCAAGTACTTTTGGCTTGACATCATTCCATTGTCCATGCTCGTTGTCCCAACGATTTCCCTGCATTTTGAAACAACCTGTAAGCTCTGGACCCGAAATCCTGAAATGGTTTCAATTCCTTCTGCTCGAGCTTTTCATTTGGCCTCAAAAAATGGACCCAGAAATTAGAGCCCAGGTCTCAAATCTGTTTGTCTTCTCATTGCAATTCTGATGAAATCTGATATTTTGCTCCCTGTGGAAAAGAAAAATACGTGTATTTGTCCTGGATGAGGGGAATTTTTGGAAGCTTAACGGTGCTGTTCATTTTCCCCCCCTTATGCTGAGTTTGGGTTGGCTCCATCCCTTTGGGAGGCACCAGCTGAGGTGCTTTCCCTGGAATTACAGCATTCCAGGGGTTTTTAAGAGACCCCCCAAAGCCCTGCTGGGGGCTAGGGGAAGGTTTGTGCCTGGCTCAGGGAGCACAAGTGGAGAAACTTGTGTAAGACATCTTGGAAGAGCCAGAATTCCTTAGGGAATGAGGGAGGCAGGGCAGACGTGCTGTGCATCCCTCCTGCAGTTGAGGTTCTTAGGTTATGTAGGCGAGCTGGCTGATAAATAAAGGATGAACTTTTACTCCTGCCTGGCTTTTTCCACTTGTCTTCTTGCATGCCATAAGGAATTCCTGCTCCAAAGCATTCCAAAAGCTGTGGAACTTCCCAAATGTCTACGCTGAAGTAGCTTTTGGGTTTGGTTTTTTATTATTATTATTATTATTTTTTCAGTCGTGCTGATCACTTTTTAGCTTATTTAGGTGATTTAACCTGCTTTTGACTGTGTTTTTTTTCCCCTGGGCTCATCCACCCCCTGGCTCAGTTCTCCCTCTCTCTCCACCACAGGGAGACAGCTCTGCTCATTGACCCCAAAAATTCCTGTTCTTCATCTCGCCAGTGGGTTGCTCTGGTTGTGGGACATGAACTGGCTCATCAGTGGTTTGGAAACCTTGTGACCATGGTATGTAACAGCTACAAATCCTGTGGAACAGCTACAAATCCTCCATGCCCAAATGTGTTTGAGTGCCCCCAAACAGCAGCTGGGCGTCTTTAAATGAATAAATGTCATATTTAAGCCGTGCTTTATTCCCACTTTGTTCTTTACATTCCTAGGTCTTTTCCAGGTGAATTAATCTGGAGTTGTTTGGGTGTGGCCCTTGTTAGAATTTAGCAATATTCCAGTGTTTTCCCTTCAGCTGGGAATGATCCACCTGTCAGGCTTTATCCCAAGCAGTCCCAGCTCATTCCAAATCCTTGCAGCTGAAAAGTCCCTCAGTAGTAACTCCTGTGAATTCCTTGGGATAAACGTGGAGCAAATGCCCAAATGGTTTGGAATTTAACTCATTTTAGTGGGAATAAAACCACGTGGGAGGCAGCAAGAGTGAAAACCTGTAAAGAAATTCCATTTAGTGCTCAAACCAACCCTGGACCTGTCAGAGCTTCTGCTGGGAACAAATGGCTCCAGCTCCCCCTGGGAATTGGATTTGACATTCCTGTTCCAATCCCTGCTGGAATCCAAATATCTTGCAGGTTCTGAAGTTCTTTTTTTAATAAGAAATTAGTGTTTGGTGAAAAAAAAAATCTTCACTCTTTAAACTGTAAGTGAATGGAGGGGGAAACAAACCCAGCGTAAATATGAATTTTAGTATTAATTTTAATGTAAATTAAACCAAAAAGCAGAGTTTGGGAGACTTTTCTCCAGGGCCATGGAGGCAGTTCTGCCTGTGGCAGCTTCCATGTGAGAGCAGCACAGTGTTTGCAGGGAAAAGCAGTAGTGAAGTGGTGTATTTTTAGCTGTCAGTGGAGTTGAACAGCTGGAAGCAGGGAGAGCCAGCATCCTGTGACAGCCTGTGGGATGCCAGGAAATGCTCACACTCCATTAGTGACCACAAACCTGTTGAGAACTGGGGACAAAAAGGGCTGAGAAAGTTCACAAAACCCTCTAAAACATACATTAAATCAGCTTTTTCTTTTCCTTTTGAAGCTCTAGCTCTTCCCAAAATTTCCTTTAAGAGCTTTCTTGTTGGTTATTATCTTCTGTGATGCAGCTCTGCAATAGGAAAAGGCATTCCAGTGTTAGATAATTCCAAGAAAATCAACTTTGCCTCCTCTCTAATGAGGGGAACGGAGCAGAAAACCTCAGTGGCATCTCAATATCCCAATTCTTCTGATAAATAAGAACTCCAGGTGTGTGAAGAATTCCTGGGTGTGCTGGAGCCTTGTCTGGGAAACAGGTGCACCAGAGATGTAAAAGAAAATTGGGTGGTCTTCACTCCAAAAATAAAGCAGTGGAGTTTGTCACAGCTTTCCCTGTGGAAACTCCACCCTCCCAGGGGGCAGTGGTTCATTCAGAGGAGAAGCAGGAGGTTTTTGGGACTGGATCCTGTCCAGCTCCTTGTGCTGAGGGAGCAGTGGCACTCGGAGTTACCCACCCCTTTTGCATTTAAAATGGGTGGTGAAAGCATGGAAAAGGGTCTTTCCTTCCTCAGTAGCCTTTTTCCTTACCTTTTCTACTTCACTTAAATATTAAATACTAATACTAAATACTAATATTCAAGTGAAAGGCAGAATTTTAAAATGTCACTGTCACATTCTTACCTTTAAAAAACCAAATCCTGCTTTTGGCTGGTGAAGAACAACTTTTGAACTGCTCACCAGGCTTCAGGTTTCCATAATTCAGGATATTTCTCGAGATTCCAGGTTTTCCTCCTTAATGTAAGGAAAAAAAACCAAACCAACAAACCCCAAACCAACTCTCTGTCCCACAATTTGGGGAAGAAAGACCCCGTTGTGTCCCCGCAGCTTTGCTGCCTCACGGACCTGCAGCTTCGCCTGGTGCTGGGTTTTCCCTAATCCAGGCTGTTCCACAGCTCTGCTCTGACCTCTAGTCCAGGCTCTGGGAATTTCTCCTCCATGTAAAGTTCCTAAAACTTAAGGGGAAGGCAGTTTTTGGGTGCTGGTGGCTCTTCTTGCCCCGCTGATTCTTCAGAGAGGTGAATTCGTGCTCACAAGCGACGCCTCTCTGCTCTGCAAACTTAATTTTTTGCTGCCAACTTCTCGCTGTTTAATGGAATTTTGGCCTTTCCTTTGCCTTCCCAGGAATGGTGGACCCACCTGTGGCTGAATGAGGGCTTTGCCTCATGGATTGAGTACCTGTGTGTGGATCACTGCTTCCCAGAGTACGACATCTGGACCCAGTTTGTCTCTGCCGACTACACACGGGCCCAGGAGCTCGATGCCTTAGACAACAGCCACCCCATTGAAGTGAGTCCTGCTTCCCCTCCTGCCTGTCTCCCTGGTTTTTATTAGCCCCAGGACAAGATTGTTTCCTGGTAATTAAAAAGGGAACTTTGTAGTCATTCCTGCCACAGAGGGAAAGCTGGAGTTGTGGTTACACCAAGGGGATTTCCCTCTACTTCCCTCTGCTTCCCTCTACTTCCCAAAGAAAACTCCCTTGTAATTCTCAGAGATGGAGTGTTCTGATGGCCCAAGAAGTGTTTGATGGAATAAATGTTGGGAAATGACCTTACTTTGTGCAGCAGTTCATTGTAGAGTGATTTACTCCCTGTGTGGTGTTCACTGTCCCTGGGTTGAACAATTTCCCCTGGTTTTATCACTTTGGGACAAGTGTTGAACCAAAAGATTGAAGGAAGAACCCCAAATCTATTAGATTTAACACCAAAACCTAACTCAAAGTGTGTTTAACTTCTAAACCCAGCCATACCTGAGTAAGTTTAATTAGCTGGGTGCAGAGATCCCCTGAGACAACCCAGTGCTGGGTGTGCACGTGCCTTCTCTGGGAGAAAAGTCACCTCCCAAACTCTACAACAAACAAAATCCAGCCTTCTGGCAGCTGAAATCCCTCTCATGGGAGTCCTCTCCTGTCTCCCCCAGGTCAGTGTGGGCCATCCCTCCGAGGTGGATGAAATATTTGATGCCATTTCCTACAGCAAGGGAGCCTCCGTGATCCGGATGCTGCACGACTACATCGGGGATGAGGTGAAGGGATGGGGCTGCAAAAGCCACCTGGGCCTTTCCAGATCTTTCTTGCAGTTAAAACCAATGATTTTTAACTGCAAGAAATGATTTTTTTTTGATAACAAAAAAAAAAAAAATTGAATCTGTGCATTCCATGTTTGGAAAAATTCTCCCAGTTTGTCCGGGCTCTGTTGGGATTAACCCGGGAGAAATGGGATAATGGGGAATACAGCAGGAATTGTAGCACTGGTTGTAATTGTCCCTGGCTGATTCCTGGGTGTAAGGGTGGCACGGAGGGAGGTGCCCTGACATATCCCATTGTGTGTTCCCAGGATTTCAGGAAAGGCATGAATTTGTACCTGACCAAGTTCCAGCAGAAAAACGCTGCCACAGGTAACTGGGGTCACTTGGGGGGAAAAAATTGGAATTTCTGGAGTCCAGCCCTTCAGTGCTGAAGGGATGAATCCTTAAACAGCCTTTTTTTCCACCTGAGACAGCTGAAATCCCAGGAAACAACTGGCTGGTTTCCACTTTCGTGCCCCTACCCAGCCAGGATTGAGCACCCTTAGGGATTTTCTGCCCAGGGAACGAGTGGCTGAGGTGATGTGAAAGGGCTGATTTACCCTTTGCCACATTTGCACAGTCATGGAGTTTAGAAACAGAGCCTTTGCCTTGCCAAGTGAGCCTTTTGCAAGCTCCCTTTTGCAGTTATTGATCGTGTGTGTGATTAAACAGGTCAAAGTCTCGTCCAACGTTCCCCCAGCACGTTCTTTGCTTAAACCCTTTTGTGGATCAGGCAGAAATGTGCAAGTGGAACATCAGGCTCTGGCAGCCCGTGGTGTTTGCTCAGCAATTTTGACATAATATGTAAAAAAAACTAAAGGGAAAGATGGCACTATTTGAATATTTAATGTTATTTTTAAGGTATTTTTTCACAGTGTGTGAAATTGCTGTATTTTTTGGTAGTAGAGAAGCTGTTCTTCCCCTCTCTCCCCCATGAGTGGTTTAAACTATTTCCTTTTTCTTGCCTCTCCTCTGTTACAATTCAATAAAAACACAACCCAAAGCATAAAGACAAACTGGAGTAAGAGCCCACCCTCCCCTATCATGTCCTTATAAATATATCTGGCCACACTCAGACTCTGGGAGTGCTGAGTCAGACTTTTCTCCTGCAGAGGATCTCTGGGAAAGCCTGGAAAAAGCCAGTGGCAAACCCATTGCTGCTGTGATGAACACGTGGACCAAACAAATGGGATTCCCACTCATTTACGTGGAAGCTGAGCAGGTAAATCCAACCTTTGGGGTCACCTCGGAGCTGCAGCTCTGCCCTGAGCTGTGCTTTAGGATCAGCTTTGGGGCATCCCCTGATCCAGGGCAGGGGTTGCTCTGTGTGCTGACAGCTCTGGTTCTGAGGGGAGGGAGGCACAGCTCCCTGCAGGAATCTGCTGCAAATCCCTGTGGAGTTATCCCAGGCTCTCCCTGCATCCCTGCAGTTTGCTGACGTTGGAGTTTGCTCTGTGTGTGTGAAACGTGTGCTGGGGGAGGGAGGCTCTGGCTTAGCTCCCCCTGCTTCTCATTCCACCTCAATTATGCTTATTCCACAAGATTGCAGGGAGAGGGAGGATCACTGGGAGCAAACTCAGCTGGGAATCAGGGCATGTGTGTTCTGACAGGAGCAGGGATTTGTGCTTTGGGATGAACCCTCAGGTGGATCCTTCTGGAGGAGGAGGAAACAAGTTACCCCGTTAAGCAGAGGGCACACACAGTGGTAACAGCAGCTGACATCAGGGGCTCTAAAAATTCCTTTCTCTCTTTTTCCTCCCTTTTTGTCTTCAGCAAGAAGATGACAGAGTGTTGAAGTTAGTGCAGAAGAAGTTCTGTGCCAGTGGACCATATACTGGTAAGATGAGCAGGAACAGGGTAGCCCTTGCTGCTCGTGCAGTGGCAGCAATTTTGGGAGGTGGAACAGCCCCAGGGCAGAGCAGGGCAGTGCCCTGAGTAATTCCCACCCTGGATCCAGGTGGGAAAACGTGAGGAATTCGAAGGTTGAAGCTCTCACACGTGTGGTTCCATGTCCTTGCATGGAGAGCAGGATTCCTCTGCACTCCCTGGCTCCCTGTCCCTTCAGGAATGTCCAGTTTGGGGCCAGTCCTGCATCTGAGGAGCTCTGGAAGCAGCTGGTTTGGAGTGGGGGCTGCAATAAAAACCCCTCATGTGGGAGCCACCTCTGATTCCACCACAGATCCCACCCCTCTTCCATGCTTATATAAATTAAAAATGTCTGCCTTCAAAGATGATTTAAACATTCTTGGCTTCTAACTCTAAAACTGTCACTCCCCTTCAGTTTTCAGTTTTGTGCCTCTGTTCCATTTAATTTGAAGCAGCCAGTGCAGAACCTGTTTGAACACCTTGTTACTCAGTGCTGTGTTTTTCCTCAGACCTTCCTTTCCACCCTTTTTCTCCTTCCAGGGGAGGATTTCCCCATGTGGATGGTGCCCATAAGTATTTGCACAAGTGATGACCCCACCTGTGCCAAAATGCAGATCCTGATGGACAAACCAGAGCTCACTGTGGTTTTGAAAGACACCAAACCAGAGCAGTGGGTGAAGGTGAGTCCTCAGCAGGGAGAACACGGCTGGGGATAGGTTTGGAGCCACTGGAATGTTCCCTTGCCTTTCATTTTCCTCTTTTTTTTTTTAAAATCTATTCCTTCCCCTTGGAATCTTGTGTTTCTTCTGTGCTGCTGTTGGATTTTGGCTCCTCTCTGGACACTTCCTTAGTGGAGCCCTTTTCCCTTCCAAAACTACTCCAGACAATGTAAACTGGGACTTTTGAGGAATCCAATTAGAGGCAGCTTTGGAGTGGAAGATGTGGTGGCTTTTTTAGTCTCCCAGGGCAACCAGAGTTTAGTTCAAGTCCATCCTGAGCAAAAATAATCCTGTTTATCTTTCATTAGTGGGAAGGATTTCTGGTGGCCACTGCCAGACAAATGTGCATGGGAAAAAAAAGCCACTGCTGAGCTCTGCTGCAGCCAAAGGGAGTCTGAGAACTGGGAGAGGGTTTAAAAACTGGGAGAGGGTTAAAAACTGGGAGGGAATTTAGAAACAGGAAATTTAAAACTGGGAGGGAATTTAAAAATTGGGAGGGAATTTAAAAACTGAGGGAATTTAAAACTGGGAGGGAATTTAAAAGCTGTGAGGAAATTTAAAACTGGGAGAGGGTTTAAAAACTGGGAGGGAATTTGAAAACGGAGGGAATTAAAAAACTGGGAGGAAATTTAAAACTGGGAGGGAGTTTAAAAACTGGGAGGGAATCTGAAAACTGGGAAGGGTTTAAAAACTAAGAGCTTAAAAACTGAGAGAATTTAAAAACTATGAGTTTAAAAACAGAGAGAATTTAAAAACTTAGAGAGAATTTAAAAACTGAGAGAGAATTTAAAACCAGAAGGGCAGCAGTGGTTGGGCCCCTTGTTGGAGGAGCTGCTGGGGGAGCTCCCTCTCCTTTCCTCTCCTCTCCTCTCCCTGTCCTTTTCTCCTTGCAAATCTTGATTTTTTCCCCTCACTTCTCGTGCTTTTATCTTTTTATTTCAATTACAACGATTCTCTTCCCTGCCCTGCAAAGCCTGGAGATGTTCCCCCTGGTCCAAACCATTAAAAAACAATAAAAAGCATCCTCTGCTGTGTTCCCTGCTGTAACGTGGGGCTGTTTGGTCCTTGCAGCTGAACCTGGGCACGGTGGGGTTTTTCCGCACGCAGTACAGCCCCGACATGCTGGAGGCTCTGATCCCGGCCATCCAGGACCTCTCCCTGCCCCCTGTGGACAGGCTGGGCCTGCAGAACGACCTCTTCTCTCTGGTGAGTGAGGAAAGCTCCAAAAACTGGGGGGTGAAGGCAGTTTTTATGGGCAAAATGCCTTTGGGGTGGCTGCATGGGATTAATTTTATTTATTGTTAGTATCGTTATTTATTGTCAATTATTTATTATCCATATTATTTGTTATCAATTATTTATTATAAATTATTTATTATCCATATTATTTATTATCCATATTATTTATTATCAGTATTATTTGTTATCCGTATTATTTGTTATCAAAATTATTTGTTATCCATATTATTTATTATCAATATTATTATCCATAATATCTATTATCCATAATATTTATTATCCATAATATTTATTATCCATAATATTTATTATCCATAATATTTATTTTATTTCCATAATATTTATATCCATATTATTTGTTATCCATATTATTTGTTATCCATATTATTTGTTATCCATATTATTTGTTATCCATATTATTTGTTATCCAAATTATTTGTTATCCATATTATTTATTATCAATATTATTATCCATAATATTTATTATCCATAATATTTATTATCGATACTATTTATTATCCATTTATTTATTATCCATAATATTTATTATCCATTTATTTATTATCCATAATATTTATTATCCATAATATTTATTATCCATAATATTTATTATCCATAATATTTGTTATCGATATTATTTATTATTCATATTATTTATGATCAATATTGTGTATTTATTATCCATATTATTTATTATCCATCATATTTATTATCCATATTATTTATTATCAATATTGTTGATTTATTAGAAGTATTGCTTATTATAAGTATTATTTATTTATTAGAAATACTATTTATTATCAGTATTGTTTATTAAAAACATTATTTATTATCAACATCATTTATTTATTAGAAATATTACTGTTTATGACAAATCTTTTATCATCACTAGTATTACATATTATAGATATTATTTATTATAAACATTGTTCTTTATTATAAACTTTGCTATTTATTTCTTAGAAATGTCACTGTTGATTTTTCCAGTGCCATAAATTACTGGGCTGGTCCCAAATTAACAAAAATCTGAGGGAGCTGATCCCAAATTAACAAAAATGTGAATTATCTGGTTGGCTATACCAGTAGGTGTTATTTTTCTGTGCTTGGAGCTGTTGATCTCCTGATTAATCAATTAATCCCAATTTTGGATCTCCTGCTGCTGTAACCCAATTAATCCAGATTTCCCTGGCAGTGCTGTGCTCACACCAATTCATGGGAAGCAAAAATGACTTTTTCATGCTCCCAATTTAACAAAAAAAGCAAAGATTAAATCTCTAAATCTCGCCAGTGTTTGGTTAAAATCACATTTTGGTGGGTGTAAAATAATAAATAAATAAAATCATAATAAAATAAATAAAATCATAATAAAATAAATAAAATCATGATAAAATAAATAAAATCATAATAAAATAAATAAAATCATGATAAAATAAAAAATAATAATAAAGAATAAAATAATAAAGATAAATAATAAATAAATAAAATCATAAAAATAAATAAAATAATAATAAAATAAAAAAATAATAATAAATGAATAAAATATAATAATGAATAAAATAATAAATAAATAAAATCAATAATAAAATAAATAAAAAATAATAATAATAAAATAATATATTAAAATGAATAAAATACTAATAAATAAATAAAATCGTAATAATTAAATGAATAAAATAATAATAAAATAAATAAAATCATCATAATAAAATGATAATAAAACAATAATAAATAAATAAAAATCATCATAATAAAATGAATAAAACATAATAAAATAAATAAAATCATCATAATAAATGAATAAAACAATAATAAAATAAATTAAATCATCATAATAAAATTATAAATAATAATAAATAACAAAAATAATAAAATAATAAAATAATAAATAAGCAACAGGCAATAAGTAAATATCCAAGGAGCTCTTCAATGCCTTAATTCTGTCTGAAAATAAGATTATTCCATGGTTTTTTCCCCCTGCCAGGCCCGAGCTGGGATCATCAGCACTGTGGAGGTTCTCAAAGTCATGGAGGCCTTTGTGAACGAGCCCAACTACACGGTGTGGAGCGACCTGAGCTGCAACCTGGGCATCCTGTCCACCCTCCTGTCCCACACCGACTTCCACGAGGACATCCAGGCCTTCGTCAGGGACGTCTTCTCCCCCATCGGGGAGAGGCTGGGCTGGGACCCCCGGCCTGGGGAGGGTGAGAACATCTGCTCTGGAATTCTGGGGGGCTGGGGAACTCCTGGGGGAGAAGGCAAGGTTTGGGGGGGATTCTGGGAAATTGGTGTCGGTAAGTCAAAGTTATGGGGGAAATCTCTGGGAAATTCGGTGGTGGTTTGGGAAATTTTGTGTCGATAATTCAAAATTTTGGAGGGGGAAATTCTGGGAAATTCAGTAGTGGTTTGGGAAATTTTGTGTTGATTATTCAAAATTTTGGAGGGGGAAATTCTGTGAAATTCAGTGGTGGCTTGGGAAATTTTGTGTTGATAATTCAAAATTTTGGAGGGGGAAATTCTGTGAAATTCAGTGGTGGCTTGGGAAATTTTGTGTTGATAATTCAGAATTTTGGGGGAATCTCTTTGGAAATCTTGTGTGTCAAGAATTCAGAATTTTGGTGGGGGAAATCTCTGTGGAATCCAGTGGTGGTTTGGGAAATTTTGTGTCGATAATTCGAAATTTTGGGGGGATCTCTTTGGAAATCTTGTGTGTCAGGAATTCAAACTTATGGGGGAAATCTCTTTGGAAATCTTGTGTGTCAAGAATTCAAAATTATGGGGGAAAATTCTGTGAAATCCAGTGGTGGGTTTGGAAATTTTGTGTTGATAATTCAAAATTTTTGGGGGGAAATCTCTTTGGAAACCTTGTGTGCCAAGAATTCAAAATTATGGGGCTGGAATCTTCCTCTCCTTTTTGTGAAAAAAAAAATCAATGTATTCCCCACCAAAAATCAACGTATTCCCCCCAGCAGGAAGGAGAGGCCTGGGCTCTGTTGTGTGTCCCAGTAATTACATTTTTTTTCCCCTCTTCCTCACTTTTAGGTCACCTAGATGCCCTTCTGAGGGGTCTGGTCTTGGGAAAACTGGGAAAAGCTGGGCACAAGGCAACGTTAGAAGAGGCCCGACGCCGGTTTAAGGACCACGTGGAAGGAAAACACATCCTGTCAGCTGACCTGAGGAGTCCTGTAGGTTACTGCACATCCTGGGGCCCCAAAACGCTGTCCCCACTCCCAAAAATAGGGAATTTCGAGGAAAAGCAGCGTGGAGGGGTGAGACCAGCTGGTTTGGGTGGAGGGGTGGGAGCTTGGCTCAGTCCAAAGCTGGGATCAGCTCCCGAAGGAAATGGTCCTGGGGAGGGTGAAATATCCCTGGATCTGCCATCCTGGGGCTTTGCTGTGGTTGGAGTTGCCAAAATGATGCTGAGATTGAGGGGGAAAAGTGAAGGAGTTGAAGCATCTCTGCAGTCCAGCCTGAAAACACCCACGGGGTCAGTGCTGGGCCTGTTCCCTGGGCTGAATTCTGACCCCAGTGTGCACAAACTGTCCCACTCCTGGCAGTTCCAAAGGCATTCCTTGGGTTTTTGCTCTGTCCTAGGTCTATGTGACGGTGTTGAAGCACGGGGACAGCTCCACTTTGGACACCATGCTGAAGGTGGGTTCCCACTCCAACCCAGACTCAACATCCCACGCCAAAGCTCCTCTGGGATGTGTTTTATCCAGGCTCGGTCCCTGCTCCCTGCCTGGTGTCAAATTGCCACCTAGTGGAGTGTCCCAGCTCTCCTTTTGGGATCCTTCCTCCCTGCTGGAGGAACACTTGACCTCCTCAACTACTTGACCTTTTTATAAACAGCGATGCAAATCAGTTTATTACCGATTTAATTTGTGCTCGTGGACACGGGGTGAGTCTGTGGGGGGGGAATAACTGCAGGGTGAGTCACCAGCCAGGTCAATTTGTCACATATTGGGCTGGAAGATTAATTGGCAGCTCTGCCATACCCAGGGAGTCCATTAGGTGAGGAGTCAGCCTTTTTTATTTTGTATTTTAACACTGTTCCCTTTGGCCCTGAAGCTCCACAAGCAGGCAGACATGCAGGAGGAGAAGAACAGAATTGAACGTGTTCTTGGAGCCATCTCTCAGCCAGAACTGATTCAAAAAGTTCTCACCTTTGCACTTTCAGTAAGTTCTTGGGAAAGCTGCTGGATAGTAGGATAATCACAATAATTAAAATAATAATCCTAATATTGGGATATTCCTTCAGGGTACTGTATAACCCCTACCTTGTGGGAGTGGCAAGTGTGTTCAGAGCACTTGGGGGTACAGCACTGTGAGGATAAAATGTGTTAAAACAGGAGAAATTATCTTCATTATTAAGTCTTTGAATTGCATCTTAAAATTCTTCTTAGGGAATTTTTGTTTTTTAGTTGACAGATTAAACCTTTGAGTCGTACCTTAAAATTTTGGGGGTAAAAAAAAAAGCTTTTATTGCCAGCTTGAGGTGTAGAAATGCACAAGGCAGGGAAGAGCACAAAGCCAACGTGCTGGATTTGTTGGAGCAGCGTGGAATATTCCTTGTTTTTTTCCCTCCCCAGGAAGAGGTACGTCCCCAGGACACGGTGTCGGTGATCGGAGGAGTTGCTGGAGGCAGCAAGCAGGGCAGGAAAGCTGCTTGGAAATTTGTAAGGGACAACTGGGAGGAACTTTATAACCGATACCAAGGGGGATTCTTAATATCCAGACTAATAAAGGTACGGGCAGGGCTGAGGAAGAGCCAGACCCAGACTGTCCTGTGGGAAGGGCTGGAGGCTCTCCCTTGGCTCACACTGGTGTTTTTTTTTCCCCTTCAGCTCACAGTGGATGGATTTGCAAATGATAAAATGGCTGCAGAAGTGAAGGTAAGAGCCATTAATTAAAGAAGTGGTTAATTAATCTGTGACAGGCCTCGTGTGCCTGTCACTGAGGGGAGAGCCAGGAGTTTCCACGTGGATTCTGGTGCTGGGCTGAGGCTCTGCCCGGTTCTGCCCCTGAGCTGCACTGCTTTGGGTTGGATCCAATATCACTGGAACTCCTTCAGTTGGCATTTTCCAAGCAATGTGCAATTCCAGTGACTTCTCTTTCCTTCTTCTGAGCTTTGATAAAACCCAGCACAGACTGGCAGCAGTTCTGAGCCTCCCTAAGTTCCACCCCAAGCTGGGGCTCATCCTCCCCACACTGACAGGGCACGTTTGGGGCTCCCTGGGGTGACAGCCAGGGGGAATTCCTGGCAGGAATTGGCTCAGTTCCACCCTCTGCTCCAAGTTTTCTGTGCTGTGTACAAGGGCAAGGCTTTGGCCTGGGCAGATCAGTGTCTTTGCAGAGTCTGTCTTGGGTTGGGGGCTCAAGGTGTTGTGATTTTGTTACACCTCCTTGTCTCGGTGGAGTTCTGAGAAGGGGTGTGGGTTTGATGATTTATTCTTTTACAAGAATGATTTCTTGGAGGAAGAAACCTAAAAATGTGGCCCTTAATTATGGCTTTCCTGGTAGGAAAAAATACTCAGGAGGAATTCTTATTCCAAAGATCAGCTGAGCCATGAGCTCACTCTGCCCTTTTTACCATGTAGTGATTTTAGGAAAGATTTAATAGCTCAAGTGATTTTACAGAGAAATCCTGCACTATGGTTAGTATTTTTTTTTTTCTCAAAAAACACTTTGCAAAACATCTACCAGAAAAATCAGCCCTAACTAAATCCCAGCTCCTTTCCCAGAGAGCTCCCTGAGCCAGCACAGCGAGCTCTGAGCGGAGCAGTTCACGTGGCTGAGCCTCCGTGTCACCTTGTGGCTACACTAGTGCCAAATCCCGGGAAAAGCTGCTTGGATGGAGGCAGGGACAGCTCCTGGCTGTGCCAGCTCCTTCTACTTCAGCCCATTGGAAAATGCAAAGTCACAGCAGCCTCTGGGAAAGCTCCTCCAGCCTCAGCTGCTGGCGGGGGATCGATGGTGTTGGTGCTGGAGGAGGAAATGTGAGACTATCCAGCAAAACTGCCTGGGCCTTTGGAGGTCGTTCCACAGCTTGGAAAGGGGCCTGGGAGGAACGCTGGGAAACCTGATCCCGGGACAAATGCTTGAGCAGAGTGGCCTCAGGATTCCCCCACGTCTCCTTCGGGTGTCCCGAAATACCCGCTGGACCTGCTGCCTGGGGGGCTGGATTCGGCTCCTCGGGGCCATGTGCTGTCCCTGCAGCAAGGACAGGACAGGACAGGAGGGGGCTGCCTCGTGGAAAAGCCATTGTGGCTTTCTTTTAGCCTGGGAATGGAGGGAATTTGCTGTTCCCACTCCGTGTTTGGGATTACACATCCTGCAGACTCAGCGAGGTTTTCGGTCTGTGCCAGCCCAGCCTCACCTCGAGCTCTGGGGGCAGTTCTGGGTGCCACGAGATAAGATGGATCTAAAGCTGTTGGAGAGTGTCCAAAGGAGGGTCCCAAGGATGGGGAAGGGCCTTGAGGGGAAGCTGAGGGTGAGGACACTTGGTTTGTTCAGCTGGAGAAGAGGAGACTGAGGGTCTGCAGCTTCCTCCTGAGGGGCAGCTCTGGCCTCTGCTCTGTGTGAGCAGGGACAGCACCCAGGGAATGGCTGGAGCTGTGTCGGGGGGGCTTAGGCTGGATTTTGGGAAAAGGTTCTTCCCCCAAAGGGTGGTTGGGCACTGAGCAGGCTCCCCAGAGCAGTGGGCACAGCAGCAAGGCTGCCAGAGCTCCAGGAGCATTTGGACAACACTCTCAGGGATTGTTGGGGTGTCTGTGCAGGACCAGTTGTATTGGTTACAGGCTGAGCTCAGTTTGTAAATATAACTCCAAAACACTTAATAACTGCCAACACTTGTTAATTGTTCCTGTTAATACTTTGTGAGCTGCCAGTGGTTTGATTCAGTAACCTCCTGCCAGGAGGGGGGAGCCAGGTGGGGGTTGATCTCTTCTCCCAGGCAACAGGACAAGAGGGCACAGCCTTGAGCTGCACCAGGGGACGTTTGGGGTGGACATCAGGAAGAAGTTCTTCACAGAAAGGGTGGTTGGGCTTTGGAATGGACTGCCCAGGGAGGTGGCAGAGTCACCTGTGTCCTTTGTTGTCATAGATGCCATCACACACTGAGGAGTAGGTAGTGTCACTGGTACATGCCAGCCATTTAGGAAGAACAGGGATGTAAGGGAATGGCTGAAGTTCTCATGCACTGTTGTAAGTGTAAAGATGAGTCATGCACGACAAGGCCTGTGAGGAGACCCTGGTTGATATGAATATCATAGCTGAGGATAAGGATTAGAATCCCTCTTGCAGACATTACAGACACACATCAGCTGAGACAGCTGCTTAAGGTGGGACTGGATGTGGCATCAGTGCCA
>NW_021938898.1:459636-465268 GCF_001715985.3 Manacus vitellinus
TTCTCAGCCCTCAGGTTGGGGATTGGACCGTGAATGTAGAGTTTTAACTGGTTCCTCCTGCTCACACACTCCAGATTTGGAAAAAAACAAACAAACCAACCAACAAACAAAAAAATTCTGTTAAAATTATCGGCAAATCCAGCGAAAAAGAGAAAGAGAGAAAAAAAAAAAACCAACAAAAAGAACCCGAAAGAAATCTGTAAATATGATAGTAATAAAATAGAGCATAACAAAACTGTGAAACTTCCTCAAGCCTTGTCAGTGGTTAAAATATTTAACACCCCCCTCCCCTCCTGACACTCTTATTGACAGATGTTCTGTTTTTTACACCCTCCCCCACCCCCTAAGAAAGAAATAAAAGGCAACCAGTGGTTTCTAGGTCAGTGGAGAGGCTGGGGCAGGAGGGGTTGAAGCCCCAGCTGGTGTGGAACAGGTCCCTGGGGAAGGCAGGTAGTGGTATAACACAGTCTGTGCATCCTCCCGAGGGCAAGGATTTGGGGAGATGTTCCTGCAGACCCCCCACCCCATGGATTGTAGGTTCCCTCCTCCCTTTTTTGTCACCTCTCAGCAAAAACAAAACCTGTTCTGTTGCTCCTCTGTCCCCTTCCTGGGGTCCCCCTGCTGATGTTCCTTCAGAGAGAGAACGGGACTGGGAGGAAAAACCCCTTTCACAGCCACATCCAGGAAGGGAAAGGCTCCTGCAAAATCCACTTTTCCAGTTCAGAACCGCCCCCTCCCCGTGCATGCAGGTGAGGAGATGCCCGTGGGGCTGGGCTGGGCTCTCCTGGCCCAGCCACCACTGCTTTTCCAAAGGATCCAGCTGCTCCCACCTCCTCCTGGCCGTAGCTTTCCGTTCCTTTCCGTGATGTCGATGGTAATTAAGAAGCCTTAAATTAGTGCTGACTGGCGTGATGATGATGATGAAGTCCAAGCTGTGTGCCATCATCCCCTCCCGAGGCAGCCTGGTACTAACCAGCCACAACACCCTCTAACAGTGCAAAGGTTGGGAGTTCCATATTTTTCCCCTCCCTCCCCCTTTTATTCTTTTTTCTTTAACAGGAATTCGTATTTGGTGTGGCTTTAACTGTATTTCGGAAGGTCATCAGACTAACTGTCAGACTGCTTCCCTCAAACATTTTTTTGTGCTATTGTTTAAAAAAAAAACAAAACCAGGAGAGAAAAAAAAAAAACAACAAAAAGGTTACAAAGAGAGGAAAAAAAAGAAAAAAAAAGAAAAAAAAAGGAAAAAAAAAAGATTTAAAAACAGTTGGCGTTAATAAAAATGTCAATGTGAAATTCATGTCCTCATCTTGTGTTCTCTTTGAAGCCTCCAAGGACCCAAAGCTGGGAGGGGACAGTGGCCAAGGTGTCATTTACAGCCTCGAGGAACCCCCCAGTCCTCCTGGGCCATGAGTGGTAGGTCTTGGGAAGCACAGACTGTGAGTAGAGCCTGTATAATCTAAATAAAAAGCACTAAAGGACTGACCAGGACAGCCTTTGGAGCGTAAAGGAAAGGGAAAGTTAATTGTTAGTGAGCAAATTTGTATTAAAACCTAAAAAAGTTGAGGGGAGTGGGAGGAAAGTTGTGCAAACATTCCTAAAAACCCCCAAAAGAGCTGCAGAGCTCTTGAACAGCATCACACTGGGAGGGCTCAGGGAGCACAGCAGAACCTGTATAATCTGAATAAAAAGCACTAAAGGACTGACCAGGACAGGGTTTGGAGTGTAAAGGAAAGGGAAAATCAGTTGTGAGCAAGTGAATTTGTATTAAACACCTGAAAAGCCGGGGGGAGAGGGAACAGCATCCTGCAAACACTGCTGATCCAGGGCAGGGAAACACCCCACAGAGAGGAGTTCAGGAGCAGCTGCAGAGCTCTGGCCCAGCATCCCCCTGGTTGGTGTCCCTGGGGAAAAGGGCCCAGGAATTCTGCTGGCCCCGGGTGTTTCCCTGCCGTCAGCACTGCCCTTTCAGCACACTAAGCTGGTTTCCCTTCTGCTCCCTGCACAGACAGAATAACCTGCCAGGCTGGGAGGGGTGGCAGGCTGAGCTGGGATGAATGGCAGCAGGATGGGGGGGTCTGGAACCAGCAGCCCCGTGGCTGTGGGTCGGGGGGGGGATCTTGTTTTGACTCCACACAAAGCAAAGGACACAAGGAGGGGCCCAGAGACAACCCGGTCGTGGTCACTGAGCAAACTGAATGGTCCCTGCAGACTGGCTGGGCCTGGGCTCCTGGGCAGGCACTGAGAGGAGGGGTCAGTGCTTCATGAGAGTGACTCTGGGCTTTGTCCACTTCACAGGAAATCTCCTTTTTCTTTTTTTTTTTCACCACAAAGTGATGCTCCGGGAGAGGGGCGGGACAAGGAGAGCAGGAGTTTGTTGTGGGTGAGGAAAGGGATGGGATGGGGCTCAAGGGATTGGTAATGAGAGAAGCTGTGGCTGCCCCAGCCCTGGAAGTGTCCAAGGCCAGGTTGGACAGGGCTTGGAGCAGCCTGGGCTGGTGGAAGGTGTCCCTGCCCATGGCAGGGGGTGGAATGAGATGGGCTTTAAGGTCCCTTTCCCACCCCGACCATTCCATAATTCTGGGAAATTCGAGCTTTAAACAGCCTGTGATGTTTTGTTCCTGCAGAGGAAGGGCCACACCTGATCCCTGTGCCCTTCCAATTGGGGTAAATAAACTCATCCTGGATTCCTCTGCTCGCTCCTTAAACCCAAACTCTGATCTGCTCAGAGTGACCCCCAAGCTCGGGATGTATCCAAAATCCCAGGCAGTCCCAGGGCCTTGGAATTTATGTGGGATTTTCTGAGGGAGCTGGGCAGCCTCAGGAAGGGGAAACCTCATCACCCAGTTCGTGTCCCAGCCCTGCCACGTGCTGGGATCCCCCCCAGTGCCCCGTGTCTGGAGTCAGCAGCTCCTCAGCTCTTCTCCCCCAGTTCCTGCAGTCGGTTTGTGGAAGCAGGAGATGATACAAACCTCTAACGGGGATGCTCAGTATTCCATTTATGGGAATGAGGAGAAAAGCTGCATCCAGCTCCAGTTTCCAGCCCCAGCCCAGGGGAGGTGACTCCTTGTCCTCATTTACACTGGAGTTCAGGGGCTTTCCTTGCTGCCAAGGCCAGACTTGTACTGAGTTCTTTAATTGTTTTCTCTGTCCCTGCTTTTCCGAGGGGAACAGTCCCCTGAGGGAATCCCTCCTGGTTGGCACTGCAGGGCTGTGTCCTGGTGTTCAGCAGCTCCAGCTCTGTGAGGCTCCTCCATTCCCATCTTGCCCCTTTTCCCCTTGGAAAAAGCTGCGAGAGAGGGAATTTCACCTGATTTCACCCCCACAGCTGCTCAGGGAGTTCCCTCTGATCTGCTGGCCAGGCCAGACTCTGGAGAGGCCACGAGAATTCCATCCCAGGCTGGATAATGTGCTGCTCCCTGTGCCAGGCTGTGAGCAGGGATTGGGCTTCAGAGTCCCTGATGTTCCCAGAGCTGTTCCCAGCTCTGCCCAGTGTGGATTTACCAGGAGCAGCCCCTTCTCCCCCTGTCCCTGCCTCTGGATCCTGTGCTCCATCAGTCTCTTATCCCAGAGCTCTCCAAGCTCACCAGGGAAGGGGTGAACACAACTCCATTCCATGGATCCAACCCCATCCACCTTCCAGAGGTCCCAGCCTTGTTTTTCCAGCTGGAGCAGCTGAGACAGGTGCAGATGAGGCATTGCAAGAACGTGGAACAAGATCATGGAATCATGGAATTGTTAAGGTTGGAAAAGCCCCCCGAGGTCATCAAGTCCAACCTTTAAGCAGCACTGCTGTGTCACCACTACAGCATGTCCCCAGGAGCCACATCCACGAGTTTTTGAACACTTCCAGGGATGGGGACTCCACCCAGCCCTGGGCAGCCTGTTCCAATGCCTAACTGCCCTTTCCATGAAGAAATTTTCCCTGATATCCAACTAAACACCCCCTGGCACAGCTTGAGGCCATTTCCTCTCATCCTGTCCCTCCTTCCCTGGGATTCCCACCTGGCTCCACCCTCCTGTCAGGGATTTGTGGAGAACAGTGATGGCAGCAGGACAACCAAAATCCAAATCCCGATGGATGGACCTTTTTTAGCCTTGCTTGTGACTGCACCAACCCTCAGTGCTCCTCATCCAGAGACCTCAAAGCACTTTAGGAAGAAGCTGATCCGGGTTTGCCCCCATTTTAAAACCTGAGACTCACGGCACAGGTGGCCAAAATAAACATTCCCAGATTCCCCCGCAGGCCCCTGGAAAAATGGGGCTGGAATCTGGGTCTCCCGAGCCCCAGAGCCCCGGTGTGTCCCTGTAACCTGAATTTTTTAGGGGAATGATGGATATTTCTGCCTTGCAGAGCTGTGGGCGAGCCCGTTTCCCCAGCCATGGATAACATCCGTCCCCAGGGCTCTGCTCCAGGGCACGAGGGAGGATTCCCTCAGGGAACGGGTTGTGTTTGTGGGGAATCAGTGCTGGGGTGGGATGGGGAGCCCTGGAGGCACCAGGGACCCGTTTGGCTGCTTTTCCTGCTGGACTGGGGAGGGAACCCTCCCGAGGGAGCAGCAGGGATGGTGATGGAGCTGCTCCTCCTCCTCCTCTGTGTGTCCAGGGCTTGGGAAGCACCTGGAGGCTGGGAAGTGCCTTCCCGTGCTGCCCGGGTGTGAGGGGCTTTCCTTGCATTCCGTGGATAAATGCAGCTGTTTGCAGCTGGAATGGTGGTGCTTGGAATTCCAGG
Source organism: Manacus vitellinus (assembly GCF_001715985.3). Taxonomy (NCBI): domain Eukaryota; kingdom Metazoa; phylum Chordata; class Aves; order Passeriformes; family Pipridae; genus Manacus; species Manacus vitellinus. Next base: position 464,369 of record NW_021938898.1, read on the forward strand.
ACTGAGCCAGTGTGTGCTGGGAGGGGCAGGAATGGGAATGTCGGGTTGGATGCTCCAGGTGTTTGTAACTCAAGGGTTTTCCCCTGCTGAGGTCACTGAGCTGAGAATCCCACGGAATCCTGGAATGGTTTGGGTGGGAAGGGAGATGAAGGATCATACCCATGGGCAGGGACACCTCCCACTCTCCCAGGTTGCTCCAAGCCCCGTCCAACCTGGCCTTGGACCCTTCCAGAGATGGGGCAGCCACAGCTTCTCTGGGCAACCTGTGCCAGGGCGTCCTCACCCTCCCAGGGAAGGATTTCTTCCCAATATCCCATCTAGCCCTGCCTCTCTCAGGGATCATCCCCTCCTGTCCCCATTTCCCCCCGCAGCGATGCTCGCATTCCATCGGATCCCGTTTCTGGAGCACGTCCCTTTCCCAGGAAACCAAAATACGCGGGCAGCAAGGGATGATTAATGGGATCTGAGCCCGGCGCTCCCGTGCCCGCAGCGCTGCCTCTCCCAGGGCAGCCCCGGCGCTAATCCCTCATCCCGGCCCTTCCCGGGAGGGGCCGCGTCCCAGCTAATTGTCGCTTGTCCCCGTGTTCATGGAATGCCACAAAGCGCCCGGTTGTGTCACTTAATTGCGAATCCGCCGTTACGCGCCGTTAATTATTCACCTCCACCTTTGGCCCGCCCTTCTTCTCCCAGGCATCCCTTTTTCCCCTCCCGCATCCCAGGGATGCGGGTCCGGCCCTTCCCTGCCCTGGCTGTGCCCCGTATCACCGCTTTTTGGGGACACACCGAGGTGCAGGCGGGCACTCGAGGGTCGCCGGTGCCGGGCAGGGGAGCGGTTCCATCCCTATCCCGGTGCTCTCGGGGCTCCGCCCGGTTACCGGCACCGGGGGCTGCGGGACACGT
>NW_021938898.1:467321-477055 GCF_001715985.3 Manacus vitellinus
CACCCAGGCCCAGTTCTTGCCTGTAGAACCCCCTCATCACCCCAGGGCCCTCCCAAGGGGGGTGCTGGAGCAGTGGGGTTCTGGAGAGGGGGTCAGGGTGGTCAAGGATGGTCCACAGGGCAGTTCCAGTGACCCTAAAGCAGAGAAAAAAATGTATCAAGAATTAATAAAAAAGGAGGAGAAAAAGCCCAGAGCCCCAGGTTTGATCCTTGTGCTGGAGCAGGGAAGGTGGGCTGCCGGTGGTTTAGGAGGGTTTTTGCTTAGTCAAGGTGTGGGGCTGCAGCTCTGGGTGGTCCTTGCAGGGAATGGGGAGCACTGGGTGGTCCTGGAAGGTGCTGGGGGGTCCTGGGTGCTGGTGTCTCCACTCTGTCCTTGTGACACACCCGTTCTCATCCCCCCAAAACTGCCACCTCTCATCCTACAGCCACTTCCATGCCCTGCTCTCCACTGGTGTAAACTGGGAAAGTCACAGGGTCTCCATGTCTGGGAAAGGTGTGCGAGGTCCCCTCGGAATCAGGATTGTGCCAAACATCACTTTTGGGTCTAAATCCTCTGAATTGCAGTTTGTGAGATCTCAGGGTTGACCTGGAGATCCTGGGCTGTGTGACATGAGGGATTTCGGGTCATGATCCTGCTTTTCAGGTGTTTGAAAGAGCTGAGGGAGGCGTGGGTTTTCCAAGGTTTCCTTTGGATTCTCTGCCCTGTGAGAGAGCAGAGGAGGCAGAGCTCGTGCTGGGACCAAAAACGAGTGTCCTGGGGTGGGATGAGGATGTGGAATGGCCCAGGCTGGGAAAGGGAAGGGGCTGAGGAGCTCCAGAGGGGCTGTGAGGGCAACTGGGGGCTCAGTCCTGGAGGAGGATGAGGATGTGGAGCTCGGGGCTGTTCCCACCACAGGATGTGGTCAGTGGGTGGGTGGGAAGAGCCTGGATGGCCCCAGGAGAGGGAAGGGGGTGATGGAGCCTCTTGCTCTTCCTCCTCCTCCCCTTCCTCTTCCTCCCCCAGCTAATTTAGGCTCAATTTTAGCTGATTGAGCCCCTTTTCTGAGTCATTCACTGACCCCTCTGCAGGTGGGAGCTGAGGTCCTGCACACCTGCATTTCCTTTCACTCTCAGGTCTGGGAGGTTTCATGTGATGCTTCTCATTTTTAGCTGAAATTAGTCTGAAAGCCCCACCAAAAAAAAAAAATACCATTTTTTCCCCTGCTAATTTATGAGTGAGAAACCCAAGGATGCTTCTTCACCTTTGGATTTCGGTGGTTTTGTTCTCAGAGGTGGCAGCAACACTTTGTATTTTGTCCTGTGAACGTTTTATTTTGGGGCTGGTTCCTCACTTGTTGTAAAATCAGTGTCTAAAACAGGGATCTGGATGGTTTGAAGGGGTTTAGTGGGGTTGGTTTGTAGGGTTTTGTCTGCTCCATTTCTATTTCTTACGCTCATCACTTTCAATTTTCCCACATTTTTGTCCCCAAATCCTGCAGTTTGAACGTTAAAAAGAGTTCTGGATGGAACAACTAAAATGAATTTGTATTTTAAGAGCTGTGCTGGGTCATTGAGAACGTGGAGTCAAAGACACTGGACTTGTTGTGTGTTGAGCTTTTAAAGATTGATTTAGTTTCAAGGCTTTTTTGGTGCCTTAAAATATTTGTGTATCTTAAAATCTCTTTTTTTTTTTTAAGAGATACCTTAAGAGATGACAGAAATGGGTTTAATGTAACTGTAAGTTAAATATTTCCAGTAAAACCACGTCTCTGCCTCGTGTAAAATGGTTTTGAAGGTGATGCAGCCCCTTCCACTGTTTCCTAGAAAGGTTTTCTGAGCAGGCAAAAAAGCTTCTGAGGGCCAGGAAAATAAAAAACTCCTGAAACTTCAGCTCTGTTTTATGCAGCAGAAACCTCTGAAAATGTGAAGGTGTCAGATCAAGGGTTTAATTAAAACTTAAGGGTTTTAGCAAAGCAAGTGGCATCAATGTCAGGGGGTTTTATTCCCTTGAGAGGGGGTTACTCATCATTTGGGCTGTGCCCTTTTTAAGTTTCCCCACATTTTTTGTCCCCCAAATCCTGCAGTTGGAAGGCTGAGGAGTCCTGGGTGGAACAAGTGAAATGAATTTTATTTGGAGGGCTGGGTTGGGTCACTGAGAACTGGGAGCCCAAGACTCTGGACCTGTGCAGGGAAGGGAGTTTGGAACCCCCCAAACCCCTCTGTGACACCCCAAAAGCAGCCCCTGATCCCTTCACAGCCCCAGTTTGGGTGTTTGCCTTCCAGCAAAGGAATTGAGGAGCAGGGAATTCCCTCCTTGCTAGGCTTGGTTCCCACCTGGAAAAATCCATCCCTTGGCCTGGGGAGGGGTTTATTTGAAGGGATACTCGGGGCAGGCAGGAGCAGGGAAGGTGACAGCTATAAAAAATCCCAACCAGCAGAGGCGCTTCCAGAGGTCCTGACGAGGAGCTTAAGGGCCCTAATCCCGGGATAGAGCCGGGGCTGGAGCTCTGGCAGCTCCTGGGGCTGTTCCTGGGGGGTGTTCCTGGAGGGTGTTCTGGGGGGTGATCCCAGGGGCTGTTCCTGGAGGGTGATCCTGGGGGGTGATCCTGGAGGGTGATCCTGGGGGGTGATCCTGGAGGCTGTTCCTGGAGGGTGATCCTGGAGGGTGTTCCCAGGGGGTGTTCCTGAGGGGTGTTCCTGGAGGCTGTTCTGGGGGGTGTTCCCAGAGGGTATTCCTGGGGGCTGTTCCTGGAGGGTGTTCTGGGGGGTGATCCTCGAGGCTGTTCCTGGGGGCTGTTCCTGGAGGCTGTTCTGGGGGGTGTTCCCAGGGGGTTGTTCCCAGGGGGGGTTGTCCCAGGGAGGTGATCCCAGAGGCTGTTCCTGGGGGTGTTCCTGGGGGGTGTTCCCAGGGGCTGTTCCCGGGGGGTGATCCCAGAGGCTGTTCCTGGGGTCTCCCGGGCTCAGGGGGGTTCTCCCCCAGCTCTGTGGGGTCGGGGGCTGACCCTGCTCTGTGTCCCCAGCCGACCTTCCTGGTGGAACTGTCCAGAGTGCTGGCAAATCCCGGGAACAGCCAAGTGGCTCGAGTGGCAGCGGGGCTGCAGATCAAGAACTCCCTGACTTCCAAGGACCCCGACATCAAGGCCCAGTACCAGCAGAGATGGCTGGCCATCGACGCCAACGCCCGCAGGGAGGTCAAGAACTACGTGAGTCTCGGGGTTTTGGGGGGTTCTCTCGCCCTGGAATGTCTTTTTCCATCATTTTTCCACCTGCCAAGTCTCCCGTTGGAGCAGCAGCAGCAGCAGCATCTGGACTTGTGGGGCTTTTTGTGGGGTGTTAATTCCATACAAGAATTGGGGGGATATCGGGACGAGGCTCTTTCTCCAGAGGGTGGTTGGGCGCTGGAATTCCCTGGGAATGTCCCGGCTCCAAACCTGCCAGAGCTCAGGGGGCGTTTGGACAACGCTCTCAGGGGCAAGGGGGGGATTTTGGGGTGGCCCTGGGTGATCCTTGGGGATCCCCTCCTGCTCAGGGTGTTCTGGGATTCTGAGAGGAAAAGGGGCGATGGTTTTAAAGGGCAGAATTGATCTGGATGAGGCAGAAGGAAGTTTTTTCCCATGAGGATGTTAAAACACTGGCACAGTTTCCCAGAGAAGCTGGGGCTGCCCCTGGATCCCTGGAAGTGTCCAAGGCACAGGTTACCAAGAGAAATTTTGGATGCCCCTGGATCCCTGGAAGTGCCCAAGGCCACGTTGGACAGGGCTTGGAGCAACCTGGGCTGGTGGGAGATGTCCCTGCCCATGGCAGGGGGTGGCACTGGGTGAATTTTAAGGTCCCTTCCAGCCCAAACCATTCCATGAATCCACAGCTCCTCCTCTGCAGTTCTTTGCTTTGATTTTTCCAGAAGAAAACCCCCCTCAGGGAAGGTTTTCCCTCCTTTTCCAAGGAACAGCTCCCTGAGGTGTTCCACAATCCCATCCTGGGAGCACAGTCAGTGCCTGACCACAGAGGCCTGAGGAGTTAAAAGGAGTTTTAAGAGTAGAAAATGGTAAAAAAAATTGCAATTCCCAAATAGAAAATTAGATGTTTAAGTGTTGGGAGTTTGCCTGAGGACCCCTGAGCCCTCTGATGGTTAAAGTTTGGTGGCAGAAGTGGTGGCTCAGTGGTTTTTTGGCTGATGGGAGGAGAATGATCCTTGGATGTGAGCAGTGTGATCCCTCTGCTTTTCCTAAAAAAAGAGTTATGGAAGAACACCCAAAAAAATCATTTTAATTGATTGCAAAGTGAAAGGAAATTATTCCTCTGAATGGTTCTGTAGATTGTTTTGGCAGAAAACATAATTGGTGTTTGGGCAGGGATTTCACCCCCAATTTCTGGTTTGTTAATTTGCTCTACTATAATTTTAGTAATAATAATAACAACAACAATAATAATAATTTGTCTTTATAATTTTAACTAATAATAATAATAACAATTCAGCTTTGTCTTTATAAATTTTAACTAACAATAATAACAATTTTGCTTTGTCCTTATAAATTTTAACTAATAATAATTATTATTTTGCTTTGTCTTTATAATTTTAGCTAATCATAATAATTTTGCTTTGTCTTTATAATTTTAAATAATAATAACAATTTTGCTTTGTCTTTATAAATTTTAACTAACAATAGTAATAATTTTGCTTTGTCTTTATAAATTTTAACTAACAATAGTAATAATTTTGCTTTGTCTTTATAAATTTTAACTAACAATAATAACAATTTTGCTTTGTCTTGATAATTTTAACTAATAATAATTTTGCTTTGTCTTGATAATTTTAATTAATAATAATAATAATTTTGATTTGTCTTGATAATTTTAACTAATAATAGTAATAATTTTGCTTTATCTTTATAATTTTAACTAAAAATAATTTTGCTTCGTCCTTATAATTTTAACTGATAACAATAATTTTGCTTTGTCTTTATAAATTTTAACTAATAATAATAATTTTGATTTGTCTTTATAATTTTAACTAATAATAATTTTGCTTTGTCCTTATAATTTTAACTGATAACAATAATTTTACTCTGTAGCAATTTTTAAATGACAACTTGATAGTGATATTAATAATTTTTGTTTTATGATGATTTCTGAGTGGGGATGGATTGTTTGAGCCCTTGCCCTGCTGTGGCACATGTGTTCCCAGAGTTACTGGATGTGTTGGAATCCCAGCTGGATCCCACTTCCCACTGGGAATGTTCCTCTCCAGCCTCGTTTCTGGCCATGCAAACATGGTCCCTGTTTGCAGCAGGAAGCAGAACAAGCCAACTGCTCTGCTGGGCAGGATTTGGGATGGGCAGGGATTACCTGGCCCTGCCCCAACCCCTTCCCTGCCCCATTCCAGGTGCTCCAGACCCTGGGAACGGAGACCTACCGGCCCAGCTCCGCCTCCCAGTGCGTGGCCGGGATCGCCTGCGCCGAAATCCCCATGAACCAGTGGCCAGAGCTCATCCCCCAGCTGGTGGCCAACGTCACCAACCAGCACAGCACCGAGCACATGAAGGAGTCCACGCTGGAGGCCATCGGCTACATCTGCCAGGACATCGTGAGTGCTCCCCGGGGCATTCCCGGCGGGATCCTGATCCCAGGCGCTCCCAGAACCTCTCATCTTCCTTTCTCCCTCCTGTGGTTGGGTTTGAAGGTGTGTCAGAGATGCTTAGGTTGGATTTTAGGACAGACTTCTTCCCCCAGAAGATGAAGGACACCAGAACTCCACCAGCCCCAACCCTGCCAGAGCTCCAGGAGTGCTGGTTGAAGCATTTCCATGAGGATTTTGCTCCCAGGGTCTCCCCAGAACCTCTTCTCCTTCTTTCTCCCTCCCGTGGTTGGGATTGAAGTTGTGTCAGGAGGGATTTAGGAAAGGTTCTTCCCTAGAAGTTGGTTAGACACAGGAACTCCCCAGGGTTTGGTCACAGCCAGAGCTTCAGGAGGTTCTGGTTGCAGGATTTCCATGAGGATTTTGCTCCCAGGGTCTTCCCAGCACCTCTTCTCCTTTCTCCCTCCTGTGGTTGGGATTGAAGCTGTGTCAGAGATGTTTAGATTGGATTTTAGGACAAACTTCTTCCCCCAGAGGATGAAGGACACCAGAACTCCACAGGGAAGTGATCAGAGCCCCAATCCTGTCATAGCTCCAGGAGGTGCTGGTTGAATTTCCATGAGGATTTTGCTCCCAGGGTCTCCCCAGAACCTTTTCTCTTCCTTTTTCCCTCCTGTGGTTGGGTTTGAAGCTGTGTCAGGAGGGATTTAGGAAAGGTTCTTCCCTAGAAGGTGGTTGGACACAGGAACTCCCCAGGGTTTGGTCACAGCCAGAGCTCCAGGAGGTGCTGGTTGCAGGATTTCCATGAGGATCTTGCTCCCAGGCTCTCCCCAGAACCTCTCATCTTCCTTTCTCCCTCCTGTGGTTGGGCTTGAAGCTGTGTCAGGAGGGAGTGGGGCTGGATTTTTAGGAAAGCCTCTTCCTCCAGAGGATGGTTGGACTCTGGAACTCCCCAGGGTTTGGTCACAGCCCCAGGGCTGCCGGAGCTCAGGGAATGTTTGGACAACACTCTCAGGGACAGGGTGGGATTTTGGGCTGTCCTGTGCAAGGCCAGGAGTTGGATTGGATAATCCTCTTGGATCCCTCCCAGCTCGGGGTGTTCCATGACTTGACAGTCTTGGAGGGCTTTTCCAGCCTTAGGAATTCCATGATTCCATAGCCAGGAGGCTGCTGGTGCTTCCCTGTGCTGTCTGTTCCTAATCCTGCTGGCAGAACCGTGGGAGTAAACCCAGGGCTGGTGCCTGGAAGGACTGACCTGCTTTCCCAGCCCCAATCCAGGTCATGTTTCCTGAAGGGAAGGTTTAAGTTTCCGTGTCCCCGCGGTCACACGAGGCCGGGGGAAAACTCCAGCTCAGCATCCAAATGTTGGATAAAACCAGGGATAAAACAGGGATCAGTGTTTGATGCCTTCCTGGCTTGGGAAAACCTGACCTTCATATTGGTAGGGAACCCCCCTTGTTGTTAATTCTGGAATTTTTGAGGCAGGAATGTTGAGCTCTTGGAGGCACCTCCGGTGGGTTTATCCCGGGATTGCAGGACCTGGTGGGAATTGGTTGGAAAACTGTGTCCTGCTGCTGAAAAACTGGAATTAGCAGCTGCTCTTTTGGTGCCACTGAATGTCCTGGAGAACGTGTGTCCCTGCTGGAATCTCTCTGGAGTGAGGCAGGAGGGGAAATCTTTCGTTTGGGGCTTTTATTTGGCTTCAAGGGGTTGGTTTCACTGGGGAGAAAAGTGAAATAAAAGAGGAAATCTGTTTGTGACGAGTCCCTGCAACTCTGGAGGGGCTGTTCCTTGGGTTTTTTGGGGTGGAATGGATCACTAACCTCTGGATTTTCGGGTGCCCTGCCTTGCTGGTTGGGTATATCCCATCTTATATTTATTTTATAAGATCCCCCCTTTAGAGTTTTCATAGTTTTGTGGCAGTAGTTTGGGAACCTTAAATTTTTCTGCTGGGTAAATCCTGATGTAACAATTCACCCAGTTACTTGTGGGTCCTGCAGACTTGATTTTGCCACGAAGAAAAATGAATCTTTAGTGTGTATTCACAGCTTTATTCCCTAAGCCTTGAGTGTTTAACAGTGATTTAACAGTTTCCTGCCCTTGCTGCTGCTCCAGGCAGTGCATTTTTTTGCTGTTATGTCTAAAAGATATTGGCAAATTTACCAGTAAAAGTAGAGCTCTGCCCAGTCCATAAATTAGTTGGAAATCAGTGGGTTTTTTAACATTCTGGGTGAGCAAAGTCAAGTCCTGGAGCTTGTTGGCTTATGTTTGATACAGTTGGGATTTGTTTGGCTTTGCATTTATGGAGTTTTTGTGCTCAGTTCAGTCTCCTCCTCATCCCAAAAGCAGCAAAGGTGTCCTGGTGCAGGAATTCCTTGGATTTCCCAGTGAGCAAAACGTCCTAAAACTTGTAGGAATCAGGATTGAGCTCGGAGCAAAACGTCCTAAAACTTGAGACATCAGGATTGAGCTCAGAGGGTACTTAATGTATGGAAAAAAAAAGCTGTTAAGGTGGCAAATAACTGCATGGAAACTTCTTCCCAGGATCCAGAGCAGCTCCAGGACAAATCCAACGAGATCCTGACAGCCATCATCCAGGGAATGAGGAAGGAAGAGCCCAGCAACAACGTCAAGCTGGCGGCCACCAACGCACTCCTGAACTCTTTGGAATTCACCAAAGCAAACTTTGACAAAGAGGTGAGGAGGGAAAAAAAAACCCCCCTTGGCCTCAGATCCCGGGGCTGAATCCATGGTCTGTGATGAGGAATCATGCACCACGCTGAGTTTTGATGGATAATCCTGTTCTGGCTGAGACTTGGATTCACCTCTAAAAAAATGCCGCGGAAATTTTCGGTGCCGAGGAAACGTTTGGGGTATTTTTTTGGGGGGAGAGGGGGGCAATGAAGTTGAACTGACCTTAGAGCTGAGCCTGTTGGATGCTCTGCTTTCCTGATCCAGGACCAGCTTGGATCAGCACTTCCTTTCAAGTGCTTGTGGCTCCCATCCAGGTTTAACTTGGCCTCTGGAAATCGTTGGGGGAGGAAAAGTCCAACCTCGGGATGAGCCTCTTTGCAGAGCAGCCAAACCCACTGATTTTGGCTTTTCCCTCTCAGCTTAAGTCTTATCCCTTAGTTCTCTGCCAGGGACAGTGTGGGGAAGGTGGGATTAATGCTGAACCTCCAGCTTAGAGGGACTTTTCATGGAAACCTCTCCCTAAAATCCTCGGTGGGTGTTGATGGGGGATCAGCTGAGCCTTCCAGAATTGGGGATGGGAGGTGCAGGATCCATTCAGGCTCCGTTTCTGTGGGCTCAGTCCTGTCAAATAACCTGTCAAATAATAATGATAATAAATAAATCTGTTCCTTCCTGCCAAAAAGTGGGAATCCAGGTGCTGCCCCCCCCGAGAAATCGATGTCCTGACTGGAATTTTCTGGAAGAAACTGCTGAAAATAGGGAACAGCAGGGATTTTTTTTTACTCCTTTCCCTGAAAAGCTGAGTCTTTATTTCCCTTTTTATTTTAAAGACAGCCAGTTGAACCCTTGCAAAGGAAAGCTTGGGATTCCCCCTTTGGGGCAGAAATGGTTTAAAATAGTGCAGTGAGTGCCCTGGGCTGCCCCTGGATCTTCACAAGTGCTGCAGGAGGGACTGGGCCAGCCCAGGCTCAAATTCAGCCTCCCCAGGAAGCCTCCAGTGCTTTTGTAAAGCCCCTTCTAATGTTCTTTTTTGCTTTCTTTTCTCTAGTCTGAAAGGCACTTTATTATGCAAGTAGTCTGTGAAGCAACACAGTGTCCAGATACAAGGGTGAGTGAATTCAGGGCTTGGTTTGCCCCTGCACCTTCCTGACACCCAAACCCAGGTAAAACAACCAGAATTGTGTTAAATAATCCCTTTTTTTGCCCCAAAGGTACGAGTGGCTGCCTTACAGAACCTGGTGAAGATAATGTCCCTTTATTATCAGTATATGGAGACTTACATGGGGCCTGCTCTGTTTGCTGTGAGTAGTCAGATTTCTTATATTTGCATTTTTGTATCTCATATTTATTCATATTTATAATTCTCATATTTATTTGTATTTATAATTCTCATATTTGTATTTATAATTCTCATATTTGTATTTATAATTCTCATATTTGTATCTGTATTTCTCATATATATTTGTATTTGTAATTCTCACATGTAT
>NW_021938898.1:477410-479634 GCF_001715985.3 Manacus vitellinus
GTATTCCTGATTTTAATTCCTCTTGTATTCCTGATTTTAATTCCTCTTATATTCCTGATTTTAATCCCTCTTGTATTCCTCATTTTTCTTCCTCTGGTATTCCTGATTTTAATTCCTCCTGTATTCCTCATTTTAATTCACCTTGTATTCCTGATTTTAATTCCTGTTGTATTCCTGATTTTAATTCCTCTGGTATTCCTGATTTTAAGTCCTCTGGTATTCCTGATTTTAAGTCCTCTTGTATTCCTCATTTTTCTTCCTTTTGTATTCCTGATTTCAATTCCTCCTGTATTCCTCATTTTAATTCCTCCTGTATTCCTCATTTTAATTCCTCCTGTATTCCTCATTTTAATTCCCCTGGTATTCCTGATTTTAATTCCCCTGGTATTCCTGATTTTAACTCTTCTTGTATTCCTGATTTTTCTTCCTCTTGTATTCCTCCTTTCCCTCCCTTTTCCTGGATCCTGGCCATCCCTCTCCCTACAAACCCCCGTAACCCCCAGCCCTGAGGCTCCAAATGCTGATTTTGCCCTCCAGCCCTCCCGGGGGGCTCAGATCCAACAACACAACCCCTCTGGAACCTCCAAGAACAAAAACTCCACCGTGGCCTCCGATTTCAGCCACGGGCCCGAAGTGGGGCCGTGGATTCCGGGAGAAACAACTTTTTAAAATGTCCTTTTTCTGGTGTTTTGCCCGTCACAGATCACGATCGAGGCGATGAAGAGCGACATCGACGAGGTGGCCCTGCAGGGCATCGAGTTCTGGTCCAACGTCTGCGACGAGGAGATGGATCTGGCCATCGAGGCCTCGGAGGTGGGGAGCCCTGGCAAGGCTTGGATCCAGCTGGGAATGCCGTGGGAATGTTCTCCCAAAAAAAGGGGAACCCACCAGAGCCCCCCCAGGCCGGGGCTGCTGCTGAGGCTGAGGCTGTTCAGGAAAAACAGCAACGTTTTGTTGCCTTATTTATTTTTTTTTTTCCCTTGAAAAAAACCTGCCTTGGTTTCTCCTTTTTGTTTTAAAAGGGGAGCTTTGGAATTCCTGGTTTGGAATTCCCGTTTATGGGGGAGGAATGGTTGGAAGCAGTGCAGTGGTGAGCAGTGCTCAGGTTGTTCTGCCCCGCGAGGTGAACGCGAGGCCTCGGCTGAGGGAATTTTCTTTAATCACACATTTAATCTGTGATTAAATTATTTGGGTTGGAAGGACCTTAAAAATTCCAGTTCCAGCTCCTGCCAAGGGCAGGGACACTTTTTGTCAGACCAGATTGCTCCAAGCCCTGTCAAAGCTGGTATTTTCTTTAAAATAACCCCATTAACCCACTCTTATTTCTTATTCCCTATTTCCACATCGTGCTGCACTTAAACACAGGTGCTACTCCTATCCCAGGCCTCTCCCAGATTTTTCCAGTAATGGAATAACAATCAAAAATGTGCTGGTTTAATAACACCAAAGGTTTAGATCTGCACAGTCACTGCCAAGATTTAATCNATTTCTCTTGGCAACCTGTGCCAGGGCCTCGCCCCCCTCCCAGGGAGGGATTGGGGTTGGTTTGGAGCTCTGTGGTTCAAGGTAAAGCTCAGAGTGAAGCTCAGCTCTGCCCCTTTCCCTTCCTGGAGCAGATGAAGAGAGGAAAATCCTTCCCAGGCAGGCTGGGAATGGAGCTGGAGGTTCTGGGACAGGTCTGGCTGTGCCAGGCAGGGCTGGGGCTGTGCCAGTGGTACCTGACAGGGACCTGATCCCTTGTTAGCATTCCAGAGCCAGCTCCAGCTCCAGGCTTAACCTGAATGTGCACTCAGCATGTTCTCCAGGCCAGGGAATTCTCAGATCCTGGAGCTGCTGCTCTTGGAGTCGTTGTATTGATGTATCCCAAGGAATCCAGAGCAGTTCTTTCATTCCCTGCTGTTTTGGGGGACTCTGTGCCCTGAAATTTTGGGGTCTGTCTCGGCCATGAGGGGCTCAGTCCTACCCCAGCCTGCAGAAGGATTGATCCCACTCTACACAGCCCATTATTTATGAGTTAAATATAAAACTGTGGCTGCAATAAAAGTAATTATCCCTTGGAATGGCTGGATTTTGGGGGGTATTGTTCTGCAGGCAGATGCTGTTTGCAGAAATGAACTGCAGAGATCAATAACAGCTGAAACTTTGAAGGGCTGGAGAGATGAATCATTTCCATCTTTAAAAGCAGCTAAATATATATTTATGGTGAATGCTCCCAAAAAAAAAA
>NW_021938898.1:480391-481722 GCF_001715985.3 Manacus vitellinus
ATATATATTTACATATTGTACTATTAGTGTAGTGGATATATTAGTATTTATAATAGTATATAATTATAATAGTATTTATAATATAATAGTATTTATAATATAATGTACAGTATCTGTTAAAATATGATGTATAATATAATGTAATCATTATATAATGTATAGTGTGTCTAATATGTATAATATGCTATTATTGTCATATATTTTATATGTATATAATTTTTATATATATTCTATATATATTACATAATGACTTTAAAGGGAGTTTATAATAAATTCACCCTCTTTAGCCACTGAAAACCCCCTTTTTACCCCTTTTTTTTTTCCAGGCAGCAGAACAAGGGAGGCCTCCAGAGCACACCAGCAAGTTCTATGCCAAGGGGGCACTGCAGTATTTGGTGCCAATCCTCACACAGACCTTGACCAAGCAGGTGAGTTCAGAATTCCTGGAGGGTTTGGAGCTCTGGGATCAGGGGGAGTTCAGAATTCCTGGGGGTTTGGAGCTCTTGGATCAGGGTGAGTTCAGAATTCCTGGGGGTTTGGAGCTCCAGGTCCAGGGGGAGTTCAGAATTCCTGGGGGTTTGGAGCTCTGGGATCAGGGTGAGTTCAGAATTCCTGGGGGGTTTGGAGCTCCAGGTCCAGAGCTCTGGGATCAGGGGGAGTTCAGAATTCCTGGGGAGTTTGGAGCTCTGGGATCAGGGTGAGTTCAGAATTCCTGGGGGGTTTGGAGCTCTGGGATCAGGGTGCTCCTTCCTGGCTGCCCTGGGAAGGGGGTTCCTGCTCCCCCTGCTCCCCGAGGGGCTCCAGGTGGTGGCAGTTCCTCGGTCTGTGATGAGGTTTCATGCACCACTCTGAGCAAATGATGCATCAGTTTTGGGGCTGAGACTCTGGAACTGCCTCCAGCAGCTTTTCCCTGCTCGGAAATTTGTGATTTCTGGAGAGGTCTGGTAAGAATTCCCTGTATTCCTAAGGAAATACTGGTGAAATTAAACCCGGTGTTGCACATTCTGAGATCCAGCTCCTGGAATCTTTGAGCCTGGAGTGTTTATTTAGTGCCCATTAAACACTTCCCAGGGACTTGTTTGGGGCTGTGCTTCCCAGGCTAATCAAAACTAATGGAATTGCTGCAGCAGGTCTAATTAGAAAATAAAACTGTTAATTAAGCTGTACGGGACAGAGTTCATTTGGCTGGGAAAAGTGCTCTGAGTGAATCCAGGGAATTGTTTCCCTGTTTGTTTGTTTGTCTTTTTTTTATCCTGGAGTTAAATTGCAGGAGGTTCTCAAGTGCTTGTTAAACAAAACAGGTGAGAGAATCCCAGGCTGAGCTTTTAAAG
>NW_021938898.1:482752-483971 GCF_001715985.3 Manacus vitellinus
CGGGTGCTCAGGGACGTTCCCGGCGCTTTTTTCCAGGATGAGAACGACGACGACGACGACTGGAACCCCTGCAAGGCTGCTGGGGTGTGCCTGATGCTGCTGGCCACGTGCTGCGAGGACGACATCGTCCCCCACGTGCTGCCCTTCATCAAGGAGCACATCAAGAACCCCGACTGGAGGTACCGGGACGCGGCCGTGATGGCCTTCGGATGCATCCTGGAAGGGCCAGAGCCCAACCAGCTCAAACCTTTAGTAATACAGGTGAGGTCTGGGAGGGGTTTGGAGGGGTAAAAAACCCGTGGGTTTTTGGAGGAATTGTTTCCCTGTTTGTTTGGTTTTTATTTTTGTCTTGGAGTTAAATTGCAGGAGGTTCTCAAGTGCTCGTTAAACAAAACAGGTGAGAGAATCCCAGGCTCTGCTCCTGCCTTCTGAGAGAACAGAGGGTGGAACTGAGCAGAGAGGGGGTTTGCTCCTAAACAGCATCTCTGATCCTGCTTTCTGAGGGCACAGAGGGTAGAACTGAGCAGAGAGGGGGGTTTGCTCCCAGAGAGCATCTCTGATCCTACTTCTGAGAGAACAGAGGATAGAACTGAGTGGAGAGGGGGGTTTGCTCCCAGAGAGTGTCTCTGCTCCTGCCCTCTGAGAGAACAGAGGGTAGAATTGAATGGATAAGGGGATTTGCTCCCAAAGAGCATCTCTGATCCTCCTTCTGAGAGAAGAGAGGATAGAACTGAGCGGAGAGGGGTGTTTGATGTCAGAGCAAGGTTTGGAGGTGACGAGGTGGAGGGAGCTGGGTGGGCTGGAGGAATTCAAACCCTGCCTTTTGCACGTGCTGACCTGGCTGCTCCTGGCTGCTGTTGCAGGCCATGCCCACGTTGATAGAGCTGATGAAGGACCCCAGTGTGGTGGTGAGGGACACGACGGCCTGGACGGTGGGGCGGATCTGCGAGATGCTGCCCGAGGCCGCCATCAACGACATCTACCTGGCCCCGCTGCTGCAGTGCCTCATGGAGGGGCTCAGCGCCGAGCCCAGGGTGGCCACCAACGTCTGCTGGGTGAGGAAACCCCTGGGAGCTCGGGGGGAACCCGGCCCAGCCCGGGAATGCTGCTCCCATGGGATCGCTGGGCTCGGAGGTCGTGTCTGGCTGTTCCCCGTGTCCTCCAGTGGGGTCAGAGAATCCCAGGATCAGCTGGGTTGGAAGGGACCTCTGAGATCATC
>NW_021938898.1:484281-489063 GCF_001715985.3 Manacus vitellinus
CTCCAGGCTGAGCCCCCCCAGCTCCCTCAGCCTCTCCTCACAGCACTTGTGCTCCAGTCCCTTCCCCAGCCTCGTTGTTCTCCTCTGGACCTGCTCCAGCCCCTCCATGTCCTTCCTGAGCTGAGGGCCCAGAGCTGGACACAGCACTCCAGGGGTGGCCTCACCAGTGCTGCTCTGGGCACTTCCAGGGGTGGGGATTCCCTCCTGTTCCTGTTCCCGTGCCTGGCCACTCTGGCCATGAAGGAATTCTCCCTGAGGTCCAACCTGAACCTCCCCTGGAGCAACTTGAGGACGTTTCCTCTTGTCCTGTTGCTTGTTACTGGGAGAAGAGCCCGACCTCCTCCTGTCAGGGAGTTACTGGGATATCTGTGGATACAAATCAATAGATACAGATATGAATACACACATTTATATTTTCCTCATATTTTTCTATGTTTTCCCTGTATTTTTCTATATTTCTTCACCCCATTTATTTCTTCCCCCATTTATTTCTTCCCCTCATTTATTTCTTTCCCCCCCATTTATTTCTTTTCCTCCCATTTATTTCTCCCCCCATTTATTTTTTTCTTTCTTTCCCCCATTTTTATTCCCCCCATTTATTTCTTCCCCTCATTTCTTCCCCCATTTATTTCTTTCCCCCCATTTATTTCTTTTCCCCCCCCCAATTTATTTCTTTTCCCCCATTTATTTCTTTTCCCCCCATTTATTTCTTCCCCCATTTTTCTTCACCCCATTTATTTCTCCCCCCATTTCTTTTCATATTTCTCTACATTTTCCTATATTATTTTTCCCATATTATTTTTCCCATATTTTTACACACACTTAAAAGGTTTGCCAGCTGATTCATGGCTTGCTCAGCCAACCCCACACTGTGGTTGACACTCAAATGATCTCAAAGTCTTTTGTGGCTGTGGGGAAAAAATTAAGGAACAAATGGATTTTTCAGGAGGAAAAAATATAATATTCCCTGAGTTTAAAAGTTGCCTTCAGTGGAAGCTCCCTGGTGAGGTGTAATGGCTGTTTGGAAAAGGGATGCTGGGATTTGGGGTTTTTTTTTTGGGAGGCATCTTAAGGAAAAGGTGGAAAACCTTGTTCACCATCACCTGGATCTGATTCCAGTGGTGATTCCAGAACTAACTGGGGAGCAGGATCCACTCCCAGAGGCATCTCTGCTGCTCCACATCCCTGCTGGGGTAGAACTGGGTGGAGAGGAGGATTTGCATGTCAAAACAAGCTTCAGGAGTGACAGGAGCTGTTCCTTCCCTCTTCCAGGGGTTTAAAGGCTTCCCCTTCTCCATCACTCACTCCTGGCAAAGGTCCAGGGAGCTTTTTGTGGCTTTTTTGTCTGCTCAGGGGGATGATTACGATGCCTTTTTGAGATGAAAATGAAAATCAGGAAGCTTTTCAACCTCCTCTAAACCCACTTGGCTCAGCACAGCCCCTCTGCACTTGTTAATCCTGGGGGGGGCTTTTTTTGGGGTTTGATTTTTTATTTTTTGGTCCTTACAACGAGCCCTGAGGGAATGTGTGTTCCTGGAGCAGCGAGGCTGAACCCAGGGGAAATAAAACCCCTGTTTTTTGGTGTGTTCCAGGCCTTCTCCAGCCTTGCTGAAGCTGCCTATGAAGCTGCAGATGTGGCTGATGATCAGGAAGAACCAGCAACCTACTGCTTGTCCTCCTCCTTCGAGCTGAT
The DNA here is from genome assembly GCF_001715985.3 of Manacus vitellinus. Taxonomy (NCBI): domain Eukaryota; kingdom Metazoa; phylum Chordata; class Aves; order Passeriformes; family Pipridae; genus Manacus; species Manacus vitellinus. Next base: position 485,975 of record NW_021938898.1, read on the forward strand.
CGTGCAGAAACTTCTGGAGACTGCAGACAGGTACCAATCTCTCCTGCTTTTACTTCAAACATCTCCTTTTTTTTTAATCTTGAAGCTCTTTTTTTGCCTCGAGTCTCTCCTGTTTTCCTTTGAATCTCCTGTTTTTCAGTCTCTCCTGTTTTTACTTTGAATTTCTCCTCTTTTTACTTTTGAATCTCTCCTGTTTTTACTTTTCAATCTCTCCTAGTTTTACTTTTGAATCTGTCCTGTTTTTACTTTGAATCTCTCCTGGTTTTACTTTTCAATCTCTCCTGTTTTTACTTTTGAATCTCTCCTGGTTTTCAGTCTCTCCCCTCTTCCTCTGAATCTCTCATTTTACCTTAAATCTTTTATTTTACTTTAAACTCCCTGTTTTTGAATCTCTCCTGTTTTAGTTTGAGTCTCTCCTGGTTTTTACTTTGAATCTCTCCTGGTTTTACTTTTCAATCTCTCCTGGTTTTACTTTGAATCTCCTGTTTTTCAATCTGTCTTGTCTTCCTCTGAATCTCTCATTTTACCTTATATCTGTTATTTTACTTTAAATCCCCTGGTTTTGAATCTCTTGATTTTTCCTTTGAATCTCCCCAATTTTGCTTTTAATCTCTCCTGTTTTGACTTTTGAATCTCTCCCCTCTTCCTCTGAATCTCTCATTTTACCTTCAACCTTTTATTTTACTTTAAACCCCCTGGTTTTGAATCTCTCCTGTTTTAGTCTGAACCTCTTGATTTTTCCTTTGAATCTCCCCAGTTTTGCTTTGAATCTCTCCTATTTTACTTCCAATCTCCTGTTTTCCTCTGAATCCCCCCAGTTTTCCTCTGAATCCCCCCAGTTTTCCTCTGAATCCCCCCAGTTTTCCTCTAAATCTCTTCTCTTACTTCCAGTCTCCCTTATTTTACTTTTAACCTCTCCTACTTTATCTTGAATCTCCTATTTTTTTTTGAACCCCCTCTACTTTCCTTTCAATCTGAATTTTAAGTGCCCACTTTCACACCCAACCAGGTTGGCTGCAGGGCCATTGGATAACCAGGAATTTCAGCAGGACACCCAAAATTCCACATTTCCCTGCCTGTTCCCCTCCATCCCTCTCCCCTGGAGGTTCCATCCCTTCCCACCGAGGCAAAAGATTTTTGCTCCCAGCCCTGCAGATGTGAAAACTCAGGGCAAAGCTGCAGTTTTATGGTGCCTTGGAGGTCCCATAAATCCCCCCAGCTCAGAGTTCAGTGCCTGGCTCAGCTCAGTGGAGCCTTTTTGCTGCAGGATTGATCCTCCTTCAATGTTCCTCGTCTGAAGAGCTCAGTCCAAGCTCTCCCTGCCTAATTTCCATCCAGACAGGAGTGTCTGGCTCAAGGCTCTGGAGCCCATCAGTCACTCTCAGCTGTCTTTCTATCCCAGCTCAGTGCCAGGGGGGTGCCAGAGGGGCACTGATGTGCTGCTCACCTCTCTCTGGGGGCTTCGAGGCTTTTCCTCTCCCTCTCCTCCTTCCCAGATGCTGAAAATCATTAATAGAGAATTGAAAAAAAAAAAAGAAAAGTGCTAAAAGTGGCTTCATAAATTTCCTTTGCTTTCAAGGCTTGCAATGCAGGGATGCAAGTGCTGCTTGTCACAGCACTGAAATGTGGCTGTTGCTGGTTTACTAAAATTAAAAAGAAAAAAAAAAAAAGTCTGTTTCTAAGCAAGGCTGAGCCACTGGGAGCTGCAAATTATCCCTTCTGTTCCAGGCCTGATGGACACCAGAATAACTTGAGGAGTTCTGCATATGAATCCCTGATGGAAATAGTGAAAAACAGTGCCAAGGACTGTTATCCTGCTGTCCAAAAAACAACCCTGGTCATCATGGAGCGGCTCCAGCAAGTGCTGCAGATGGAGGTGGGTAAATCCCAATTCGACCTCCCCCCTTACAGAGCTGCTGCTCCATCCCTGGGAGTGTCCAAGGCCACGTTGGACAGGGCTTGGAGCAACCTGGGCTGGTGGAAGGTGGGACTGGGTGGGATTTAAGATCCTGGGATTCTCTTTTGAGCTTCCGCGCAGCCCCTCTTGTCCTTAATTTGAAAAAAAAAAAACAAAAGAACCTAAAAACCCAAATATTTAAACACAGTGTGGATGTGCTGGTGTTGTCAGAACCCAGTGCAGCCTCTTTTGCCTTGTGTTCCAGTCTCACATCCAGAGCACCTCAGACAGAATCCAGTTCAACGACCTCCAGTCCCTCCTGTGCGCGACTCTCCAGGTGAGTGTCCCGCTGTCCCTTGGAGGTTTTATGGGAATGGGGTGGCTCTGGGGGTGCTCCTGTGCCCCTGAGGAGCCAGGCTTGGGGCCTGTTGATCAGATCTGAATGAGGAGAAGTGGATTTGTGTCCCAGCTGACACGTGGGAGGTGAGACGAGGATCAGAAGCCTCGAGTGGCAGAATTTAGGGCAATTTGAAGCAGGAACACTGTGGGCAGCCTGTTAAAGGTGGGATAAAGGATTGTATGTGCTGTCAGCTTGGCTCCTGTGTTGGCTACAGCCTGAACAACCCCTTTGCTTGGCACAGGCATAAAAAAAAAACCCTCCAGCACGGCTCGAATTCCTTCATCTGCCTCCTGTGGTTGGTGTTCTTATTTCAAATGGCTCTAATTAAAAGGCACCAAGAGGCCTTGAAATGAAACATCTGGTAATGAGCAGTGTGACTGGGAGCACCAGGGCAGTGCAGTTCCTTGGTTACTCCTACAGATCCCACTGAAAACACTTTATTTTTTCTTTTTTCCCCCCAAAATCAGCTCTCAGGAGATTGCTCAGAGCACCCCTTTGGAATCTGGGGTGTTTGTCTCCAGGTTGATTTGAGGAATCATTCATCTGCTCCCTCAAAAGCCTTATGGTTGCTTTCACTCTCCAATTTTTAGGTTAATTTTGAAAAATAATGGGTAGATGGGAATAATCTGTCCTTAAGTTGGGCTTTAAAGGGGAGATTCAGTGTCTGGAATCTCCTTTTGGTGATCCCTGATCTCTCCCAGCACAGCTTTGTTTGCCCCTGGGGAGTGTAAGAGAAGTGGAATTAAACTGCCAATTTTAATTTGTAAACATGTGTTTCTTCATTATCCCAAA
>NW_021938898.1:490487-494974 GCF_001715985.3 Manacus vitellinus
CCTCACAGCACTTGTGCTCCAGTCCCTTCCCCAGCCTCGTTGCACTTCCATCCCTGGAAGTGTCCAAGACCAGGCTGGAGCAGCCTGGGCCAGTGGAAGGTGTCCCTGCCCATGGAATGTGGTGATCTCTGAGGTCCTTCCCAGCCAAACTGTTCTAATTCTGCACCCAAATTCAGGTTAATCCAGCAGAAGTTTCCAGTGCCTGGACACTGGACATTTGTTGACCTTAGTGAGGAAGGAGGTTCTGCTGGCTGGGATTTCCCATTGGAATGTCAGGTCTGACTCCACAGATCTGTGTATCGTTGCTCCTCCTTTTCCTGGAGAAATGGACTCAGGAAGGGGATATTGGGAAGGAATTCTTCCCTGTGGGGTTGGAGAGGGGCTGGAATGGATTTTTCAGAGAAGCTGTGGCTGCCCCATCCCTGGAAGTGTCCAAGGAGCACCTGGGCTAGTGGAAGGTGTCCCTGAGAGTAGAACTGGATGATCCTTAAGGTCCCTTCCAACCCAAACCATCCTGTGTTCCATGATCTCACCATGTCTGAGCCTGGCTGGTTATTCCAGATTTCTGTTCCACGAAGGAATGGTTTGATTTCAGTTTATAATCTTGCCACAGAGCAAATTTTGCCAGGAAAAAAAAAAATACCACCTCAAATTAGTGCTGCTCTGTCCAGTTCCCATCCCAAGGGAACCTGTTCCCTTGGAGCAGCTTCAGGACAGATTGGATGTTACCTGAGTGATTCACCCCCCCTGGTGACTCAGGGCTGTTCTGGCTGTGGATTTACAGCCACTGCTCTTGTTTATCACAAATCACAGTGGCAAAAATCCGCAGGGAATTTGGCTCTTGGGAATCTCCAGGTGGCCCTGGCCACATTTCAGTGCCCCTCATTTCCTGGGGGTTGCCTGGAGGAGAATTGATTTCCCCTGGGTTTGGGTGGGATGCAGTGGGGAGCTGCTGACTTGTTGAACTCCAGCAAAATAGGATTCTGGTCACAAATGGGGTTTTTTTTCTTTCTAACTGGAATATTTTCCACACACAGTCTTAGGTGGAGAGTTCCTGAAGTACATGGATGCCTTCAAACCCTTCCTTGGCATTGGACTGAAGAACTATGCCGAGTACCAGGTGGGGATCCAAGACTTTACTCCCTTTGCCCAGGGAAGCTGTGGCTGCCCCTGGATCCCTGGAAGTGTCCAAGGCCAGGTTGGAGCAACCTGGGCTAGTGGAAGGTGTCCCTGCCCACAGCAAGGGGTGGAATGTGATGATCTTTAAAGTCCCTTCCAGCCCAAACCAGTCTAATTCTGTGCATAAATTCAGACTTAGTGCAGCAGGAGCATCCAGTACCTGGACACTGCACATTTGCTGGCCTTGATGAGGAAGGAGGTTCTGCTGGATGGGATTTCCCACTGGAATGTTGAGCCCTGGTGCCCTCCAAGGGGGTGGGTGCTGAGACACGACGTGGTTGGGTTTGCTCAGACTCAATCCCTGTCTCTCCATGGGCACCTGGATCTCTGCTCTGGGGTTAAGGAAGCAGGTTAAGGAAGCAGGGACTGCCCAGGGACTCCTCAGCTGCTCTCAGGGTCGTTATTCCCCGTGGTTTAATTAACCTCTCCCCACTCCAGAGTGCTGGAAGGAGCAGGATCCGGGAGGCTGGAGCAGGGACTGACTCACACTGGGGGTGTTGCTGTGCTATTTGCAGGTCTGCCTGTCTGCAGTGGGCCTGGTTGGGGACTTGTGCAGAGCCCTGCAGTCCAACATCCTGCCTTTCTGTGACGAGGTTATGCAGCTGCTCCTGGAGAACTTGGGGGTGAGTGTTTCCCTCCTCATTAGTAACAGTTGGCTGCACACTCCGAGGGAGGTGGGAGGTGGGAGAAGCACAAGTGTTAGGAATGCTCGGATCATCTCCTGTTTGACAACTATCTTGCTTACTATTTGAACGGGATCCAAACTTATTGGGGGCAAGGATTTGCATTTGGAGTAAATAATCTGCATTTATTTGGCTCCGGCCCCCTTCCCAAAAAACTGAACGTTGGCCCTGCTGGAATCTCTTCCAGAATGAAAATGTCCATAGGTCTGTGAAGCCCCAGATCCTCTCAGTGTTTGGGGACATCGCCCTGGCCATTGGGGGGGAGTTTAAGAAGTACCTGGACGTGGTGCTGAACACCCTCCAACAGGCATCCCAGGCACAGGTGGACAAGGTAAGGTGTGCCCAGCCCAGCAAGGGGCTGTGCTCGTCCTCAGGGTGTTCCCAGTGTCTCATTCCCATTCCTGTGGCCCTTTCCAGTCTGACTATGACATGGTGGATTACCTGAACGAGCTGAGGGAGGGCTGCCTGGAAGCCTACACTGGGATCATCCAGGGATTGAAGGGAGACCAGGAGAACGTGCACCGTGAGTACCCTGGGCTGGGATCACTGGAATGCTGAGGTTGGGAAAGATCCTTAAGGATCTGTCAGCCCAGCACTGCTGTGTCACCTCTGACCCACATCCCCAAGTGCCACATCCCACATGGGTTTTGGATATTCCAGGGATGTGACTCCACCACTGCCCTGTGCCGGTGCTTTACAACCCTTTCCATGAAGGAATTTTCCCAGATATCCCATCTGAGCCTCCCCTGCTGCAGCTCGAGGCCCTTGTCCTGTCCTTTCCTCTTGTCCTGTCCCTTGTTCTGGGATCAGAGCCCGACCTGGCTCCAACCTCCTTCCAGGGAGGAATAAGGTCCCCCCTGAGCACCTTTTCTCCGTGGTTATCACATCCATGGGAATATCCCCGTTCCTTCCCTCCCCTGTGGGAGTGAACACTCTGCTGCCACAGGCAGGGAGCGTGTTTAGAGCCTTTCACTGTGGTTCCTCTGGCAGCATTTCCCCTCCCTGTCAGAGAAGCTCTTTTGGGTCAGATTCCGCCTGTTTTGGGTTTGCTGGAATCCCTGGAAGCCCTGTCAGGCTGTCCCTGTGTCCCCCTGCTCTGACAGAGCCTTTCCCTTGCAGCTGATGTGATGCTGGTGCAGCCCAGAGTAGAATTTATCCTGTCCTACATCGACCACATCGCTGGGGACGAGGATCACACGGACGGGGTGGTGGCCTGTGCTGCCGGGCTCATAGGGTAAGGCCTTCCCCCCATTCCAGAATCCCTGCAATCTGCCCTTTCTCCTGCCTCTCTCAAGTGTTTAGCATCAGCTCTGGGGTTTTCCAGCAGTGCTGGGTGTTTAACTCGGGGTGTGAAGGCGTCACACAGGTGGAAAAACCGGGAGGTGGAAGTGGAGGTCGCCCCGGGAATTCCAGATTTAGGGGTTTTTAAAGGGATGAGCTGAAACAGAAAAGCTCAGAAGCAAAAAGCCTCCCGTCCTCAGGGTCCAGAGGAGACCCAGTTCGGGGTGTTTTAGTCCTTCCTGCTGAATTTAGGGCAGATCAGCCCTGGGACAGGAGGCTGAACATCCCTTTCAGTGGCAGGCCTGGAATCAGTGACCATCTGCAGCGTTTTCCAAAGGATCTGTGAGTCAGAGCTCTGCCTGCTGGCACAGCTGTTTGTGGTGCTCAGAGCCTCTCTCTCCCCTCCTTCCAGGGATTTGTGTACAGCATTTGGGAAAGATGTTCTGAAATTAGTAGAAGCCAGACCCATGATCCATGAACTGCTAACGGAAGGGAGGAGATCCAAGACGAACAAAACGAAAACTCTCGCGACCTGGGCGACTAAAGAGCTGAGAAAACTGAAGAATCAAGCTTGGTAAGGGCTCCCTCCCAACCTCCTTCCCTGCTCCACACTTAGGGGATCAGCCTGGAAGAGGCACAATCCCAAAGGCTCTGTTCTCTCCAGGAGGTTGGTCCTCGTTTGTTTTGGTTGGTTGGTTTGTCAGGACAAATCCAGGTGGGGAATTCACACCAGGCTGGAGGGATTGGGGGTGAAACATGGAATCATGGAATGGTTTGGGTTGGAAGGGACCTCAAAGCTCATCCAGTTCCACCCCCAGGGACACATTCCTCTGTCCCAGGTTGCTCCAACCTGGCCTTGGACATTTCCAGGGATGGAGCAAGCCCAGCTTCTCTGGGCAACCTGTGCCAGGGAACGATTCCTTCCCAAGATCCCATCACTCCTTGCCCCCTCTGGCAGTTTAAAACCATTCCTGTCACTGTCTGCCCATAGAAAAATCCCTCCCCTTCCTCAAATGTGTCACTTGTGCTCCTTGGGGACCATCCTGCCCCCTCCAGACCTGCTGGAATTGGAGCCTTGGAGTTCAGGGAGCCCCTGGGAGCTGCTCTCAGTGCCACAGTTGAGTTTTGGGGAGCTGGAATCTGCTCTCAGTGCCACAGTTGAGTTTTGGGGAGCTGGAATCTGCTCCTGGGGGCTCCATTCCAGCTTCAGATGTTCCATGATTCCACCGAAACACCTTTTTAAAGGGAGCAGGTTGTATGGAAAAGTGGGATGGAGGATTATTTTGGCAGGATTGAGCGTCCCAGCTTTGTCACCTGTCCTGGAATTCCTTTAATTATCCCTGT
>NW_021938898.1:498699-502713 GCF_001715985.3 Manacus vitellinus
AAGCCATTCCTGGGGAAGGGGCGCGAGGGAGGAACCTGAGCATTCCTCAGTGCGACCTGTGTCTGTCCTGTGTGGCTGTAAAGGCTGTAGACAGCAGGAGAATAAAGTACAGAGACAGTAGTGGAACAAACCTGTGTCTGGCCTCTTTGTTTTGGGGGTTTTTTGGGGGTAAATTTGGGGGAATCTTCCCAAAATCCACAGCAGCAAAGCAGGAGCCGCCCTGTTCTCCCCGATCCCGTCGCTGTGGGTTGAGGGCAAAACACCTCTTTTATATCCTTTTATTTTTTTTTAATAGCTGATTTCGCTGCTCGACCAGTTTAATTGACAGGATAAGTAATGATTAACGGAATAAATGATTTTATTATTTTTTTTTAAAATTATTTTCTTCCTCCAAGTCTCGTTCCAGCACCAGAACTGAGACGTGGTCGGCTCAGCAGAGGCTGCCCGGGGCTGGTGCTGGAGATTCCAAACTTCTGGGGATTCCGTATTCCCAGAGATCCCAAACTGCCGGGCATTCCATACATTCCACACTCCCAGAGATCCCGAACTCCTGGAGCTTTTGGATATTCCAAACTGCCCGAGATTTGGCTCCGTGGAGGTGCTGTCAGTGCCAACTCCCCTCTGCTCCTTTGTCCTGCCCTTCCCCTCTCAACCAACCCCTTGGTGCGGGTGGGGGACAAATTTAATCTCATCCCCCCTCCCCGTCAACACAACCTTGAAACTGCGGCTCCAAATCGTTTAATTAATTAGATTTTATCAATTAATCAGCCCAAGAACCACCCCCTTGATGCTCCTCCGCCTTCACCCATCACCATCACACCCGCCCCGTGACAGCCACAGGGGGAAAGGACCCCGGGAGGAGCCGTTTATTCCCCTCCCGACTCCCCAAAATCCCACTTATTTTTTTTTTTGTTTCCCTTCCCTTTTGCTGCCTCATTTCCCCCGAGGCCGCTGCCAGGATCCTTCCCCCGCCCTGTCGGAGACACGGGGGTGGGTGAGCGCTCCGGGAGTGACGAGCTCCCGTTTCCTCTCCCGGGGGATCCGGAGGTGCCGGCGCTGTGTCATCAGCCGTATGTGCCACCCCGGCGCCCGGGGACACCCGCAGCATTCCCGGGATCAGCCCCCCCGGGCCCCTTTCCCCGCTGCCGCCGGGGGTTTGGGGTGGAGCACCTTCCCCGGGGGGGGAAACCCGGTTTTCCTCGGGAGAGGTGGGAAAAACAGGCAGCAACTCGGGTTTGGAGCCTCGGAGGTGCCGCTGCGGCCTCGGGGCCTCCTCCCAGTCGCTGTCTGGCACCTTCCCACCCCGAGGGTGGCACTTCCCACCCTGGAGCACCCAGCGTGTCCCTGGAGTTGGTGTCACCCCCTGGAATACGACTTTTTTTCCCTTGTTGAGGTGGTTTTGCTCCTTGCTCTGGGTGCCGGGGAGTGCTGGAGGAGCCACATCCCTCCTGATTGTTCCTGATCCTCCTGGTCATTCCCATCCCACAGGGATCATCCCTGCGTGGCTACACCGGCACTGCTCCCGTGCCCTCACCTGGTGGGGCTTCCCTGTGGCACTGAAATCCCAGGGATCCAGATGGGAGATGTCCCTTCTCCCTGATTCCAGCACCAAGATGTGCCACATGGGATCAGGGATGAGTGTGGAAGAGCTGAGCTGGGATCAGGATGCTGGGTCTGTGGGATGGGTGCTTGGATATTCCCAGGAAACCCCAGAAGTGCCTCCAACCAGCCCAGGGACCCCTCTGGCAGGGGTGGGAACAAGCCCAGTGCTGGATTTATGAACACATGAGGATGTTCTTCCAGGCCAGGGATGTTCTTCCAGGCCAGGGATGTTATTCCAGGCCAGGGATGTTCTTCCAGGCCAGAAATGTTCCACAGCAGGGCAGGATAAGCCAAGTGGAAAATGGTCTGAGTTTTTCCATGATGAGGGTCTCTCCACACAGACCCAGCTGCTGGTGGGGCTGGGGGTTGGTGTTCCCACTTTGGACACTGTCTGTGGGCAGGGACTGATGGGTCAAGGCAGGTGAAGTCTTGGATTGAGGGATCCAACGGGCTCCTTAATTCCTCCTGAAAGGAGTTAAGGAGGGAACAAACCCAGGAGTGTCACTGAGGGTGATGGAGGGGATGTTTTTGGGTTCAACTGATGCTTCCAGCACAACCCAGGCCTCGTGTGAAGAGCTGGTAGCCTCCAAGAATCCTGGGCTGGGAGCTGGGAGAGATCCTTGGGAGCTGGGAGAGATCCCTGCTCTCCTCCCCCTCCTTTCCCTTGCCCTGCTCTTCCCTGCTCTCCATCCTTCCCTGCCACAGGCTCCATGGAAGTGCCCTGAGGCCCCGAGGGTGCCCGAGATGCGTTAGAGTTGAATAATTCAGGGAGCTGGGATGGGAATCCGGGGAGCGGGAGGCGGGAGGACGCCGGGAATGCAGGGAAGCAGCCCCGGGCACAGGGCAGGGCCGGGAGCCCAGGGACCATCCCTGGCAGGCAGTGGAGGCTCCTGGGACAGGGGGAGGGACAAACGTGGATTCGAGAGGATTTTGGAGCAGAGGAAAAGCTCCGGGTGGAGCCCCCAGGCAGGAGGGTGGGGCTGGGGGCAAAGGGGCCATGGAGGGGGAAGGCTGGTGGGATGAGGGCAGCCCTGCCCATATCCCTGCCCTGATCCCTGCCTTCCCCCCTGCCTGTATCCCTGCCCTCATCCCTTCCCTCATCCCTGCCCTCATCCCTTCCCTCATCCCTTTTCTCATCCCTTCCCTCATCCCTTCCCTTGTCCCTTCCCTCATCCCTTCCCTCATCCCTGCCCTCATCCCTTCCCTCATCCCTGCCCACATTCCCTCCCTCTGGCACCATTTCCATGCTGCCCTTTGCCTCCTGCCCGCCGAGTTCCCATCACAGATGCTGCTGGGGGGTGAGGATTTTACCTGCTTTCCCGATAATTCCCAGGAAATCCGGCTGCAGAGCCATCCCCCCTCCCTCTGGGCACTGCACCTCTCGACCCCTGCACCCCAAAAATCCAGGGGTGCCGTGGGCCCACCCTTGGCACTGGGGGATCTTCCCTTTTCCCTTCCCCAGCGTTCCAGAGGGATCCCCACCAGTCAGAAGGACCTTCCCTGAGGCTGCTCTTGCCCTAAAACTTTCCAGGAACTGCTGGGAGGAGGGAAAAAAAGGACACGGGGGGTTGTGGGGAGTGCCCAGTGCTCCCCTTGGCTCCCCCCACCCCATCCCTGATGTCCTGGGGCGAGGTGGCTGCGTGGGAAGAGCAGAGCATCCCATGGCATGACCAGGCTGGATCCAGCTCTGTCCGTAGCTCCCAGGTGCAGGATTGGCTGAGGGGCTGCAACGGGGACCCCAAATCCCGACGTCTGGCTCAGGTGGGAGACAATCACAGGAGCTTGGATCTCTCCTCCTGCCTCTGGAGTCTCCCTCTGTTCCTCCTCTCCGCATCCAAGCCCGTGACAGCTCCCGGGGTGGCTGCGAGGCTTGTCCTCAGTGCCCAGGGACCCTCTGCCCCCCCTGGGGGGGCTCTGGGGGGTCCCCCCGGGCCCTGCACCCCCAGCACGGCGCTGCCTCCATCCCACACGCGGCGGGGCCGGGGCCGGGGCTGTTTCCCTTTGCGTCAAAATTAACTTCCAACCTGATGGAAAACCTTAATTTGCACTTCAAAGTGCTTTGCAGCAAATCCGCCCGAGCTGGCACTGGATTTTTCCGGGGCCCTGTTTGCGGCAGAGCCTGTTCCAGTGGATCCTGCCCCCCCTTCCCCGGGCTCTCCGGTGCTCCCCTGCCCAAAGGTGACGCTCCAAGAGCTGTTTTCCATCTCCAGGCCACGCACCAAAGATAAAATGCCGCTCCCCGGCAGGAATTCCGATGGAAAAGGCCGTGCTTTGCTCACTGGAGCATCAGAGCAGCCCAGTGCCCGCCTGGCATCAGCCTCCCAAAACATTCCAGGCCTTGTGATGCATTTTCGGCCCCAGTGCAGCACCCAGCTCCTGCTCCAGTCGTGATTCCAGGCGGGAATCACCGGG
>NW_021938898.1:509903-511359 GCF_001715985.3 Manacus vitellinus
CCATGCCTGGGCACCGATCCGTGCCATCCCCACGGCACAGACCCGGGCCAACCACAGGCACCAACCCACGCCAACCACAGGGCACCAATCTGTGCCAGCCGTGTGGCACTGGGCATCACTGGGCACCACTGGGCACCACTGTGGCACCAATCCATGCCATCCCTATGGCACTAATCCATGCCATTCCCATGGCACCAATCCATGCCATCCCTTTGGCACTAATCCATGCCATTTCTATGGTACCAACCCATGCCATCCCTATGGCACTAATCCATGCCAATCATTCTCCAGCCCATCTGCCCTGGGCAGTGCCAGGATCATGCCCAGCTTGCCTGGAGCCACTGGCTCCCCCTTCTCCGTGGCCAAACCCTGCTGGAGGGTTTCCCTTGGCACTGGTGTAACCGGGTGTGGACCCCTCGTGGTGCCAGTGCTGGGTGTGGGTCCCTCCTCCACCTCTTCCCAGTGCCCCCCTGGCTGCAGCCCCGGGCTGTGGGTGCTCCATCTGTGGTGCTGGACAAGGGCTGAGCGTCTCAGCTTTGGGGGTTTGGGCCGAGACCCCCCAAATCTGGGAAGAGCTGATGGGAGGTGGGGCTGTGACCAGACCCCTCAGGGCTGACAGTGGCATTAGGGTGGGCACAGCCTGAAATCAGCCTCCATTCCCCGCATTCCATGCCCATCCTGGGATGTGGCAGTGGGACTTCACACCCCCGTGTCCCCCCCACGCTGTGACACCGGGCAGGACGTGCCAGGCTGGCACTGTGCCCCCCTTTGGGCAGCCTGTGCCGAACTGTGGATGGATCGAAGGCGACACACGGGGCTGGGAAGGTGCTGAGGTGTTGGGGTTCCCCCTCCTTTTCCAGAGGTGTCCAGAAGCTTTTGCTGTTCCTTGTCTTCCCGGCATAAATCAGTGTGGGGGGGGGACGCGGGGAGGGGGTTGATCCATCCACACTGGCATCCCTGGGAGGTGCCCACCTCTCTGCTGCACATCCTGGGGTCATGGGGGGGTCTCCTCCCTATCCCTCCCCACCCTTCCCCACCTTAATTCACTTTATTTCCATCAAGTCCAGTCTCCCGTGCCTGGGACCCCTCCGGTGCTCACCCCTCATTTTATCCCCCCCTCCCTGTCCCCGCTTCCCACAATACCCATTTCCCTCCCCCCGGGAAACAAAACTCCCAATCCCACCTTCCTTCTAACCCCAAATTCCGCCGGCTGGGAAGGGGAAACTGAGGCACAACCCTGCCTGGGGGCACCTTCCCCCCTCCCCGGGCTCAGCCCTTCCCTCCCCGCTCTGATCTCGCCGATTCAGCTCTTTTTTTGTCACCCGCTCCTCTCCGCCACTCTTTTGGTGTGAAAAAGCGCCTTATCGGCGTTTTCCATCTCCGGGGTGATTTTCTGGTGCTTTGCCACAGCGGGCGCGGGGCCGCTTTTCCTTCTTTTTGCTTTATTTTTCTTAGT
>NW_021938898.1:512532-513650 GCF_001715985.3 Manacus vitellinus
GGAGCCGCGCTGGGAAAGCGGCACCGACCCGGGGCGCGGCTGATGGATTTGTCACCGAGCTCCCGGGGAGGGGGGTGAGGACCCACCTCCTGGATGCTCCCGGCTGCTCCCACAACTTTTTGAGCTGAATTTGGGTTGGTTTGGGTCTGTCACCCTCAGAGCCACCCCGTTGCCCCCCCCCCCGCAGGGTGAACCTGGCGCTGGCCTACACGGAGCTGACGGAGGAGCTGTGCCGCCTGCGGAACCTCAGCTCCCTGCAGAGCCAGATCCTGCGGGCCCTGCTGCAGGAGAAGGGCCTCAACGGCGGTAAGGGGGGCACGGGGGGCTGCACCCCGCTGCCAGGCAGGGAGGGGGGCACAGGGGCCGGGAGGACGGGCTGGATGCCCTCGGACTCCCGATGGTGCTGAGCTGACGTGGGTGTTGGTCCCCGAGAGCGTCCTGCCCTGGGAACATCCAGGGATCATCCCGGGATCATCCCACCCCGGGGGAGCCCATGTCTGGGAGCATCCTGCCCCAGGAGCATCCTGCCCCAGGAGCATCCCACCCCAAGAATGTCCCTGGGAGCATCCACATCTGGAAATATCCCACCCCAGGAGCATCCGTTCCTGGGAGCTTCCTGCCCCAAGAACATCCATCCCTGGGATCATTCCACCCCAAGGGCATCCGTATCTGGGAGCATCCATCCCTGGGATCATCTATGCCTGGGAGAATCCATATCTGGAAGTATCCCACCCCAGGAACATCGATTCCCGGGAGCTTCTCACCCCAAGAACATCCTTACGTGGGATCATCCCACCCCAAGGGCATCCATCCCTGGGACAATCCATCCCTGGGATAATCCATCCCTGGGATAATCCATTCCTGGGAACATCCATCCCTGGGGTCATCCCACCCCAAGGGCATCCATCCCTGGGACAATCTATCCCTGGGAGCATCTATGCCTGGGAGAATCCATCCTTGGGTGCACCCCCCTCCAAAAGCATCCACCCCCGGGATCGTCCCACCCCGGGATCGTCCCACCCCAGAATCGTCCCTCCCGCCGGGGGTCCCTCCCACATCCCCCCCTCCACCCGGGATGCCCGAGGGACACTTTCCGCGCCGCCGAGCTAACGGGGGCG
>NW_021938899.1:0-2321 GCF_001715985.3 Manacus vitellinus
TTTTGCGGTTTGAATGGAGGTTCTTATTTTTTGTTTGCTCCTTTTTGCCTGTTTGTGAGACAAATAATTGAATGTGTAGGTCAGAATTCTCTTGTGTTTTCTATAGTGCATTTAGTTTTCTCTAGTTCCAGGACCAATATATAATATAAATACCTTGCCAAAAGCGTAAACTCAGAATTATTCTGGGATGGAGTAAACACTTGTGCACATATATAAAAGGAACATGACTTTCTTAAAAGGCTCATTTATTTCTTTTTATGGTATGTTTCAGTTTTCTGTCTATAGCATTGTAAAAAATTGAACAGTACCAAGCAAAGGACAGTTGCTGTCAATACTTCTCTTCCCACAGTATAGTCAAATGGATGGAAAAAAACAGGAGAAATACTAGTTCAAAATGCCTTTTATTAATTCCTAAGACATGAAATTAACTTCTCTCTCCAGTGAAGTTCCTTTGAACCAATGAGACATTACTTGATTCTTTACGGAGAGTGGTCTAACTGATAAGCTGAAAGAATGCTATTGCTGGCTCATAAAATAATGAAATAAATGTACAAAAGAGAAAAGACCTAAAGTTCCTACTCTGACATGCCCCCAACTACTGAGACCCAGAACCATGGATAACCATGCTGCATAATAACCCCCAGTTCAAATAATTGAGGTGAGCAGAAATGAGGATATAACCTTTCCTCTTTCAGAATTGGAGCATTTTTATGGAGTCGTATGTCCAGAGGTGATGATGGTTTTATTGTGGATTGTCTATGGCACTTTAATTTTCTTAAAAAAAAAAAAAAAATCTCTGTTTTTACTGAAAAAAAGTTTATTATGGTTCTTTTAGGAAGATTAAAATACTCTGCTCACAAATGTTTTCTTTTTTTTTAAAGTAGCATGAAACAGTCTTGAAATTTTGTGGGATTTTTTTGTTTGTTTTTGGGGGTTTTTTGTTTGGTTGGTTTTGGGGTTTTTTTGTTTGTTTATTTGTTTTTGGTGGTGTGGTTTTTTTTTTCTTTTTTAGTCTCTAAATTTAAAAAAAGAAGAAAAAAATAATTTTGAATATAATGATATTAGTATAACTCCTCTGTTTTGACTCACTGACTGTATGACTAATACAGTCAGTGACAAATACAATGACCTCTCTGAG
Source organism: Manacus vitellinus (assembly GCF_001715985.3). Taxonomy (NCBI): domain Eukaryota; kingdom Metazoa; phylum Chordata; class Aves; order Passeriformes; family Pipridae; genus Manacus; species Manacus vitellinus. Next base: position 1,139 of record NW_021938899.1, read on the forward strand.
AGCAGAAGTGGCAGTCTGATCTGCCAGCTCTTGCCGCGATACCTGGGGTAGGGGCTGTTGTCTGACTTCAGAATGAACTGATTGCATTTTCAGTTGGGCCTTTTTTTTTTATACTGGAGCCATGGTCTGTGAGATACAACTGGTTTGTGAGCATCCAATTGGTCTATGATGCTCTTACCTCACAGTACAAACTGAGAAGACACTGGCAACATAGGTAGGAGTTTCTGTGCTGCAAAGCTTCACTTTGAGCTGCCTGTAGAGTTACTTCGGGTAGCTTCAACTAAACCAATATATCTTTGTGTCTTTATGCTGTATAACGTAGAAAAACTGAGATAGGGAAAGTAGTATAAAACCAAAGCAAAGCATTGCTTTGTTCCTGAGATATTTCTATCTGGGATTATACCCCATAAAAATATTATATAGGTGAAGTTTTATTCTGAAATTTGAGCTCATTGGGAAACAATTTGAAAAGTCTTTATAATTTGCACAATACAGACTGCTTAGGTAATGTACATATATCATAAAAATGTTATATCTGGAGCATTTGTCCTTTAAGACAAGAAAGACCCATGAATCTAAGTAATCTAAGCAAACTTGTTTAAAAGCACAACATTTGACATCAAAGTAGTCATATCTTCTTTGTCTATTTTGATCACAGTTAATGATCTATTCCTTTGTCTTAAGTATGTTCTTATAACAAAATGCCCACAATTGTTGATTTAATTCACTGAATAGCATAGACTTTGAAGGAAAACAAATATAATTCTGTGTTTCTTTGAATGTTTTGTTGTGGTTTTTTTCAGAGAAAGACTAAATGAAGTCTTTCGGAATAGTATTAAGGAAACGTCAACATGCAATAGGAAATACTAAAGAGTTTGACATTCTTATTTGAAGTGCTAGGTCTAGATGTGTAATTTGTCTTTAAATTTGCCCTACTTTGATATAAATCAAAGCAAAGTGCAACTAGAAAGGATCAGAAACTCTAGGAAACTATGTGCAAAATATATATTAAGACAAACCCCAAATTGTCTAAGGAATCATTTTTTTAAAACATAAAGTGCAGTCATAAATCTTTTCCAAAGACATCAGATTGAGAAGAGCTGGCAAAGAGTGTGTAAAGCTAATTAATAATGAAGGCATAAAAAGAGGACTGAAAGCTTGAAACCATAGCAGAGAAATTATG
>NW_021938900.1:0-2329 GCF_001715985.3 Manacus vitellinus
TCTCGCAGAGCACGATCAAGAACAGCCTTCCTTCCATTCCCAGCCCTTTTCCCCACTGCACACATGGAGCAACAAATGGTATCTAAATATACGACAAGCGACGGATACAACAAGCAGATGGCGGGAGAACAAGGGCCCAGATCCCTTAGCAGAAATCTGGATCAACTCGTGGATGAATCACCGACTCAAATCAGGGGTAAATACGCAACAGACACTCCGCGCCAGCCATTCCCCCGGGAGCTGGACGTCTTGAGAGACAAATCCAGGGCTCTCGCTTCCTTGCACGTGTCTTTTCACAGATGTACACAGGAGGGCAGCAGACATTTACTCAGAGTTGGGCATCGCATCCCTTCCCAAGCCCTGCCATAAATAGATGCTGTTGGGATCGTATAAACTGCCCGTCAGTACGAGGGGATGGATGCCTGCGAAACAGCCCCGTAAAAAACCCCAAGGTGACTGTGATTAGACAGAGTGCACATTTCACTGTTATGACTAACACAAAGGTTGTCTTGGATTTTTTCCTGCTGTTGGGCTAAATTCACCCCCCACCAAATTGTCTCTGGATATTCCTTTCTTCTCTCCAGTTCAGTTTTATAGGGTGTTTGCTATTCCTTGTGTAAGTTTTTGCAGTGGTTTTCATTCTCCAGGGAAAACACACTTTTATTTTTTCCCACTGAGGTGCTGACACAGCCATCTCAAAACTTCTCCTTCCCCTTGTTTCCCCATGGACAACACATTAGGGTTGGGGAAAGAGGAGAATGAGTTAGAAATATCCTCTAATGAAGTTTGTCAATGACTATGAAAATCATTATTTAGGTTTGGAAAATAAAGGCCTGCAAGAGAGTGTTTCTCAGCAACGATTCTATTTTTTTTGTAAGTAGGTATAATTAAAGCAATTGTCTTTAGCCTGCAAAAATACCCACTGCCTCCTTCCTGCTCCCAGCCCAGATCCATTCCCTCCTTTGACTTTGGCTTCTTGCTGACTTTGTCCATGATCCAGCACAAGCAATTCTGCACATTTGTTTTGATGCTGATTCAGATTAAAGACTTTTGGGCAGAGCAGTGTATTTTGCCTAAGAATTTGCTCTGGCTGATCCTAATTAAAGTATTAATTGCCATGTGGTTGGATTCTCTTCAGCTGCCTGAAAGGAGCTGAGGGTGAGTGTCTAAGCTGAGATGAGCTACCCTTCACAGTCTCCTTGACTACAAGAGGTGTCAGTGCTGGCTACCCACTCTCAAACACCCCATTCCATACAATCATAGCATCATTGAGGTTGGAAAAGACCTCTAAAATCATCGAGACCAACCACTAACCCAGCACTGCCAAGCCCACCACTAAACCATATCCCTAAACGCCACATCTACATGTCTTTTGGACACTTCCAGGGATGGGGCAGCCACAGCTTCTCTGGGCAACCTGTGCCAGGGCCTCACCACCCTCACAGGGAAGAACTTCTTCCTAATTGCTAATCTAAATCTCTCCTCTTTTAGTTTAAAACCATTCCCACTTGTCCTGTAGCTATTTGTCCGTGTAAAAAATCTCTCTCTCTGTTTTTCATAATCCTCATTTAAATTCTGAAAGGATGCACACCAGAGATTTAGTAGTGTCTAAAGGTGTAGATGAGATTAGGTTTGGCATTTTCCCTGCCATAGTGGTTTTGGACAGCATGTTACTTTCTTACTGCCAACCAGTGCTAAGAACAATATGCCATATGATCACCATCAAAACACCAACCCTACACCTCGACCTGTGCTTAGGTAAGCAGGTAACTGTGCAATAGTTATCACAGTCAGAAATGAACACAAGAAAGATTCAGTTTTCATTTAACTGTGTCGCAAATAAATAATCATTGACAAATCTCAGGGAACAGGGTTGAGGGGCAGTGACACGTCCAGGGAAGGGTGAATTCCATTTAAGAAGTTCCTGAAAATATGACCTTGAGGTGTTTTCAAAAAGGACTTCCAGTGGTGGAAAGCCCAAGACTGCCTTGGGAAGGTGATTTTTGTGCTTTATCAGTCTCCTGATGGAAACTGATAACCATTCCTGTTACACGCAGGGAGCAAACCACAACACAGCACTGTCTGGCCAACTCAGAGACTGCCAGTGCTGGCTCCAGACCGATCTGTTTTGTGGCTGCTCTCGCAGAGCACGATCAAGAACAGCCTTCCTTCCATTCCCAGCCCTTTTCCCCACTGCACACATGGAGCAACAAATGGTATCTAAATATACGACAAGCGACGGATACAACAAGCAGATGGCGGGAGAACAAGGGCCCAGATCCCTTAGCAGAAATCTGGATCAACTCGTGGATGAATCACCGACTCAAAT
>NW_021938901.1:0-2315 GCF_001715985.3 Manacus vitellinus
TTCTGGTATTGTCTTAATATGCAAGATTTGTGAGGTTCAGAATGTAGTGAGATAATGAATCAGATTAACTACTACATGCAACAGATACATGATGCCAAAAATACAGAAAGAGGTGTCGTTACTGATTTGTGACTTGGCTGAGCAATTGTTTTGTTGGTTTCTGAAGAACTGTTTTAAATAGAGAAGCTTAAGCCTTTCAGCTTGGTCCCCAGATGTGCTTACCTTTCAATACCATATCCTGGGAGTCAGTTTGTATTTTCAGGGTAAATGACCAAAGTTCTAGAGAATGAAGATGTTTAGCAATCTGTCTCATTCACTGTAATTGCAGAGTTATTTTAAATGCACACTGAGCCAGATTCTAGGATCCTTTATTAACAGTGGCATTCTTGCATAAAAAATCTATTTCAAATTCAACACAAATATCACAATATTTTTGTTTCCACCTAGGTGAAAGCAAATGGACGTTGTCGTGATCTCATGAGACCCAACAGCATGGTCTCTGTGGACACTTGTCACCAGTGTGAACCTTTGGAGCTACTGGAACCCAGGACCACCTGTGGGAATTGCTGTTTCATCCTGGATTCTTTTCAGGAAAAAAAAAAATTCACAGACACAATTGCAAGAAGCAGCTGCCACTCCACAGAAAGGTATGCAAGCAACAGAAGGGCTGACTTGAATAACAATATCCAAAAGATTTGAATAATGTGGAATTATCCAAAAGATTTGAATAATGCGAAATTATTCAAAGTGAACTTGCAATTGGAACTCATTTCCTCATAGAAATGAAATTCAGGGGAGAGGAAGGAGGTGCCTCTTCCCGTAAATCAAATAATATCAGTGCTTTCTTTTAGTGGTTTGTATCTGACAGTAGAAAAAATTCCATCTCTTTTATCCTGGCTAAAGCAGAGCCTGGATTTGTTGTCCCAAATATAGGTTCTTTTGCCTGGTAGGCAGGAAGCCAATCCACACACAGAGTCAAGCTATTTATTTCATGGCTGTGCAGAGATGGGTGCTGGGTGGTAAATCCACAAAGCTCCCACCCCCTCAGTGTGCTGGCTACTTATTTTTATACACTTCAAACAGGGAAAGATCAACATTTCCCATACATGCAACAACCTAAAGCTATAACCAACAGCTTCCTCTGCTTCCATTTGATGGTACACAAGTATTTTCCTCTGCATCCTCTGTGGAGAAGGGGCTTATGTGAGTGGGGGGCTTCTACAGCCAGTGGGTGGGTATTTCACTATGCTAATGGCTAAAAGTTAGCACAAACTTCAAGTAAAACTCTTCTGTGACTCCATCAGCAGCTTTTACAGTGTTATCTCCTTGCCTGATTGGATTTAGGGTGTCATCATTTTCAGGTCTTCCCTCCTAGTTTCTAGTAGCTGTCTACAGAGATAAAGTGTATCATGTACAGAAGAGATTGGACAAGATTTTGTCGGCTTCTTAATCCCATATCCGAAGTTTCTGGAACTTTGGCAAACTCCAGTTTGCCACTTTCTCAGGGGTATCACATCCACATTAAATGGTCCAGTATTGCTACTAGATGTGGGATAAACTTGTCAGGAGAAATGATGACAACGGGTCTTCTGGCGCTGAAAACCTGAAACTCAGAAACCGCACAGTTTTAATTATTCAAAGTTATCATTGAATAGTCCTGGTTTAGTTTGGCAGTTGTTTTTATGAACTTTAAGTATACTTAGATGGGGACAGAGTTATGTGAAATATTTTATCCTTATGTCCTTTAGGAAATATTAGATTTTTTAAAAAATCTATGCTGATCACAGCTCTTACAACTACATATTCCATGTCATGTGTATTCATATTTAAAGACAAAAGTATTTCTACTCAAGATGCTGAACCTTGACTAATATATATACCTTATTTTTCTTAAAATGGTATTGTGTGTGTATATATTTTTTTAATCCTCCCCCCAAAAAAAATTAAAGACAACTGTTTAATGAGCTGCCCTTTGAAGAGATAATTCAGAGGATTAAAGATGTACTTACAATTATTCAGTTGTATACATGTGACTTCTTTCACACTGTATTTAACAGTAGGTGGTTATTTTATAATTTTATGAACTTAGCGTGAGTGAGAAAAATCTCTTTAAATTAATAATGCAATTACTGCTCCTGTCCTATTCCTGTAGTTACCCTTGATATTTGATTACAAAAAATAGCTTTAAAAATTCAAATGTTTTGAAGTTACACCTTGATAGAATATATGCAATAGAAATGTCAAACACTATCAAAAGTTAGAAATTTTAAAAGGCTCTGTAAAGCAAGTTTTCAGTGTTAACCTGAAGCACAAGG
>NW_021938902.1:0-2284 GCF_001715985.3 Manacus vitellinus
TCCAAGAATCAGGGAGAAACATGCAAAGCTTGGGGGTTGGGGCTGGTTCAAAACACTTCCTCCTCTTTTAGGGAAGCTGTGAAGTCCTTCCCACAGGTTTTTGTGGGAAAGGTTGCAAAAGATTTACATGGCCTCAAAAAGAGCAGGGACACATTTATGGAAGAAAAATTCATGGAGGGCTATGACATCTGATCTGATCTCTCTCATCCTCAGGAATGACTTGGTGCTGGACAGTTCCCTGCTACTGTAGCCCAGTAAGAGACCAAAGTTTATCATAGATCTCTCTGGACTGTCACCCGTCTGCCAGTGTGTCACTCATGACCCAGAGAAGGACAGGCAGAGTTGCTTAAGTCCTGCATAAGTTTGGAGAGTTACCCAAATGCATCCCTTCATTTTCTGGAGCATAAGAGGTCTCCTGGAAGCCTCTCAGCCCCTTTTGGGCAGGATGGGAGGGTCTGATCTGATAAAGGTGTGTGTTAGAAGATGGGTTTATCTCACAGTGTTGTTGGGTAGTTCAGGCAGAGATGGAAGTAGGGACAGCACTTAATGATGGAACACTTGCCCTAGTGGTTCCAAGTTCTGGAAGGGGTTTTCTTGGGGTGTAAAATACCTGTTTTTTCTAGGCAACATAAAGGGTCCTCAGAGCATTGTTTTCCATTGCTTCCTCCATCACCTCCTCCATCGCTTCCTCTTTGTTTCTGCTGTGTTCTTCCACAACCTTTTTCTTTTACCTTCTCTTTCTTTTCTTTTCTTTTTCTGCCATCTTTTGCCACTCCCTCCTGTCCCCTCCTCTGTCACCTTCTTTTATTCTGCAACCTTCTTCCTCCTCTTCCATCCCCCTCTTCTGACACTTCCTTCTGCTGCCTTATTCCACCACATTCTCTATTGCCTCCTCCCCTCTTCTTCCTCCATCTTCCTTTGCATTCTTTTGATGTCTTATTCTGCTGCCACCTCTTCTTCCACTGCCTCCTTCCTCTACCCTCTTCTGCATCTTTCTTCTGTCAACTTCTCCATTGCCTTCTCCCCCTCTTTTTCCACCACCTTCATCTGCCGCATTCTTCTCTTGCTTTCTATGTATTTTCCTCCTTTTCCTCCTCCAATGCCTTCTTTCACCACCTCCTCCATCACCTCCTTCATTTCTGCTGCCACATTTTTGACCACCTTCTTCTACCACCTTCTTCCATCACCTCTGTCACCTCTGCCTTTTCTTTTCACCACCTTCTTCCATCTCTTCCTCCTTCTCTTCTTACACCACTTTCTTCCACCATCTCTTTTATCACCTCTGTCGTTGCCTTCTCCATCCCCTCACTTTCTCTTCTTCCAATTCATTCTGCTGCTGCCTTATTCCATCACCCCCCCTTTCTCGTTTTCTGCCACTTTCTACCACCACCTCCACTATCACTTCCTCCATTGTCTCCTCTTTCTCTTTTTCACCTACCTTCTTCCACCACTCTTTGTCACTTATTCATTCTTTTCTTCCACAGTCTTCTTCCACCACCCTTCTGCCACCTTCTTCCATTGCCTCCTTTTCTTCTGTCACTTTCTCCATAGCCTCCTTTTCTTCTTTCACCACCTTCTTCCACCACCTTCTTTTGCACCTTCCTTCTTCCCTTCTTCTACCACTCCTTCTCTTCTTCTGCCACTTTCCTCTGTCACCTCCTTCATGGTCTCCTCCTTTTCTTCCACCTCCTTCTTCCAGTGTTGTCTTCTGTCACTTCTTCACATTCTCCATCACCTCCTCCTTCTCTAATGTCCGCACCTTCTTCCATTGCTTTTTCTTTCACCTACTCAGTCACCTCCTCCTTTTCTTCCTCTGTCCTACACCTCTGCTGCCTTCTTCCTTCCCATCCATTCCATGATCCATGTTTTGAGAACCCTGGAGGACTGACACCCAAAGTGGCACTGTCCAAATGGAAATTTTCCTTTAGGCTAAAGCACATGTCCAAGGCCATCAACTTCTCCAAGGGGCTGCATGGATTTTGTTGGCATCACTGCCCAGCTTTCTTAGAAGTATGTTTTATCCTGTGAAAGAAGTAAGGATTAGAACATTCCTTTGAAAATGGAAGAGGTCCATAATAGGACTAAGCATGGCAAAAATTACCAAAGCAATCCAATGCCATCCTAACTAAGCAGAACGGGAAGAATTTCTAGTCTACAAGAGTGTGTTATTTGATCCCTCTGTGGATTTATAATTTCTTTGTCCAAAACATGCCATTGGCATTGAGACAGACCAATAGTTTCAGGCAATACTGTAGGATGACTCAGAGCTCATCCCACAAACAGA
>NW_021938903.1:0-4713 GCF_001715985.3 Manacus vitellinus
CACCCCCAGACCCGTGGGCAGGAAGAGCTTTCTGTGAGGGCACCTTTTGTCTGGGAGGAACCTTCGTCCGTGTTCAATTTTGGGGGTGGGACCGGCAGTTTCAGCGCAGGGCTCCAAAACCAAACCCCGGCCCTTTCTCCCCTTTCTCCCAGGAGTGAAAGCCTGTCATTTTTGGCTGTCAGGTGCAGTTTGTGGGCCACCCTGGGCACTCTGTGGGGAGCTGGACCTTTCTGTCCTGGCACCTTCTGTCTGGGAGGAATCTTTGTCCGTGTTCAGTTTTGGGAGCCCACATGGAATTTTAGTGTGTATGTTTACCTGCCCTATCCTGACCCACGAGTTGTTTTTTCCAGCTCACTCTCTCCCCTGTCTGGCTGGGAAGGGGAGGGAGAGAGTGGCTGGGTGGGCACCTGGCCTCCAGCCAAGGTCAACCCACCACAAGTCCTTAAATTTTGTAACTTTGAAATCCTTACCTAAACCCTGCTAAAAAAATAGAGAGTAAAAATTAAGGAGGTCAGCAACCTGTGCAGCTGGAGCTTGGATTAGTTTTGGAGACTGTTACACTCTAAAGAGGTAAATCAATAAATCCTGTAATGATAAGATATGAAGATACACTCTGGAGAGCTAAATCAATCAAAGATTAAGTGGAAGTTTAAGTTATCTTCACCTAAAAATTGATGTTGAGGTCTCGTAGCAATAAAATATGAAACTATTTCAAAGATTGTTTAAGTAAAAGAAGTCTGGGTTACCTTTAACTAAAGATTAATGTTGTAAGAATAAAATGATTGACTGTCAAGGAGAGGCTTGAGATGTTAAAGGGAGTAAAAGCTCACGAAATCCTTGTTTCAGTGGAGTGTTTATGGAAGAGTTATTCCCAACATTACAGGGCTTAACAGTACCAAGGTGTTGAGTTTGATTTCTTTGAATCAAGGTGTGAAAACTGCAGCAGACAGGGGCTGGCACTCAGGAGCTGGCCGGGCTGCCCCTCCAAAAGAAACACGTACTCGTGGTAGATTTTACTGAATTAGGGTTTAATTTCAATAATCTCCAGTTTGTCTGTACAATGTTGTCCAAAACGTAACCAAAGGGAACATTTCGGCCCCACGGGAGGGTTTGGTTGTCTGAGGATCCAGGGAATTGGAGTCTCTGACCTGTTCTCTCCTGTCTCCTGGATGCTGTCACAGCAGTACCTTGGTGCTCAGGCTGTCACACCTCCCTGCACTCCCCAGAACATTTTGCTTTCCAGTCTCCCCCTCTCAGTGGTGGAATCCCCCCACGGTGGCAGGAGGTGTCTGCTGGTACCTCTTATTTCTGCTCAGACATGAAAGGTTTTTAAGGTCTGTTTGCACCAGGCAGAACCATCCCAGCAGTGCCACAGCCAGGGGCAGTGAGGGTGCAGAGGTGACACTGGGGTGGCAGTTCAGGGCTGGCACAGCCGTGGGGCTGCTCTGCTCACGCTGCCACAGCTGGGGCAGATTGGAATTCCAGTCCTCCCCAGCAGGGCATTGGCACTGTGAGTGCCACCTCCTCCATGCCAGCCTGGGCTGAGAGTTCATCTCTCACCCAGGTCAAAATGAGCAGGCAGAGGTTCTTTTTAACAACATACTGAGCTGCTACTGGCAGGGCAAGACATGCAGAACTGCTTCTCCCAGAGTTAGGAAACCTGCTGAGAATGCAGTGGAATCCAAAGGGGTTGTTTTGGCTTAGAAAACCACATGGGAAAGGCCAACTCCAGAGATCTCTGGTGGCCAGAAATGTCCCTGTTGCAGCCTGACAGCAGGTGAGGGCTGTGCTGGGATGGTCTCTGCTGCCTGTGCTCTCCATGGAAAGTTTCATTTTGGCCAACTATTTTTCCTCTCATCTTCTGTGTTCCCAAAGCTTCTAATGTGTGTTTTAAAGGTTTAGTGGAAAGCCATGATCATTACAAAAATAAAAATACAATTCTCTTGAAACATTTTCCCCCTGATTTTGACTAAAACGCAGTGTCGTGTTCAAAATGCAATTACTGGGTGTGAAAAATAAACCCCTTGGGCTCCAGTGAACATCTGAAAATAAATGCACAGGCTTAGGATGGACCAGTCCTCACTGAAACCTTCTCATCCACAGAGCAGGGCAGGGATGTTCTTGGCAGGGTCAAGCTACAGGGCAGAGTCTGGAAATAAGAGAAAGAGAAGTGGCTCAGTGTTGTGATGAAGGAGATGATAAATAGCCTGAAAAGTCTCCCTGGAAAGGGGGAGCTGAAAACTTACAGGGCCAAAAAGACCAATGTCTGCAAAAGGATGACAGGGATGGTGCCTGTGGGTCCCTTCCAACTTGGAATATTCTGGGAAATCTGGGGGTTTAACTGACCCGTTTCTCCACTCGTGTCATCCCACCAAGGGGTTTTGCATTAAAAGGAAAATATTTGGCTCAAAAGAAAGGATATTTCACTAGATACAATCACCAGCAATATTTATCCATAAGTTTATCCACCCTTAGTCAATCCCACTTCTCCTCCATTCCCATCAGGATCCCAGTGGCCCTCACCATGTCCCTCCCTTTCCTCCCTTCCCATTGCCTTTGGCCACCAAACCTTCCTTGTTCCCTCACTGCTCCCCCTCCACTTGCACATCTGCAGGATCTTTATTCTGCAGCTCCTTCACTGGGGATAAACCCAACCAAGATATTACCTCTTATCCAAGGAAAATGGGATTGTTCTTTCTAAAAAATTTGATCAGAGCCAACCCAAACCTCTGCCTCACATAGAAACCGAGTGGGTTTTTTCACATCTGCCTTTCAGTTTCTAGTTCTGTTCTGTTCTTAATCACTAAAAAGGTAATCAGGAGTTCAATAAAGCAGGAGGCTGCACTTGGCAGCAGGTAGAGCTGCACGGGATCATTTTTGGGGCCCTGGGCAGCAAGGACACCCGCTGGCATCCCCCAGGGGAGGAAGAGCACTGTGGATTTTACCTTTGATGGCGAGGAAGGCTCTGCTGGAGACACGACCCACTTCATTGGAGGCTTCCACCATGTATTCTCCTGCGTCCTGCTTGGTGACCCCCAGGATGACCAGGGAGCAGACTCCAAAGTCGTTTGTGCAGAAGTAGTTTGGATCCTTGGAGAGGTCTCTGTTGTCTTTGTACCAGGTGACTTTTGGGGGGGGGTGGCCCCCCACTGCACAGCTCATGTGACACTCACTGCCTGTCACCACCACGTGGGGCTTCAGCGGGACGAGGAACCTCGGGTGCTGGTTTTGGTTGACTCCCCTGTACCTCTGGGGTCTGACCCAGATCTCAGCTGTGAAAAACAAACAGCGACACACGAACACACCCTCGGGTCCAGCTCCCAGCAGGGAAGTTTGCAGGGCTGGTTTTCAGTCAGACACTGGGCTGCCAAGAGCCTGGAATTCCACACTGCAATTCCCAGAGATCCCATGCACCCATGGACTGCAACCTGTGCTGCTTCTCACGTGACCCTGGATTTCACTTTGGAGCCACAAACTTTGGTTTCTGCAACTCTTAATAGGTTTTTCCCAGAATTCCTTTTGTGGCAGATTGCCACAATATAAGGGCTGGGAGTGAAGGGACTCTCTGCACAATGTCCCTGCAGAAAGGACAAAACTGGAATTCCTCAGGGTACCTCTAGGCATTCCTGTTCTGGGCAACTAAACATTCCTAGGAGGAGGGACCCATTTCAGGATGGGGTGTTAGAAACAATAAAAGAAACCAAGCACGACAACACACACAGAGAAATATCTGTAAAAGCTGTTTTACCCTTTGCCTTTCGAATCCTCCAAGGCTGCACGGTTTCAGATGGAGCACTGGCTCCCAGGCTGTTCTTGGCCACCACCCTGAAGTAATAATCCCTGCCTGGGATCACGCTGGTGAACGTGAACTTGTTGTTGTAGAGCAGGTCCCCCACCACGCACCACACGCCCTTCTGGGACTCCCGTTTCAGGACGGTGTAGTAGAGGTTCTTCTCCCACTTCTCAGATGCTGACGGTTCCCAGGTCACTGTCACTGTGCTGGGCACATTCTCTTCCAACCTCAGTGGTCCAGGAGGCTGTGGGATGTCTGTGAGGGGAGGGCAAATAATGTCACAGGGGTAGGGACAGTGGCACAGTACAGAACCCTAAAAACTTGGAGTCTATCCCATGGGGGCTCAGTAAAGATCCCGATCATTGGAAGGGGCAAATTCGATTCCTTCTCCAGCCACACAAGCACTTTTGCCATGAACTGAGCTGCTGCTGCAGAACATGGGCATTGCAGGGAGGAGAGGAGGGTGACAGAGCTGAGCTGCTGCTTCCCCCCCGGGGACACAGCTCTGAGAGCTGATCCAGCTGGGGCTCCATGTCCCACAGCCTGTGCTGACCCCCCTCAGGCTCTTCCAGAGAGCAGGAACTGCTCCTGGGGTTTGCAGTGTCTGTGTTTGGGACCTGGGCTGGCCCTTTCCAGCAGAGTCACTCTGGAAGTAGAGTTTTAGTCAGTGGATTGCTCTGTCCTGCAGACCAGTGATATCATGGTGTCCAGACTGAATCCCATGGAAAGTTGTTCCCTGGTTCTCCCTGTGCCTGAATGGCCAAACTGCATCACAGCTCACCCTGCCCAACTCAGCTTGGTGCCTGCTGCCTGTTCCCAGTAAATCACAGAATCCCAGACTGGTTTGGGTTGGAGGGACCTTAAAACTCATCTCATTCCACCCCTGCCATGGGCAGGGACACCTTCTGCTATCCCAGGTT
>NW_021938903.1:6383-9841 GCF_001715985.3 Manacus vitellinus
GCAGATGCTGAGAGCATTGCTGAGGTTGGATGGACAGCTCTGTGCCTCGTTTGCAGAGGTTAATGAGTGCCCACAGCCTCGTAAAACACCGATGCCAACAAGCGACAGCTGAATTTGTGCCGCTGTTTCCCTCGCCCAGAAAGCGCCCCCGGCACAGGCAGCCAAGGGCTTTGCCCGCTGTCTCGTAAACTGAATTCCATGGCAAGAAAAGAGTGGCTCAGTTTTCACGTCTGCCCCCGACTCCCAGCACAGGACCAGGCAGGGAATTCCCCAGTCCACGGAACACCTACCTCGAAGGGAATATTCACCCGGATGGGGTTTCCTGCTCTTACCACCAGGAGGTTTTTCACCGTGTCGTCGATCAGTAACCTGGGGGGAACTGGTAAACACAGGGGTTGCACTCAATAGCTGGACATCTACACCTTTCAAATTCCACTGCTATTTATCTATCACTGTGGGCAAAGGAGGGGAAACGACTTAAAAATACATTCACAGCAATCTCTGTGTTCGTGTGATGTCTGAATCATGGAGAAACTGGCCCTTTGACACTCTTCATCCCATCACAGGGATGATCTTTGGTGTTTAAATGGTGTCTGGAGACAAGGAAATTCCGAGGGACATTTACAAATTACACGTTCAACACAGAGCACAGAAAACCCACAGGAGACCAGCCAGAGTTTATTTCAAATAATATTATTTTAGTATTCAAAATATATATTTTTTTAACCAATATAATATACTATTGTATTTAGTATTTTTCTTTAAATGCCAAATATAATAGTGTTAAATTATAGTTAGTGTTTCCACTACAAAACTGAAAAACCTGCTTCCCAGATGGACTTATTTTACCTATTTACTGATTGATTATAAAAGGAGTCTCCAGGCATAGCCCAAAAGTAGACAATTTCCCTTAGGCCCCAAGTTAAGGAAGATGAATCCCTCACAGAATTATCTCTTACTTCTGTAATTCTGCAACATTCCCAAGCAGCAGGGGAAAAAAAGGCAGAGCTACAGATTGTAAATCAAGATGGAAAAGTGGAAATGGTAAAAAACTTTCAAACTAGACAACTAAAAAGTAAAATAAAGTATCCAAAAAACAACCTAAAAATTGGGATTTAAGGGAACGAAATAAAATGCTTAGTTCCACAAGACTGTGTGAAAAGAGACTGAAAACTCTATTTTCCCTTAAAAGAGGTGGATAGGGATAAGGGATGTGGGGTTTCTGTCTGGTGACTGTGGTAAGGTTCTGCAAATATAAATATAAAAATATAAATCCAAAGAGAAGAGAGAGTTTTGGGGGTTCTTTTGTCCTACTGAGTCTCCAACATGAGCCGAACGCTGTGCTCTGCACATCTGACATCGGGTAAATATTCAGAATTTCCTGGTGACGTGACCAGGTCACAGCAGAGTGCAGGGGAGACACGGAGTGCTCATCATCCTCCTGTCAGTCTGGGGTGTGAAGGAAGCTCATCCCCGTGTCCCACAGCCCTCTGTGCAGCCTGGACCTGGCTCCCCACCAAGGCCCCAGAGATCCACATCGAAATCCCCCCCCTTACATGAAGGAAAGGGAAGAGGGGAAAAGGAACCAAAAGACACAAAATAAACTGAGCTAAAGCAGTATATATATATATATATACATATTTAAACTTATATACCACTGCAAAAAAACCCATTTACATATAAGAAAGAGAAAACCCCAACACCCCGAAACCCAAACGGAAAAACCGATATAGGCAGATGTACACAGTTAGTAGAGAGCTAGCACAGGAATCTTCATACTTCCCTTAGGAAAGCAGAACTGCACCACCAGCCATCCCATCCCGAGGGGATGAAGTAACCATCTCCCAGGGCCCACGGCAAACCCCGGGAGCTCAGCGGGGCTGCCCCTCCTCTGCAACCCCAGTGAAGAGCTCTGACCTCTGACTAACTTCCTTCCCCCTTGTAGTAACACTTCTGCTTCTGTTCAGAGACAGAATGGAATACTGGGATACAGCCACTTTCCCGGTTTCGACCTGGTTGTCAGGAAGGCCTGGACCAAACCACCACCCCCCGGCTGCTCCCGTTCCCCCTGGCAGGAGCCCCCGACTCACCCGCCGGGGCCGCGGCCTCCGCGACGGCCTCGAGCTCCGCGGCCTCCCCGGGGCCGCTGTCGTTGAGGGCCCTCACACGCAGCAAGTACTTCTCCTTGGGCTGCAGGCCCTTGATGGTGCCCGTGGTGGCCTCTGCAGGGAGGGTGAGGCACTTGGTCCAGCTGGAGCTGTGGGAAGGCCTCATCTCCACCTCGTAGCCCTTCACTTCGTTCCCGTCCTTGACCTCGGGCCTGTTCCACGTCAGGGTCACGCTGGTGCTGTCACAGCTGCTCACTCTGAGCTCCTGCACTTGGCCCGGGGATTCTGGAGAGAGAAATTTTGTTGAAAGTATTTTTTCTAGGATTTCTGTTCCATCTTTTCAGTCACTTCCTGAGATTCCCCGGCGTTCTTGGAGAGCACTGGATACCCACCCTGTTGTCGTGCCCACGCCTCGTCCCGGTTCTTGAAAGGTGGATCTTTGCTCCTGCCAGCCCTGCAGGACAACCCACAACACCCCCAACATGGCCTGCAGCCCATCCCGAGTCCTTCACACTGCACAGACCCCACACAGGGAGTCTGCCACACCTTCCCTTGGACATCCCACGGGAAATCCTTCTGCTCCTTCCTCGAGCTCATTCTCAACCCTGAAACATTCCCCAGCTATTTGATCTTTGTCTTCACACACTTTTACAGAGCATTTCAGAAGGTCTGTTCTCCACTAACCCCCCCAGTGTACGTTCAGCCACCCCAGAAGCAGAAGGACAGAGCACTCACTCGTGGGGTCCCGGGCAAAGACGGGCGGGGAGGGGTCGCTGGCATCTCCTGTGCCAGCAGCATTGACAGCTGCCACCCGAAACTCGTACTGCACACCCTTCTTGAGGCTGGTCACCTTCAGCTTCTTGTCTGCAGGAAGGAAAGGAGTGTGTTGGCTCGGCTGAGCTGCCCCCCAGCAGGAAAGGAGAGACAACAATGCTGGACCTCACTCTGGGTAGAATTATGGACTGAATCATTCTCAGGAGCTGTAAATGCTGTCATTGACTCCCCTGCCCTCCCCTATCCAAGTGCGTGTGTTCTTCTGGGATGTGTTCATTCAAAAACAGCACTTGAATCACAGAATCACAGAATCATTTAGGGTGGAAAAGACCTCTGAGATCATTGAGTCCATCCTGTGCCTGATGCCCCCATTGTCCCCCAGCCCAGAGCACTGAGGGCCATGTCCAGTCCTTCCTTGGATAACTCCAAGGGTGGGGACCCCATCACAGCCCTGGGCAGCCCCTGCCAAGGCCTGACCACCCTTTCCAGGAAGAAATTCCTCCTGATG
Source organism: Manacus vitellinus (assembly GCF_001715985.3). Taxonomy (NCBI): domain Eukaryota; kingdom Metazoa; phylum Chordata; class Aves; order Passeriformes; family Pipridae; genus Manacus; species Manacus vitellinus. The sequence continues at coordinate 9,774 of NW_021938903.1, forward strand.
TCCAACCTGACCCTCCCCTGGCACAGCCTGAGGCCGTTCCCTCTCCTCCTGTCCCTTGTTCCCTGGGA
>NW_021938903.1:10059-26367 GCF_001715985.3 Manacus vitellinus
CTCCAGCCCCTTCCCCAGCTCCGTCCCCTTCCCAGGACATGCTCCAGCCCCTCCATGTCTCTCTTGAGTTAGGTGGTGCAGAACTGGGCCCAGCACTCAGGGCGCAGCCTCAGCAGTGCTGCTGAGAGTTATTAAGTTAGGGATACAGGATGCATCCTGCTTTTCCTCAGGGGATGATCCTAAACCCTTCTATACCTGAGAAGTCCTAACTTGCCCCTAATAGAAGATGCTGCTATAGTCAAAGCACACTCTGGAGCTCAGACACATCACTTGGGTTTCTTTCTATTCCTTGCATTTATAAAGTCCTGTCTGTAGGACTAAGGACAATAGTTCTGTGTGAAGTGAAAGCTTTAATTCCAGAAACTGGAGACATCAGAGGAGCTACATCCCAGGATGCAGCATGATCTTCTCTGTGCTCTTCTCCAGGTGCCTCCACACAACCTAGAAAAGACCCTAATCCTGCCCCCAGGCTCAGCTGGGTTTAAACCAAGAGCTGGCTTTGCTGTGGCACAGCCAGGAAACCTCAGCTGGGAGAAAAATGGAGTTGAGAGAAAACTCCAGAACACACCAGAGCTGAGAAAAATAGAAGGTAAAACTTCAGACAGGCTAAAATGGCTGCAACAGGGTGAGTCAGAAGCTCAAGAACTGCAGAGGAAAAACACCAGTGTGAAAAGGTGTGAGATCCCAAGCCATTCCTGAACCCAATTGAACTTTTTTACCTTGTCAAGTGTTCCAGACTGTTCCAGGATTTGGGATACTCACCTTTCACAGGCCCATTGGTGACTGGCAGCCAGGTCATGGTGCCCTTCTTGCGTTTCTGAACGATGTATCCCACGATTTGGGAAGTGCCAGTTTTACGAGGTGCTTTCCAGGATATTGTGACGGTGTCCCTGCTGGCACTGACAATCTCAGGGGGATCTGGGGCACCAGGGGAAGCTGGAAAGACATTAGGGTTCCATTATTAGCAGGTGTATTTTTATTGCAAGATAAAACAGTGTTCTGTGTCGTTTCTTCTTCCACTTTCCCCAAGGTATTCCCATGGATGTGCTTTGAAAACCTGGATCCAGCACAGACCTTGTTCCTGAGTTTTGATTTCACAAAAGACCTGCTGTCAGCAGGACTGACAATTCCACTGTCAGCCAGTGGAGTGAGGTGTGTCCTTCTTATGTGGTAGGAACAGTCAGCATCAGCCTTGCTTTTAGTGACAGAAACTGGGACCAGAATGGATTTTTTAACTCTCTGCTAAAGCTTTCAAAATACATAGTCAGTGTAGAAAGAACCAGAATATAGCATTGCTCTCTCTGTAGTACTGCATTTGTGCTCATGGCTAACCTGTTCTAGTATTTGAACTCATTGAAGGACAAAGAATATATTCAGTTGTTTGGAAACCAGGGGAATGGAGTGGTCATGCTACAAATGCTGCACCCACGGAGACACTGCTTTGCCCAGGAAGCTGAGAAAAGGCCTCACACGTTCCCTTTGTAGCCACACTGGGAAAAATTTCCTTTGATCCGGATGTGTTTTGCATTTCCCCTCTGGAACTGGTTTTCCAATTCAGGATGGAGCATTGCCAAGAAGGCAACTCCTCCTCAGCAGCACCAGAGCCTACAACAAACTGCTGCTCTTGCTGTGCAGCCTCCACAGGTTTGTGTGAAGACCTCACAGCCACCACTAGAGTTTAGATCTGCAGCAACACCCAAAATGCAGTGAGTGTTCTCTGATGTCAGCTTTGACAATGGATTTCCCAACCTGAATTGTGAATTAGAAGTTCTCCTCACCTTTGCCAGCCGCCTTCACTTCGCCCGACTCCAGCGCGTCGCTCGTCCCCTCCACGTTCACGGCCCTCACCCTGAAGTAGTAGCTCGTATCTTCTTCCACCTTGTTGGTGGTGAAGGTGGTGCAGCTCCTGGGGGTGTCTCCCAAGGTCTCCCAGTCGTTCTTGCCCGCCTGCTGCCTCTCCACAAGGTACCTCTGCACTGGTTTGCCCCCATCGTCCTTCGGGGGCTGCCACCGGATGGTGATGGCATTGGCAGAGCTCTCCACGACTTTGATGGGTCCTGCTGGTGGCTGTGGCTTGTCTGGAAAGATGGACAGAGGGATGATGAGTTGGCTCCCGACCCAGATGTGCTCCTGGGTTTGGAGCACACACTGGCTCTTGCTCAGCAGCTGCGAGACTGTTCCTGATGGCACAGCTGCAGGATGAGGGCTGGGCACTGAAATTGCCTCTTCCAAATATCCACTCTTCTAACTCTGATGGAAAGGGGGAGCCAGGCCCTTGCTCTCCCTGTTCCCATAAGCACTGCACCAAGTCAGCTTGATAACACAGGAAGAATGTCATTTCTGGTCTCCCAAGGGGGCCCAGACATCGATGGTAGGGCTGAATTTGGCCTTGACACCCCGTTTCAGATTTGCATGTTGAGCACAGTCCCATCTCCCATAGTCTCTCAGCGTTCCAAACTCAGCTGCTGAGGCTGGGAAAAACCAAACCAGACTTGTGCCACCTCATACTAAAGGGCAAGAAGCACGTCAGCAATCTTTCCTTGTACCCTGATTTAGTGGCAAAATGCAGTCTTGTTCCTCTTGGAACACCCTGCAGCTCCAAATAAGATTGTCACCAGTGTCAGTGGGTTCCCTGCCTGAGCTCAGCAGTGGATTTATGGGGCTCTTACCTATGACCATGAGCTTTAAGTCGATCTCCAGGACTCCGCTGTCGTTCTTCAGCCTGACCTTGTAATCCCCACAGTCCCTCCTGTCGCAGCTGGGGATGGACAGCGTGGTGTGGGTGTCTGTTTTATCCACACGGATCCTGGTGTCATCTGCCAGCTCCATCTTGTCCTTGAGCCACGTGGCCCTGATGGGCAGACGGCCCTCGAAGGGGATCCTGAGCTTCACTGCCTGCCCGGCCTTGGCCACCGTGGGGACACTGCTCAGGTTCTTGAGGAGAACTTTGTCAACCTGTGGAGGGTCTGACCAGGAGATACAAAAAGTCATTAAAAACCACAATTCAGAGAGGACGAGGCTCGGAGGGAAGGGCTCAGGATGCTGCCAGGAACTCTGAGGATCTCACAACACTTGGACCTTCACTGGTTTTGTGCTCAGGGATTCACAAACTTGTGCTTTGCTACGGGATAATTATCAGGAGGTTTTGTGGTGTCACAAAAACCTTCCACTGGAGAAGGTTTCTCTTTAGCAACGCACTAAACACAAAGAATGAAGAACTGCTCTGATAAAGTGTTCTGTGCACCCCAAAATCTCTGAGTTACCAACAGGATCCATGTGGGAAGGCTCCCTAGTTAAATTTGTGAATACAAAATGCACCAACCTGTACAAAAACCATCTCTCAGTTATCTTGGAATTCTTTATAACAAAGTTATCTCCATAACCAACTACTGGTCTCTGATAAAACATATTACATTTAAAGCCCATCAAAGCTTACATCCTGCATTGGTGGTTTTAACAGACTCACCTTCAACAAAAATTGAAGCCTCAGTTTTCACATCTCCACCTTCAAACCTGTATTTCCCAGCATGAATGTCTTCGGCTTTGTTAATAATTAGTTTGTGGACTAGACCTTTCTTTTCAAACACAACTCCTTGCATGCTTGTCAACTACAAGGCAAAGGACAGAGACCCATGCTTTGAGAAAAAAAGGGAAAAAAGCAATCCCAACTGAAACTGAGATAAGCATTATCAACATACCCCCCACAAAGACTTGGTTTTTTTCAAAGATCAATTAAAATAAATGTTAGATCAACCTCCAAGCTCTCTCTTTCTGTTCTTAATGACAAAACTTTTGATCAGTGCTTGAGTCTGACACCTCAGAAGTCCTACAATATCATCTGGATCCCACAGCTGGAATCACTCTTCAGCATTCTTTAGGAACATAGACTAAAGGATATAGAATATATCTATAGGATATGGATATGTGGTGGTGGTGATGGGTTCAAGATTGGATTTGATAATCTTAGAGGTCTTTTCCAACCTAAACAACCCTATAATTCTGTATGATGTCTGTGCTTGACCTCAAGCACTAATTTGAATGAACACTCTCCACGATATCCCTGCCTGAAAGATCCTTTGAGGATTCTTCCCTTGCTTTTGGCATTTTTCTCTCATTCACCCAGGAAAAGAAGGGTTGCATTGCAAGCAAGTGACCACACCATCTCCATCCTTGAAAAAGAATGGAAAACACAAAGCTGGCTGTAGTCAGCAAGAATGGGAATGTCTGGTAGCAGGAAGGGGGGGAAATCTTCCTGGGTTTCTATCAGGAAGCAGATGCCCCATCCCTGTAAGTGTTGGACGGGGCTGGGAGCAGCCTGGGCTAGTGGAAGGAGTCCCTGCCCCTGGCAGGGGGTGGGAACAAGATGGTCTTTGAGGTCCCTTCCAACCCAAACCGTCCTGGGATTCTGTGAGTCTGTGAATCTTTGCAGGGCCACGCTCCGGCTCAGCAGAGGGCAGAGGGAAGGACACCTTGGCACGGCACTTAGGGAGTGAAGGCAGAGAGCAGAGCACTGCTGACCAAAGGAAACAGTGAGTGGAAGGACACCCACCTTCAGCCCGTCTTTAAACCAGGTTCCTGTCACGTCCTCCTTGCTGACGGTGCAGGAGAGCTCGGCTGGCTCCCCCCTCACCACCCGGACCGTGGCCAGCTGCTTGTTGAGGTAACACCGGGGGACTGAACAGTCGGGGGGAAATGGGGAGAACAGGGACATGGACGTGCATGGGAAGAGAAAAGAGAGCTTTTTAAAACATGTGTCCTGTGGTCATGACAGGCTTTTGTGCCCCACACTGTGGCCACCTGGGTACCCTCAGAAGGGACGTGCCAGCCTGGCCTGTTCATGGTACAGTCCCACCATCAACCCCCGGGCAGCGGAGTCGTCACAAATCACACTGTTCAGCTATGGATTTGCTGCTTTATGTCTGTGCTGATTGTCCTGGCTCCCTCTACAGCCAGTGGGGAAAAACAGGCTGTTCCAGGGTGTGGATATCCTGCTTCACCATCCTCTTCCTCTGCACTGACCAGACACGGGGCTGCCATGGGGGTTCCCCCAAACAGCCCCGGGAATATTGTTCTCCACCCCCATATTCCTCTTTCCCTTTCCAAGTTCTTCTCCATTAACAACCTCATCCCCTCTCTAATAAACACCCCTTGAACTCCAATTTTGTCTTACTTCCTTATTCATATTTTGTTTGCCTTGATAGTTCCTAATTTGTCAGCAATCCCATTAGGTGAATATTCCCCTTTGGTTACACATTTGAAATTCCTAATTTCTACAATTTTCACATCATCATCTTGCTAGTGGAGCCACAGGTCTTACTCAAACAGCTACAAACACATTACTCCCCTTTTACTATATCAGCACCTTATTATTTCTGATGTTACAAGAGAAAAGAGCTCTTTACATTATATAATCCAGTATAAGCAGGCACTTCACATTAGGCCTGATCAAATAGAACCAAATAGAAGCAAAGAATTACCCCCAGAACTTGGAAAACCACAGTTCTTTGCACTAGACGTTAGAAAAAATAAGTTTTAAATTAGCAACAAGTTTTAAATTACAACAATATCAAAGAAACACGATGATATTCCTTGAAACTTTACGGGAATCGGTCGGTTCCACGTGGATGTGAAACGTATTTGAATGAACAGATGAGACCTGATTTAGACCATTTCAGCAAGGATCATTTAAATATTGAAGGCAATTTGATCAGAGCAAGTCGTGTAAGATAAACAGCAAATCAGTGGGAGAATTAGGAAGGGATCACAATCAAATTTCTACACAGAGCTCTGTTTGTCTGGCCCATAAAATTCCATTTCTTTGCAGGACCAGGAACGTGAGTGTCCAAATGCAAAGCCCAGGAGTCACCAAGGAGCCACTGCACCACCACGTACCTTTGAGATCATCCAGGCAGGACCGTCTCTTCTGGGCTGTACTTTCTGTGTTGGTTGGGAGATCCTTTGCTTTAACATCCAGGTCAGGTTCCTCGTTCCTCTGGCTTGCTGGGGCAAGCCCACCAAAAAGAGCTGACATCTGGTCATGACTGGGTGGACCTTGACCAAAACCACCTGAACTGCTCCCATCAGCAGGTCTGTTCCAGGATTTGCTCCCTGCCCCTCCAAAGGTGGAATCTCTGCCATAAAGGGAGCCCAACTGGCCTAAATCTCTGCCCTCACCCCAGACATCTCCTTGACCTGACAGTGACCCTCTGTCACCAACTGAACCTTGGTTCCCTGATCCTCTGCCATCACTGGCAATGCCCTTTCCATATTCACTACCTGGTCCACCACCACCTCCCACACCTCCTTTACCAAGGAATGAATCCCTTCCATCCCCTCCCAACCTCCCACCAGCTCCTGCACCAGCCCAGGCTCCAGCTGATCCCACATCCTTGCCGTAGGGAGATCCAGCGCCCCACACTGCAGAGCCACCCACACCCCACCCTTCCACGGAAAAGTTCTCTCCTCCTGCTCCCCCTGGATATCCCGGAGCTCTGCCCAGCCCACCGTCCCTGCCATGCTGAGATCCCATCGCTCCCTCACCTCCAAAGGGAAAAGGAGCAGCTCCTGCCACAGCCCCAGCCTGGAGACCATCCATTCCATAGGGAGACACAACTCCTGCACCACCAGCAACACCAACACCAGCTCCAGCTGGGACACCATCCTTCCCATAGGGAGCCCCAACTCCCCCTGCACCAGCTACACCAGCCTCACCAGCCCCACCAGCCCCAGCTGGGAGACCATCCTTCCCATAGGGAGACACAACTCCTGCAGCACCAGCAATACCACCACCACCAGCTCCAGCTGGGAGACCATCCTTTCCACAGAGAGCTCCAACTCCCCCTGCACCACCAGCACCACCAACCCCTGCTCCAGCCAGGACACCATCCTTTCCATAGAGAGCCCCAACCCCCCCTGCACCAGCTGCACCAACCCCACCAGCACCACCAGCCCCAGCTGCAAGACCATCTATTCCATAGGGAGAACCAACTCCCCCTGCACCAGCACCACCAGCACCAGCCCCAGCTGGAAGACCATCCTTTCCATAGGGAGACCCAAATGCCCCTACACCAGCACCACCAACACCAGCACCACCAACACCAGCACCACCAACACCAGCTCCCACTGGAAGACCATCCTTTCCAAAGGGAGCTGCAACTCCCCCTGCACCAGCACCACCAATACCAGCTCCAGCTGGGAGACCATCCTTTCCATATGGAGATCCAGCTCCCCCTGCACCAGCAGCACCTGCTCCAGCTGGGAAACCATCAATTCCATATGGAGCTCCAACACCTCCCACACCACCACCTGGAGCTCCACCAATGCTTGGTCCAGCCAGGACACCATCCTTTCCATAGGGAGCCCCAATTCCCCCTGCACCAGCTACACCAGCAGCACCAAAACCTGCTCCCACTGGGAGACCATTCTTTCCATAGGGAGCCCCAAATCCCCCTACACCAGCCCCACCAACTCCTGCTCCAGCTGGGAGACCATCCTTTCCATAGGGAGCCCCAAATCCCCCTGCACCAGCACCACCAGCAGCACCAACCCCTGCTCCCACTGGGAGACCATCCTTTCCATAGGGACCCCCACCTCCCCCTGCACCAGCAGCACCTGCTCCAGCTGGGAAACCATCCATTTCATAAGGAGACCCAACACCTCCAAAGCCACCACCTGCAGCTCCACCAGTGCCTGCACCAGCAGGGAGGCCATCTTTTCCATATGGATACCCAAACTCCCCTGCACCAGCAGCACCAGCACCACCAACACCAGCTCCAGCTGGAAGACCATCCTTTCCATAGGGAGAACCAAATCCCCCTGCCCCAGCTACACCAGCAGCACCAACACCTGCTCCAACTGGGAGACCATCCTTCCCATACAAAGATCCAACACCTCCAAAGCCACCACCTTCAGCTCCACCAACACCTGGTCCAGCAGGGATGCCATCTTTTCCATATGGATACCCAAGTGGCCCTGCACCAGCACCACCAGTACCACCAGCACCAGCCCCAACTGGGAGACCATCCTTTCCATAGGGAGCCCCAAATCCCCCTGCACCAGCACCACCAACCCCAGCTCCAGCAGGGATGCCATCCTTTCCATAGGGAGCCCCAAATCCCCCTGCACCTGAACCACCAGCACCACCAGCCCCTGCTCCAAGTGGCCGACCATCTGGACCATAGAAAGCCTCCATTTCTCCTACAGAACTGCCACCTGCACCAGGTAGAGCCCCATCTCCACTTGGAAGGCCACCTGGGCCATACAGCGAGCCAGACCTGCCCCCCTGACCCAACTGAGCACTGGCATGAGGTGCCAGGCCATCCTTGCCATAGGGAGCCCCTGTTTGTCCCTGTCTGTTTATCCCTGCTCCGTTCATGTCACCCCCAGTCAGGTCACCACCCTTGCCATGGTGGGACCCCATTCCTCTTGCAGGCTCTGCAGCACTCCCCCACGCTGCAGCCCCTGGGCCAGCCCTGCTGAACAGATCCCCCACACCATCTCCCACTCTGCCTGAACCAGGACTGAGCCCATCTGGCACAGAACTTCCATCAGTGGCACCAAATCTCCCAACACCCCCAAAGCCAGCTCTGGAACTGGGATCACCTAAATTCCCATCCTTGTCATACTGAGAGCCCAAACCTTCTCCACCATCCATGTCCATGTGACCAGCACCCAGCACACCCTCTCCTCTGCCAGCCACAGAATCCCATCCCCCTGCTCCTCCTGCTCCATCCCCAGGACCTTCCCTGCCTGGCACAGAGTCCATGCCGTGCACAGGCCTTAATCCACCTTTGCCTCCTAAGCCTTTTAATCCAAAGATGCTGCCATCATTTGTCACTGAGTCTCCATCTAGATCTGCTCCAGAAAACTGCCCAGGCCCCATCCCTCCGTTTATGTGGGTTTTGCGGAGCCCCTCTTTTCCCAAAAATATGTGGCTTCCATCATCAGTATCCATGGAGTGGCCTTGGCCACTGCCTTGGCCTCTGTCCTGGCTGCTGCCTTGACCCTTCCTGTACCAGCCCTTTTCTTCCACGCCGGTGTCCATGGCATGACCTTCGTCCCTGGCACGTTCCTGGCGCCGAAGTTTCCTCGCCCTTTCGTTGTCTGCCATCGTTTCCTTCAGCCACTCAGATGTCTCCCTTTCGATTGTTTCAATTCCTTCCTCATCCGGTCTCTTCTTCCCTTTGGCATCTGCGTTGAAGTTGCATTGTTTGATTGGAGCAGACAGAATTTACAGAAAAAGAGGGGGGGGAACAAAGAACAGATGATCAATAGGTCACCTATTGCATCAGTGGCCAAAGAAAATGTGTAAGCAATTTTATAATTTAATTTTAGGATACAGACACATAATACATTTAAATAAATTTAAATTCATTTCAAATTCTGAATTTTTTCAGTGTCACATTCAGACAATGAAAAGTTAATTAGAGACAATTATTTTTATTTAAAACACAACTTTTTTTAGTGGAACACGGTTGTTATAACAAACAAACAAACAAGACAAAACTGAGAGAAAAACAAATTTCCAGCATGACAGGTCTGATTTAGAGGGGCTTAGATTGTATCTGGAACTCATTAGTTCCTTTTGCCTTCTTCCTGACCCCATGCCTGCTGTAGTGTGGTCCCAGTGACAGCTTCCTCAAAAACATGTAGTGAGATATGGAGCAGTTTTTGATAACAGAGAACATTGTAGGTGTGCAGCAATAAGCCAATAGGATTTGTCAGGATTAATTAAAAAGAGAAAAATTGGTCTCATTTGAAGAGGAAAGGGGGTCTAACCAGACCTTCATTTTCCCAAATAGAATTTAGAATCACAGAATCCCAGAATGGTTTCGGTTGGAAGGGACCTTAAAGCTCATCCAGTCCCACCCCCTGCCACAGGCAGGGACACCTTCCACTATCCCAGGTTGCTCCAACCTGGCCTTGGACGTAATTTCCAGGGGATCCAGGAGCAGCCACAGCTTCTCTGGGCAACTGTACCAGGGCCTCCCCACCCTCACAGGGAGGAATTCCTTCCCAATATTCCATCCAACCCTGCCCTCTGTCACAATGAAGCCATCCCCCCTTGTCCTGTCCCTCCATCCCTTGTCCCCAGACCCTCTCCAGCTCTCCTGGAGCCCCTTTAGGCCCTGGAAGGGGCTCTAAAGTCACCCCAGAGCCTCAACACCCCCCACTCTATCATCCATGACTGAGGAGCCAGAGGCTCAACAACTGATTTCTCAGCATGGGAACATCTCCCCGGACAACGAGGCAGCGAGAGGAACGTTCCCGTGTCCCACCCCAGCCCCCCCGGCACTCACACTCCACGAGCAGCCAGGCGCTGGAGGAGCCCTGCCCCGCCTCCAGCGTGTACATCCCGCTGTCCGCGGGCTCCACGTTCCTGATGAGGAGCTGGTGGGTGAGGCCGTCGGGCGACACGGAGATGTGGTGCCTCGGGCCGGCCCGCAGGGCGTGTGTCTTGTGCAGCCAGGCGGGCTGGTGGCAGGGGCTGCGCAGGACGCAGCGGAACTCGGCGTCCCCCTGCTCGGGGCAGCGCACGTCGCGGAGCGGCTGCTGGAACCGCGCGGGGATGGCTGCGAGGGGAAACCAGAGCTGTCGGTGCCGAAAAACTCGGCGGGGAGGACTGCTCAGAGACCTTGCGTCCTTTGAGCAGCCGGGTATCTGCTGTGATGCCTCAGGGGTTTTTTTTGATTTTTGATTTTTCTGATTTTTATAAGTTTTAGAAGCAGTTCTGTAGTAAATGTAGGTCTTAGAACCAGCTGCATTTATTCCCTTACCCTTACCACAGTAGATACACATTCCCCAACCCTCTTACCCCATTCCATGCTCCCCACATCAATTACCCCCCTAAATTCCATTAGAATATTTAGACTTCCCTTCAAGGTAGGCCTCTCCTGTTTAAGAACATCTAATCCCTGGCCTGAGCCACAAGAACTGTGTGACTGTGTGCCCTCCATACTCCCAGGAAGACCGAGGTGATGAAGAAAAGGGTCTCAAAAAGACCCCAGACCCAACTCCCAAGGGGTGGGCTGGGGGTGGACGAGGGTGAAAGCTGGGGGGTGGATAAAATCCGGGATTGGACAGACAGCGTTATAAAATTGTAACACTGGATCGGAGCTGCACATCTTGTAACCTCAGTGCCCGAGAGGCACCCTTAAACCCCTTTCTTACCTTACCTCCATATTAAGTTGCCTCCGAGTTTTTTTTCCTCCCTGAGTTTTCTTTAGGCAACAGTTGCAAAGCCAGGCTGGGAGCGAGGCAGGCGGCCCTGCACAGACTCGCTCAAGGGCACCACACAAATCAAGGGGTTTGTACGATTTTACACATGTGATTACTGGTATATTCATATGACTACAACATCTATCTATACATATTCATGACAGGCAGAGTCCAGGCGGAGCTCAGGGAGGTGCTTCTCCTGGCACTGAATTTCGGGGGTACATCCAGCCTTCAGCCTCAAGCTGGGGGTCGTCTTCTCACCTTTCTTGCTCTGACCTTCTTACCTTTCCACGGGTCTTGCCCTAACTACTGAAGCTTGCAGAAAGGCTCCAAGCCCTTTCCTCCTATTCAAATGTCCACCTTATCCTAATTTATTACCCCCAGGTTCATTGTACACCGTTTCTAGCATTGTTCTGGGTTTAGGTCCAGTGAACAGAACAGAACAGCTCTGAGCAGCAGAACAAGTGCTGGGGGGGCTTTTCTTAGCAGGTCCAAATATCTCAGTTAACTCTTCCAGGCCTGGCCTTTGTTTCACTATGGAAAGGCAACAGCTCATTCTGTCCTCCCAGGAAAAGCTCGTTGCAGCTCAGGGAAGGAAGAACAGAGGGTTGTGGTGCCCGTGAGCGTCGGTTTAATGGGGAAAAGGGAACACGGAGATGTGATCCTGCAACCAATTCTGCAGGATGGACCAGCAGAAAAGTGGATTTTTGTGTCATTATCTTCTGAGACATTTATCCCACACGTCATTGATGTGCTGACAGTTTGTAGTCATCAATGTATTCCTGCAGCACAATGCTTGGATTGAGTTATATCATTATTATTCTGAGCTTACAGAAGGAAACTGTAGCATGGGGAAGTTGAGGAATGTGCTCACTGTCATCCACAAGTCAGAGCCAAACTGGTTCTTGAACCTAGACTTAGTCCTTTGGACTGCAAATGCAGCACCTAAATCACATAATCACCCTCCTGCTCTTTTTCACCTCTGCCATACAGGGAGCCCTTATTTGGCAACATCAAGCCAGTCAGTCCTCTGTGGCTGTCAGGAGTTACTGCTGAGCTTTGCATTTTCTCCCAGACAAAATTTTCAAGCAAAAAAAATAACCTTTTGTTATAGTTGTACATCACACACCTTCAGCATCCAGCTCAGTGGAGAAAACAGGGACGTCCTCCACCCTGACCTGGTACACGCCTGCATCCTCTGGCTGCAGGTCGTTGATGATGAAGTGGTACCTCCTCCCAATCCTCCTCAGGCAGTGCTTCCTGTACTCATCCCCCGTCCCGTAGCGGAGCCGCTGCCCGTCCTGGGGAGAGGGGGAGTGTTCCCACACAGGCAGAGCTCACCTGTGCCAGGCACTCACAGACTCACAGAATCCCAGGATGTGCTGAGCTGGGAGGGACCCACAAGGATCATCCAGTCCAACCCTCAGCCCTGCACAGGCCCATCCCCAAGGGTCACCCCCTGTGCCCCAGAGGATCATCCAAACCCTCCTGGAGCTCTGGCAGCCTTGGGGCTGTGCCCACTGCCCTGGGGAGCCTGGGCAGTGCCCAACCAGCCCCTGGGGGAAGAACCTTTGCCTGAGATCCAACCTGAGCCTGCCCTGACACAGCTCCAGCCATTCCCTGGCTGCTGTCCCTGGTCCCCCCAGAGCAGAGCTCAGTCCCTGCCCCTCCTCTGCCCCTGCCCAGGCAGTTGGAACTGCACTGAGGTCTCCCCTCAGTCTCCTCTGCTCCAGCTGAACACACCAAGTGCCCTCAGTGTCCTCACACGGCTTCAAATCAAGGCCCTTCTCCACATTCATGTCCCTCCTTTGGACACTCTCTATTGGTTTCATATCTTCCTCACAGTGTTGTGACCAAAACTGCCACAATATTCCATGTGAGGCCAGCCCAGAGCAGAGCACAAATCAGGGCAAATTGGTGCTACAATCCCCTCGTTGATACAAATGAGTAACTGCAGAGAAGTCTCCACTCTGCTCCTGCTGACAGTGGTCAGGGCTCATTGCTTGTGCAACATCTGTGCATAAAGTCCTGCACAGAACAGAGCACCAGACCCTCAAACTGGGCAGAACAGCAGCTCTTTGCTGGCCCACATAAGGGTTTGAGGCTTAACTAATGCACAGTCACTGTAACTGCAAAGACAAAGTGCTTTCTTTGCTCAAATTTCAGCATCCTCACAGGTGGAGAAGCAGGAGAGTTCCCTTTCTGGAACACGACTGGGTTACATTCTCTACACTGTGGCTCAGAGACTTCATGTCATACCTTTGATTCAGAAGTTCATGGTTAGTCTGATCTCTCCAATGAATCCTGATTTCCCCTGTGTTAGAGCCACTAACCACAGTTTGACTGGAATTTAACTTCCAGAGACACATCCACGGCCCTGAGCACCCGGGGATCACATTGGAGGCACTACACATCTAAATGGGAGATTTTACTGCCTTGACATTTCCTTTCATGGAAGGGAGTTATAGTGGAATAACTTTAGAAAGGGAATAAAATTTATATGAAACTGCAGGATTTCTGCAGCCTGAAAGACTCTGTTAGGACAAGGGGCGATGGTTTTAAACCAAAGGAGGGTCAATTTAGATCAGATATAAGAAAGTAGATTTTTACAGTGAGGGTGGGGAGGCCCTGGTACAGGTTGCCCAGAGAAGCTGTGGCTGCCCCTGGATCCCTGGAAGTATCCAAGGCCAGTTGGACGGGGCTTGAGATAGTGGGATAGTGGAAGTTGTCCCTGCCCGTGGCAGGGGGTTGGACTAGTTGGCCTTTTAAAGGTCCCTTCCAACTCCAGCTGTTCTATGAACCCCTTCTCACTGGCAGAGCTCTTGCCAAGGATGTCAGTGACTGACTGTGTGCCCTGTGCTTGGATTTACAAACCCCAGGGGATGTTCACCCCCAAAGACTGCACCCACCAACACTCCTCCCTAACCCAGGGCTCTGCCAAGGACAGACAACTTGATTTGCTCTCCCCACTGCTCAGCAGATGAAGCATTTTCTGCAGGAGACTCCAGTGGCTGCTCTGACCAGCTTCCCCCCTGCCCCTCACCTTGAGCAGATACACGTTGCTGTTTTTGTTTTTCAGCTCCATCTCCAGGCTGAACGTGGCGTTTCCCTCCTTGTCGACTTTGATGTGTTCCAAGTTTTTGATACTGTGAATTAACTGCAAAGGAAAATCAAAGAACCTCGTAAATGGTAAAGCTGCTGTGACAGAAGTTCCTAAGCTGTTGAATTAATGTGAAATCTACTGTTTATCTGCAGATAAAGAGCTACCTCTAAGGTTATGTGTGCAGATGTTTTTGTGAGCTTCCACGGTTTCCTCCTGCACACAAATTGTATTTTACATGCTGCCTCTTGATCATTCACACACTGTCCAGGCAGGTTTCTACATGCCCCTGTATGTCAAGGTCAATTTTGACTCTTGAGCATATAACTTTTCAGTTTGGGGTCCAAATTCTCATCAGAGGCAGCTGAACCTCCCTGTGGTCAGTGTCTCCTAAAATCTATGAACTGGATTTCAAAAGAGTCATCAGCATTTTCATCTGCAGGAGTAAAATTAGACTTCTTTAAACATTGTCATAAATCACTCTCTCATCCAGTAAGATTTTCATCTACAAAGCAATTTAAGAAGATTTAGCCTGTTGCCAGAAGCTACTGAGGACTCTGCTGTTTGTTAAAAGTCAGTGGTTTCAGTTTATTTACCTCATCTTGTTCACTCTCTGTGTCCTTCCTCAGCTCCTGCAGCTTCCTCAGCATCCCACGGAAGTCGACAATTCCATATTTAATGCAGATTTTCTCGTAGTCTCTCCTGTCTGCGTGGAGCAGCAGCTGCCACACGGCCTCTTTGTCCAGGGGTTTGGGTTTTGGTGCTACAACCCTTGGAACCAGGGGGAGGAAAAAAGAAAAATCTAGACATTTTGACAGACAACAAAACATCTCGTTTTCTTTTCTATACTTGATTCTCTTTCATCTCTCTCCATCATTTCTGTGGTTCACTGGGCCCTGGAGGTGCAGGCAGGAAAGAAGGGGGCTCCTCCAGAAGAGGTTTCCTGAATTCCATGAATTAGTGATGACAGGGAACAACTGTCGACACTGTTCCATTATCAGCAGAGTCACTGGCACAGTTTGGAACCAGGGTTCTGCACAGGCCAGAGATGGTTCCCAGCAGCAATCCTGGGAGGTTCCCAGCTGGGAAGGGAAGGGGCTGTGCCAGGTACACTGGCCAGGGAGCCAGGGCTCACCCTGATCATCCAGAGCCACCAGGACAGGAAGATTTGCCCCTTGGCCAGGAAGTTACTTGTGAGCTGAACATGGGAGAGCAGAGGAACATCTTTCCAGCCAGAATCTGCAGAGGGTCATTCCTCCCAAAGGAGGTGGGTGCCTTGTGTTATCTCAGCCTCACAGGCAGGGCTGAGCTGTCCTGGGTGTCCTGTACAGGGAGGTCTCACCACAACTTTGGAAACAAGAGGTGTTGCCCTGCAGGTCTGTGAAGTTGTCCCCTGTCCCCAACAAGCTTCCAGAAGTGGGACAGTGGCCCTCACTGCGGAGACTCACCTCTTCCTCAGCAGCTTCTTGGAGTCCTGGAGTGTCTTCTTCAGCTCTGTTAGAGGGGTGGAGGGAAACAACAAACCTTCAGACACCCAGCACTGTAAAATCCATCCCCAAAGAGAAGATGATGCAAACCAACCCCTGACAACAGCCCTCCCTGCTGGGCTCTGGAGATTTGTCTCACATTTACAAACTGTCGTGAAACTTGGAGTCAGTTCTCACTGCCAGACTCGTCCTTTGAGTGCCAACAATGTTCATTGCTCCCTCAGGGGCTTTCCTCCAGTAACCCACTATTTTCCATATGAACATGTTTGATCCAGCTGTATTTGACATCCCAAAATCCTTCTCTAGCACTAATGATTCTGCAATCACTAATTAGAGCAGCTCAAAGCCATGTTTAACATCATCACTTTACCCAAAGGTAAGGAGCAAGCAGAGATGAGAGAACATCAGAGATTCATTAATCTTTTTCTTACTTTAGTCTTCACAGATTTGGGATAGTAATAATGTGGTAGACAGAGTATTATTAACTATGCCTCCTCTATAATA
>NW_021938903.1:26527-29661 GCF_001715985.3 Manacus vitellinus
ATATAATATATATTTTTCTCTTACCCTCAGCAGCACAAACAGGAACATATTTTGCTTTCTTCTTAAAGCCAACTGATAGTTTATAAGAGAAAACAGAAGGAAAACAAGCCATGAGATGAACAAACAGCAGTAAACCAATGACCCATGAAACTTCCGTATCTGCTCCCAGTGTAAGGGGAAACCCCAGCTGGGATTTCTTTGTCAGTCTGACATTGACTCCCAGGAATCTCCATCTATAAATGTGATATTTCCATTGCAATGGACTCTGTGCTTCCTGGATGCTCCAAACAGAGGAGGAGAACGTTTCTGCCCCATGAATTTGATGGTTTAAGCAAGGGGAGGAAACATTAACACCTTGTTTTGGAGGTGGGGAGCCACGGTGGAAGTGGCCAACTGCTGGAAGTGGCCAACTGCAGAGACGTGCCCTCTAAACTTGCTTTAGAGGACACTTCCAACACAGTCCAGCTTCTGCTCAAACAGATTCCAAGAAAATCAGTTGTATTTGACCCACAAAATGCCCATTTCTCCCCACTGACTCTGAAGGGAAGCAGGGGACCACAGCTGAAGTGGGATGGACCCCTCCCAAAGGACTGGTTTGTTCAGCAACACAAAGGAAGGGTCGAGCCCAGTCAAACCCAGAGGGACAGGTTTGCATCCAGTGCTGTGACCACAATTCCACTTCCTTCTCCCTTGCCTCAAAGCTCACAGTGCCAGGGAGCCACCAACAGACCTCCAGTCCTCAGGGAGGGGAATAAGAGACCTTCACACTGAGGATGCTCAGACAGAGCCTGGGACACCCACCCCGGGGCAGCCACGGACTGTTTGGGACCTTTGGAGCCCCGTCAGCCCCACCTTGGATGATCCTGAGGCCCACGGAGCAGGAAGCTTCCCCGTACTCATTGACAGCACAGCACCGGTACAAATCACCGTCATCCATCTCCAGCCTGTTGATCTGCAAAAGGAGAACACGGGAATTGCTCACTCCCAGCACTGGGGGTCAGTTCACACCTCAGTCCTGACAAAGCAAAAAGGAGAACACGGGAATTGCTCACTCCCAGCACTGGGGGTCAGTTCACACCTCAGTCCTGACAAAGCAGCCACTCAAAGGCAGCTCAGAGCTCTCTTCTGTTCCCAGAAGGGCTCTTAAAAGCTTTGTTTGCTTATCTTTGTGTTGTCTCAGAGCTGGGGATGTGTAGAATCACAGAATATCCTGGGCTGGAAGGGACCCACAGGGATCATTGAATCCAACCCCCAGCCCTGCACAGGACCATCCCCAACAATCCCTCCCTGTCCCTCAGAGTGTTGTCCAAACCCTCCTGGAGCTCTGGCAGCCTTGGGGCTGTGCCCACTGCCCTGGGGAGCCTGGGCAGTGCCCAACCAGCCTCTGGGGGAAGAACCTTTTGCTGAGATCCAACCTGAGCCTGCCCTGACACAGC
Source organism: Manacus vitellinus (assembly GCF_001715985.3). Classification (NCBI taxonomy): domain Eukaryota; kingdom Metazoa; phylum Chordata; class Aves; order Passeriformes; family Pipridae; genus Manacus; species Manacus vitellinus. The sequence continues at coordinate 27,964 of NW_021938903.1, forward strand.
TCCAGCCATTCCCTGGCTGCTGTCCCTGTTCCCCCCAGAGCAGAGCTCAGTCCCTGCCCCTCCTCTGCCCCTCAGCCCATTGCAGGTTTTTCCTTCCCATTTCTCTCTCAAGTTCCACAAGTCTTTTCTGGAATATTTGATCTTTACCTGCAGAATGAATTCATTTGTAGCACTATTGAAGGACATTTCATACTTGGCAGGATCATCCATCCCTTTTCGTGTACGTGACCATTTCACCTCTGGGGTTGGGACACCTTTGACCACAGCTCTGAAAATGGCATTTTTACCTTTGAAAAGAGGCAAGAAATTAGTTAAGACAGTCTTGAACATGAACAGTCTTGAACTCTCATGCCAGGCCCCTTGTGCTATCAATAGACTGATCTCCAGAGTGAGCCACCATCTGTTGTTTTGGGCAGAAACATTCTTCAAAAATAATGATGGTTTTTATTTTGCACATCAGTAATTCAGGGTTTGCCTCTATTCAATCATAAAAGGCCTTTAAAATGTGGTGTTACTGTGCCAGATGTGGCTGTTGACATCTCTGACTATCTCTGGAGCCCTGCAGCGAGTTCAGCCTTGACCTGCTTTGGGCAGCTTGTGCCACTGCCTGACAGCCAGGAAACACCCGAATCTATTCTCTTCAAACATCTATTCCCTATAAAATCCCAGTGCTCCTCCACTCTTTCAGACTACAGTGCCTTGTCTGCTGACCTGGCACCACCCTGCACCCCAACCACCCCCGACCCTGCTCTGTGAGAAGGCAGGGAAGGGAGGAGGGGATGGGCTTCGGCTCCTTCATCTCTGCTCCCCTCAAACCTGGGTTTTCTGAGTGCACAGACACCTCCAACAGCTTTCCCACTGCCTGCTACAGACCTCTGCTTCCAAAAGGCTTCAAAAACATGGGAAACACTGGGAAACAACGAGTCAGAGAAGTGACTTGTGGTGAAGTGGAATAGAAGTGGAGGTGAGTTATCCATGGACGAAGAAATGATTGTTGTCTTTCTTGTGCAATAGTTTTGGTCTTCAGGTGCCAATACTGTTAAAAATTCTCCCCAGAAAGCCTTGCAATGTTTCCCACACCCTTCTGCAGTCACCACCACCAACGACTTCTTTTATGGAACAACAGATTCTTATCAAAAGGCGTTTTCCAACCTTTGAGATCAGAGCACTATTGTTAAAGCCTGATTCCAATTTATTGTCCCCATGCCACATTTTAGCCATTTTGGCTGCACTTTTGCTCGTCATCTGCCACAGGCCACAGCTGCACAGCCAAGGGAATCAGCTCCTACATGCACTGAAAACAATGGGGGGATGATGATGTAAATAAAGACACTCCTGGTGCCTCTGCACAGAATTCAGGTTACAGTGACCAACCCAAATGCACAAACATTCTGTACAGGAACCATGAGAAACCTGCTGCAAATGAAATAACTGGGAAAATTCAGACAGGTGAAAATTCAGACAGGTGAAAATTTAGTCAGGGGTCTTGGTTCATTCCTGAAACTTAAAGGTGGAGGAGGAGGAGAGGGGAGGTTCCACTAGAGGCCACTGTGCTCCTTCATAAAACCTCAATGGCTCGTGAAAATCAACAGATGGGTGAGAAACACTGAATCCACAGGTCAGTATTGGGAGGAAAGAGGAGCTACAGGATCTCCTCAGGCCATTCCACTCCAAATAAATATAAATATATATTTTATA
>NW_021938903.1:31146-75402 GCF_001715985.3 Manacus vitellinus
TGGGTCATGGTGCCCTGCTCAGCTTTCTGGGATCACCACAAACAGGTCGGGGGTTTTCCTGGGAAAAAGGACAAATCACTGCATTATTCACAGTTCACAAGGGAAAGGACAGACCTTGAAACTGCTCCCTTCACTGGCACAGTTTGCCCTTCCTCACTCCCAGCCAGGCTGAGACAGAGCTGCCAATCGACGTGTCCTCTCAGGACACATCCCAGCACGGTTCTGAACCAGCCCAAACTGGGCAGGAGAACGACTGGAAGGGCTGAGTGGGAAATGCACACATCCAACAGCATCCCTCTGCCACCCCTTCCCTGCCCATGGCACCTGGCTCTCCTCCAAACACCTCCTCTCGTGTTTCAGGCAAATATTACATCACATGGCACTCACATGGGGAGTTCTGATGGATGGCGAGAGCAGTTGCCGAGAAGAAAGCCACAGACATGGATGTCTAAACTGGGGCATGAAGCAGAAGCACATCCTGATCTAAATTAGCTTGTTTAAATTAGCAACAGACCCGAGAGCAGAGCAGAAGACTTTAGAAGGAAATGGTGAAGTGTGAGCTGGGAATTAAGCAGTTATTGTCATGGATCACTCGTGTGACCTTCTGCCAGAGGCGTCTCTTTCCTTGTACTTTAAACTGGACAATGTGTAATGTAACACATCCCTGTCCTGAAGGCAAACTGGGAAGGCAGATCCCTTGTCACATGAGAGATGCTCACAAACTCTAGAGTTACTGCAGCTCTGCAAGAGCAGTTGGATTGGATTCCCCCGTGGGATCGATGCTGCTCCCTGTTTACCCTCTGCACTCCTTCAGTCAGGAGAGGCACACAGGAACATGCAGCTTCCATCAGTTTTAAAAGGCATGGGGACTTTGGGAGCACACCTACGTCAGGCCTTCGTCCAGCTGAGAAGTGTCACAGGCACGTGGTGAAAACCCAGAGTATGACCCCAACACCTCCCGCTCCACACCCAGCTCGGAGCTGCATCACCTGGGGGAAACCTGCTTTCAGCCAAAGGTAAAACAATTAATAAATAAAAATAATTTGTGCTGTGTGCCTCATAGACAGGCCAAAGAAAGTATCACTCACAGTACTTCTGTGTCGAATTCTGAACCAAAATTTGATTTTCCACTACTCAGTGGCTGCAAAGAGCCACAGGCACCTCCCCACAACAACTCACTGGCTCCACTGTTGCCTTAAAATAAAGTCTTATTTTGGGTCTCTGCACGCTACACAGATCTCATCAGTAATTAATATCACTCCTGAGACTCACTGACCTCAGTGGAAATGCACTGAGACAACAGACATGGGAGATGATCCCGGGGCTGTGTGAGCACCAGCCAGGTCATCCCCTCTCCCTGTCCCTCCCTGCCCTGCTGTGAGTGACTCCTGCTCTCCCCATGAGCACCAGCCAGGTCATCCCCTCTCCCTGTCCCTCCCTGCCCTGCTGTGAGTGATTCCTGCTCTCCCCATGAGCACCAGCCAGGTCATCCCCTCTCCCTGTCCCTCCCTGCCCTGCTGTGAGTGACTCCTGCTCTCCCCACCACCACAGGAGTTCCACATCTCACTTGGGTGCCGCTGTTTTGGCAGTTCCTCCTGCAAACCCTTGTAAACAGGGTTTTACAGTGACCTCTGTCAACCTTTGGAAGATGTTTCAGAACTTGCAAATGAAGGTAAGGAGCAGCTCGTGTCAGGGGAAAGACACAAAACCGAAAGGAAAGGAAGCTGATTCCAGGGCACCCTGCCCTGCCCCGGGCAGAGCTTTGCACAGTGAATGGCTGAGATTTTGAGAGGCTCTTGATCACCCTCTTCTGATGGATTTAATTTGTCCTCCCAGCAAATATAATCCCCTATTGCCTCTTGTATCTCCCTTGTCACCTAAACATGTCACCACTCCTGGGGCTCGAATGCCTGGTGCTTACAACGTTCACCAAGCAGGATTACCTGACACCAGCCTGCAGCAGCTTTCACTAAGCTCTATTTATGTTGTACTTACATTCATTCTTTGCTACTCCCAACTTCTTCCCCTCCCCACCAGGCAATGGTGAGAAGCATCAACACTGAAACATGAACATGGTCCAAACTCTCAGGTCCAAAGCCATCAAGAATCTTATTACTATTTTAAATTACCAAATGTTTCAAGCCAAACTGTTGTTCTCAGCCATGTGGGACCGTGGGTATATGTAAACATAGTTCAAACCAATTGAGAAATGGCCACGTTCAAATCTAGTTTTGTAAAAAGCCCAAATATTAACAATATTTGTACACAGGCTCCATGTCTGCATCTCCCAGTGCACAACATGCACTACGTGCACTATGGATAAACTGCTGAGTTTACAGGGTCTTAAATATTTCAGAAATTCACTTGGATTAAAGATAAGCTGCTGTGAGTCCTTAAACTGCTGTGAATTGCTGACTTCTGGAGAATGAGAACGAAGCATGTTAATGCCACACATTGATTGCACAGTTAAAATAACAGTGCCAGGGCATGCAAGGGAACATTCCTTCAGTGTAATTAATCCAGCCACATCACATTTTCTGGTGTCTTGTGTGTGAAATAAGGACCAGAAAATAACACACTGGTTGGCATGGACTCATCAAACCCTGCCCTTCTCACTTTTAAAATTTCTACTCCCCTGTTACATGAATGCCCATGTCTGTGCTTTGACTCCAGTTCAATCCAGAAAAAGAAATCACAGGATTTTTCGAACGAGACAGCAAAAATGGTCACAGTGTCATGTCTTCACTCAGAGGTGTCTGAAACTTCGGTGCCCACATCAGGGTGACTTGTTCAGTGGAGGCAAGGAAATGCTTCCAAGAGGGAATCTCTCCTCCCCAGGGGAGTGCTGTGGACCAACACCCCCAGCACAACAGGGAGACACTGGAAGGAGCTCAACACCCTCACTCCTCTGGAAAACACAGCAGTGTTGTGCATTAGCCAATCCAAGCCTTGGCCATTCCCCATCCCAGGTGGAATTCCGTGCAGCTGCACAGACACCCCCTCTGGAGATGTGGCAAAGCCTTGGCTACCAGCAATATCTAATGTACCAAAATAAGCCAGCCTGCCCCTCATCCTGTCTGTCCCTCAGTCTGGATGAGCAGAGCAGGAGCCCTGTCCCCAGAGCCTGACTGGACACAGTGCTGGGGCCATAAATCAGCCGAGCGCAGAAGCAGAACATTTGGGAGTCACAGGATTTGTAGGTGCTGGTGGTGTCACAAGGAGTTATTTATGGGGTTCAGACGGTGGAATACACAGACAAGATGTGACATAATTGCTGGCAGGGGCTGGTGAGCAAAATTAGCCAAACCTGTGGGGAAGTGTTGGGCAATGGGAGGTTCACAGGGAGGTGGGTCCAGAGGCCCTGCACAAGCACAGCACGTGGGGGGGACAAAGCCATGGACACAGGCTTAAATTAGCATTATTAATAAAGGAATCAGCAACAGATGCAGCATTCTATTGCATAGGAGCACAGAATCATAAAATCAGAGAATCCCCTGAGCTGGAAGAGACCCTAAGGATCATCCAGTCCAACCCCTGGCCCTGCACAGGACACCCCAACAATCCCACCCTGTCCAAACCCTCCTGGAGCTCTGGCAGCCTTGGGGCTGTGCCCACTGCTCTGGGGAGCCTGTTCAGAGCTGACCACCCTCTGGGGGAAGAACCTTTTCCTGAGATCCAGCCCAAACCTCCTCTGACCTCCTTTTCTCTTTGTATCTCTCTTTGAATTTCTCTTCGAAATTCATAAAAATCAAGGCAGTCCTAACACAGCAAACCTTCTAACCAAAATACCAAACTGTTGTGTGTTTAGCTCCAAATTCCAGATGTGCTTTACCCCAGAGACCCAGGTACTCACTGAGAAGAAGGATCTCTCACCTAAAATTTCTCTTTTAGCTTTGGGTGGGCTTTCTGTGTTTATTTGTTAACCTGAAGCAATCTTTTGAGCTTGTCTCCCCACTGCACATTTCTACAGGACAATCTCCAAGCCCTTGGTTAGAACCACAGAATTGAAGACCAGCAACTGCAGAAGTGCAGCTTCATGCAAAGTTCTGAGCAGGTCACAGAGGGGGAACGTCACGAGCTCCCCAGTGATGAATGGAGGTGTTGTGCAGAGTGAGGAGGAATGCCCAAGGATCAGATTTTGTGTGACTTATCCCCTCAGTAAATCTATACTCCCCCTGATCTTCTCCTCTGCCTCAGGGATTACAAACACAACGTAAGTGGTTGCTCCTTCTGCCCCTGATCCCTGTACACAAACACCAGACACTCTGCCCCCGTTTATTTAGCACAGTGGCACTGAGGCCAAAGGCCAAGAGGCAACACACACCAGCTGTATTTTCTAAGGGTGAGCAGGACAATGAATTCACCCCCCTTTGGTGAAGCAGGTCAGGCTGTCCCCTCCCATGTCCACAACACCTCCAGGAATTCTTTTGTAACACAGACAGGCACTTTCACACAGTCAACAGATCAAAAGCAAGTGTCACAGGGCATCTACAACAGAGTCCTACTGCCAGGAAGGAAAAATAACATATCCCAACTTACTGTCCAAAGAAATGATGAGCCCAAGATAAAAACCTTTAGGAACCTCAGTGTACCTGTGCCACAAATGCAGTGTCAGCTCCATGGGACAGGTACAGGAGATCCTCAACAGCCTGTCATCTTCCTTGGGAAATCAGTGGGTGCTACAGGAGCCCAGGGATACAGGAGCCCAACCCTACAGGACCCAACCCTACAGGACCCACCTTATAGGAGCCCAACCCTACAGGACCCAACCTTACAGGATCCCAATGCTACAGGAGCCCAGTCCTATAGGAGCCCAACCTTACAGGACCCACCCTATAGGAGCCCAACCCTACAGGAGCCCAACCCTACAGGACCCACCCTATAGGAGCCCAACCCTACAGGACCCCAACCCTACAGGACCCACCCTACAGGACCCCAACCCTACAGGACCCCAACCCTACAGGACCCCAACCCTACAGGATCCCAATGCTACAGGAGCCCAGTCCTATAGGAGCCCTACCCTACAGGAGCCCACCCTATAGGAGCCCAACCCTACAGGAGCCCAACCCTACAGGACCCCACCCTACAGGACTCCAACCCTACAGGAGCCCAACCCTACAGGACCCACCCTACAGGACCCCACCCTAGAGGACCCCAACCCTACAGGAGCCCACCCTACAGGATCCCAATGCTACAGGAGCCCAGTCCTATAGGAGCCCAACCCTACAGGACCCACCCTATAGGAGCCCAACCCTACAGGAGCCCAACCCTACAGGACCCCACCCTACAGAACCCCAACCCTACAGGAGCCCAACCCTACAGGACCCCAACCCTACAGGACCCCAACCCTACAGGACCCCACCCTACAGGATCCCAATGCTACAGGAGCCCAGTCCTATAGGAGCCCAACCCTACAGGAGCCCAACCCTACAGGACCCAATCCTACAGGATCCCACTTCTCCCATAACATTCACAACCATTTTCAGACCTCCTGCAGAGTCCCCCATGACAGCGAGGGTGGCCCTTCATGCCCCCAGCTCTGCACCAGCCCCACACGAACCCCGGCGGTGACGTGACCATCTCGTTACCTTACGGGTTCTGGGATGGCCCTGCTCGAGGTCGCTGCTGTGTCTCCCGGGACCGTGGTGGCTCCGTGTGGTGCCTCAGAGCGCAGAGCTCCTCATCGCTGCCCCGCGGGCCCCTGGCCACAGGTATTTAGAGATCTGCAGGAGACAAGACACGCCCCTCATCAGCCCCTTGCAAATGTCACCAAATGGCAACAGAAATTCTTGTCCCTCTCCACCGTCCCAGAGCTCAGACCGCGCTCAGGAGCTGCTGATACCTCCAGGATGTCCCCACGCTGTGCTGTGGGCACTTGTGGGGGGCTCCTTATAGCCCCACACGGCCCCGGCCCAGGGGACGTGCCGTGGAACCCGGAGCCTTTGGCACGGCACGGACACGGCACGGGGCCAGCCCGGCCAGACGCGACCATCAGTCAGGGCAAGGCTGGAGCTCCAAAGGCAACACCTTGTGCCTCAAAAAAGGACAAACACTGGTGCAGATCCAAGGAAGGACGAGCTGCACACGCAGTTCTGTTGGACGCGCCACGAGTTCTCAGGAGATCCCATAATCCCTCAGCAGAGAAGTAAAACCAGTGGATTACTGCATTTGTGTTTGGGCCAGCCATGCCTGGGCTTGGCCTTCACCAGTAGAGCCTCTCAGTTTGTGCTGTTCCAAGAGGTCTGAAAGAAATCCAGTTGCTCCTGGAGGATCTTTGTTGCTGCAGCCCAAAGACACCTCGATGTGCCATTTTGGCTTCCAACACAGCCACAGCCTGATCCCTTTCCCGAGAGCAGCCACTTCTTCCACCAGTGGAAGGTTCCCCGCCCAGGGTAGGGGGGTTGGAACCAGATGGTCTTTAAGGTCCCTTCCAACCCAAACCATCCTGTGATTCCCATGGACAGGTTTACTCTGGAAGTGCGAGTGCAGCACGTTGTGCCCCCAAATCTCTTGCTACCAGTCTGCCTTTGCAGCTTGTAAACCTTCCTTCCTCTCCTCAGGAAGCTCCCCTGGAAGCAAAGGGACCTCTGTTTGGTTCCTGACTATCAAGTGGTGGCCAGTCTGGGGCTGAAGGCTCTCTTCTCCCAGCAGCACCACATGCTGGGAGCAAAACCCACTCGGTCTGAAGTCTACTTTCGTTCACTTCTGGCTGAGAGCATCCAACCATTGTTTTTAACTTGGATTGTGTGAATATATTCATATTAAATCCTCGTGCTCAGCTCAGGGAGGAAGGGCTGGCTCCAGAGCAGTATTTTTACTGTGGTGGCCATGGTTCACATGATGTCTGGGCTGGCAGAACCAGAACAAGGTTTTCCTCTGGTTTTCTACCGGGAGGTGACAATTCTAAAATCTGAGGTTAGCGGCGAAGGGAACATACAGAAAAACCTTGGTCCTACAGCTAAGACTCATGTTAGATGGGATGAAGACAGAATAACCTCAGAGAGCACTGTTTCCACTGGTCTTAGAAAAAAGATTCTCAATCAGGTCTCAAAAACTTCTCCCTTGCTGGTCTGGGAACCATCATTTCAAGCCACAATTTAAAAGATAAATGTGAAAATGAAATTCGGGGGTAATTTTCTTCATTCCTTCTTTCTTTTTGACTGTTACTGCTGGTGACAGTGTTTCTACCTTCCCAGTTCCTAAGCAAACCATGTCAATCTTAGCCCACACCTGGGCTGAGATCCTTCAGTCCCACATCCCCTGGGACATTTGCAGTGATACAAAAGTAAAAGCAATTCCAAACAATCTGAAAGTCAATGAGCCCAGAAAATCGGACAACAAGGATTTGGAAAATCCGGACTGCTGCTGGAAAATCCTCTCAGCAGCAGACACTGTTTTCCAGCAGTGTCCCAGTGGGATTCCCACAGCACCCTCCTCCCCCTGCTCTGGCCGATGACCATCCCAAGGGGGCCTCCTTAGGCTTTGCTCTTACTGGTCCAGGACAGCAGTTTGTTGCTTTGTTGGTTGTTTGCTGTAGCCTTAAAATTAAAAAACCAGTTGCTAGACAAGTCCCTAAAGACGGTAACACCTGGTGAAGGCCACGGGAATGGTCCCAGAGGAAACATTTCTTGGCTTCCACTGAAACCTGAATTCAGCTTTCATCAGCTGCAGCAAGAGCAGAGTTATCCCAAAGGGCCTGAGCCACCCAGAGCCACAGGGATTCCTTCTGTTCCTCTTTTCCCTTTCCAGTCATTTGTTCCCCACAGAAAAGTGCCAATGGTTTTTAGTCTCCAATGGCATTTAGGTGTTGGGTTCTGAATAACTGAGGAATTCCTAATAAGACAGACAGTTGAGTCTAGCAAGTACCAGGAGAGCCACCACTCTGCCTGTTCCACTGCAGCCATGAGCCTGATTGGGCTTTGCCTTATTTCCAGAGCTGGTTTTACAGTTTTCTTGGGGGGGAAGGAATGGAGACCTCTCCACAGATGGGCAGATAACTCAAAACCATCTGCGGCAGAGCAAACTCCTCCAAGAGCCTGACCTTCTTCCATTTCACAGCTTGGTTTCCACCCGCCCACCCAAAGCCCTGTTAACCCCTGTGTGCCAGTGGAGGAACAATCCCTGTGTGCCAGTGGAGGAACAATCCCTGTGTGCCAGTGGAGGAGCCACTGGGAACCTGCAGGATGTCCCAGCAAGGCCTGGCACATTCAGCAGTGGCCGCTGCTTTCGCTGCAGAGGGGACACATTTTTCCCTGGAAGAAAGTCTGTTCCACTAAGGAAAGGCAGAGAGGAAGTGGCAAGAGGCAACAGCTGCAGGACAGTTATTTCAGGACTGAATTTAAGAGTCTGATTTAACTGGAAACAAGACTCTTCTAATCTTCTGTTTTCCCTTCCTTGGTACACCAGCACGAAGTCCTCCCTCTCCAACTGGCACAGCCCTTCCTTCAGACTCTTGGCACCCACCACATGGCTCAGACAGAGCAGGAACTGAAGAAACCAAGGTAGGTTCAAAAAACTGGCTGGATTTTCCAGTTCGTAAACAAATGACCAAGTTCAAAGACTGGTCTCGTATGTGAGTCACTTGGCCAAGCCACAGCACTCCCCTGCAGCGTGGGGTGTCCAGGCAGGCACTGCACTGAGGGTCAAGGGGATGTCAGGGAGGTTTTGGAGCAGAAATATTCAGAGATGTAACGGGTGAAGATGTGCAGAGCTCGGCGTTTCAAGTCCACCTTGATGTAACAGCAGTGAGCATCCCACAAACACCAGGCAAGGAAACCCAAAAATCTGTAGTCATTTAAGGAGAGACTTGGGCATGGAAAATGGATTAAAGGTCCAAATTCAGTGAAGATTACCAAGTACCTGCAACTCTACAAGCACCCAACATCCTACCCCGAGTCAGGGGAGTCTGGCAGGGCTGATCACGCTGATCTTGTGCAAGCAAAGGGACATTGTTTGTCCAGCTCAGGCCACGGGCCAGGGGGGTGACACAGCAGCACTTTGGTTTGACCAGGAGGATGCCCTGTACCAGGAATAGTCCCACAATGCATATGGGTGCCACAGTGACTCTTCTGGACTTGTAATATTTGGATTTAAATGAAGCTGAGGTACCAAGTCTGGAGAACGTGCTGCTCCCTTCAGTGGGAGACAGCCAAGCTCAGCCCAGTCCCTCAGCAGCACATCACCCACATCAGACCCTCCAGGAGAAATTAGGGGACCCACTGAGTCTCCAAGCCTTGGTTATTCCCCCCCACACCCACCCAAATGCCAGTGTGCCCCTTTGCCAGCAGTGAGCTGAGGTCTGTCAGCCCTGCCCACACAGAGCCAGGACTGGACCCACTGCAGCTCCTGCTGAGCTGCAACTCAGCAGGAGGAGATTGGAACTGGGGTGAGGATCCAAGAGGCAGCAGTGCTCTGCCTTCACACTGCAGTTCAGCTCCCTCCTTCCCAGAGCACACCAAATTCCTGCTCTTCCCCAGTCCAGGACCAGTTCAAGGTTTGCATCCGTGACTGACCGGAGGGGTTTGGCAGCACGATCCAGGACTGAGATGGAGCCCATAAATCCAACACTCCTGCTTTCCCTGGGGATAGCTGCTCCCAGGACTATCCTTCTTGCATGTTCCCACACCTGTGCTGGCCAGTGCTGGAATTTACTTGCCCTTTTCCACATGGAAAAAACAAGATAGCGGGCAACACACGTTTAATATAAACTCACCGAAGATGTGATTAAACATCAACATGTGACCAGACACTTCCCCCCCTCAGGACTTTCCACTCCGAGACACTGAAGAAAAGCACATTTTAACCCACTCAGAGAGCAAGACATGTCTGTGCCCCTTCCATTTGACCCCATATGGGCACTGGACTTTGCCAAATGTCCTTCTCCGGCTAAAATTAACTGTGTGTGTTGGAACCACTTTGCATGTGCCACCCCTTGGGCAGGCAGAGGGTTAATAAAGCTCAGTGCCTGCAGTAAATAAAAAAAATAACAGAACTTGTGCTATTCAGATGCCACCAGGGATTGAAGTTACGAGGCTGTTTCTCAGTTCCCCTCCCTGCTTCAAACCAGACACAACAAACCCCCCCAGTTCTGGTTTGTTTATTTATTTGCTACCCCAACCTGCCAGTGGCAACAGATGAAAAAAGCCCTGTCCTTGCCTGACGAGCTATTTTAACATTTCATTCCCTGTGTGGGGAAGTTTGACACTGAAATAAATGGTAAGAAATTCTCCCTGGAGCCCCGAGAGGCCCCAGCATGTGCCACCTTCCCACCTTCTGCGTGGGACGCCGGAATTAATTCCAGCACTGTCCTGGTAGTGCCCTGCCTGACCTGTGCCTGCACAGTTAATGCACCATTTCTGGGAATGCTGTCCCATTCCTGCTGAAGGTTGTTAGCTGTCAAACTCTCTCTTCATCCAGCATGAAAATATCAAAATGAAATAGGCGTAATCTAGAGTCAGAAAATTATACTGGCATCCAGCAGAGAAATAACCAAAATCACAGAATCATAGAATCCTGGAATGGTTTGGGTTGGAAAGGACCTTAAAGCTCATTTAGTTCCACCTCCTACCATGGGCAGAGACACCTTTCACCTGACCAGGTTCTCAAAGTCCCATCCAGAAAAAAAGCAAATACAGAAAAAAAAATATAGAAAAAAGGAAATATAGGAAAAAATCAGAAGAGAGGGCATCGCTCTCCTTTTCACCCTGTCCCTCCACAGAGCCTGTCCCCCCTCAGGGTCTGTCCCTCCACCTTTTCTGCCTCATGAAGGTGATCACAAGGAGCTCAGACCCACCTGGGCTCAGAGCAAACACAGCCCCTGTCTGGAGCAGGTCCCAGCACTCACCTGCCCGTGCCACCCGATGTCTGTGCCACCCGACGTCTGTGCCACCCGATGTCTGTGCCACCCGACGTCTGTGCCACCCCACGTCTTGCCACCCACTCCCGTGCCACCGATGTCTGTGCCACCCGACGTCCCTCCTGCCCGGGTGCTGGGGGCAGCCGCAGCTCGGCCGGTCCCTGTGCAGGCAGAGCTCGGTGGGGCAGTGCTGGGTCCCCGGAGCCTCCTCAGCTGCTCCCTCCTCTCGCCTTCCCGCGTCCCTTCTCTCCCTGTCCCTTCTCTCCCTGTCCCTCCTCTCCCTGTCCCTCCTCTCCCTGTCCCTCCTCTCCCTGTCCCTTCTCTCCCTGTCCCTTCTCTCCCCGTCCCTCCTCTCCCTGTCCCTCCTGTCCCTGTCCCTTCCCTCCCGGGGGCTGTCTGGCCCTGCCCTGGCCGGTGTCGCCTGTCACAGGGCTGTTAGCCCGCCAGACATCCAGAGGATCTGGTTTTTTATGGGAACCCGGAGCACCTGCCTCCTATTCGTTATTATTTTAGTCCATACCAGTAATGGTGCTGGACAAACTTGAGATGAACAAAATTCTTCAGCATTTCACAGGTCAGTCAGAGTGGAGCTTTTTCTGGGGATTGTGTTTCCTCTTCACAGCGAGTCATTGCAAACTTCGATGCAGCTGAAGGGCTCTGGGTGGTTTAAAGGGTCCCTGATGGACAAGATAAATTGAACTTCAGATAAAAAGTAGGTGACCAAGTACATTTAAAGATGAGGCTTCTCCACATACCTTCCTTTTTCAAAATAACTCTTTGAGTATTAAAAGGGATGGACAGAGCACTTCACAGCACCAGCTCACAGTGTTAATGTGGATTTATCAGCATGGAGAGGCACGAGCCTGCACTCCTGTTACACAGCTGAGAGCAGCCTCTGTCACCTACAATCCTTTGGAATAAAAGGTGTGCAAGGTTCTAACAGGGGATTAGGAACCATTGGGTCAGGCTGGAAATGGAGATCAGACACCTCCAGGCTTGGTTGGCTTGTCAGTAAAGCCTCTCTCTGCTGGGAGACATTTATCCAGAGTCACCTGGAGCTGATGGAGGGAAATCTTGAGGGAAACGAGACAAAGTCCCAAAATCAAAGACCCAGGGCAGGGGATGAAAAGGTTACAGACACAGTTCCCTCAGCTGGCAGAGAGCGGTGGGCACCCACGGAGCACCCAGAGCTCTCCTTGCTCCCACCCTCCCCAGGTCTGCAGGCTGCAGACATTCCTGGTGTTCCCTGGCCTGTGTTCCTCACTCAGGGAAGGTCCCAGCTCGGGGCAGGATGGCAGCCACACTCTGCCATTTCAAAGGCAAGCCCAGGCAGCCCTGTGAGTTAGACGTGAGCACATCAGGGGTTCTACAAAGCAGATCAGGATAAAGCTCAGCCTTATCTGTCTTGTCCTCTCCAAGGAAGCAAAAGTGCCTGTGGGAGAGGCTGGACATGAAGCTCTCCAAGCACTGGAAGGTGGGCAAACCCTGCAGCCCCAGGGATGTGACCTGGCCTGGAATCACAGCACCCAGTCCAGCCTCATCCAACAGGACAGGTCAGAACCTAAAGCAAACATAATTTTCAAAGGTTTGGCTTCTAAGCAGTTGAAAGTAAATTCCCACACACCAGGCAAGGGGCCTGTTGCCCCCCTGCATAAAACTACCTCTGGTGCCCCACGCCTTGGAAAGCAACTAATGACATGAAGGCACAACAAAGGCAGGAAGAGGAACCGGTGGGAGGAGAGCAGGTTTGCCTGTACTTTTAATGGACTTTCCAAATGGGAATATCATTCCCTAGCTCTCACTTTAGATCAACCAGAGTTTGAGTTTGGATTCTCAGTGCCTTGACATCACAGAGGTCAACTGAGGATTTCCTACCTTGCCCTTCAATAGCTAAACATCCTCCCTGTCAAAGAGAGAGTCTGAGCTGCCACACAACCTGCTGAGCTTGTGCTGTGACAGATTCAAGCTAAAAAGTGCAGGTGACATATCCAAAGAATCACATTTACACATCTTTAAGCACATTTACAGTCACCAAACCACAGAAGGTCTGCAGAAGAGAAAACCCATCTTCTGCCTCAAAAAGCAGAGAGGTACTGACAATTCAGGAGATGCTGAAATCAGTCTGATAGACTTGAAATTATGTGCCAGTTACCAGAGCTCAGCGACCCAAAGGGCAGCCTTATGTAATGTGCTTTACTTAGCAATCCTCTGACATAGGCCTTCCCAATAAACCAGCTCAAGGATTTGTAAGGCTGGGCATTCCCTTCCCTTTGACAGCCTCATAAAGATTATTTCCTATCAGCCATGTGAGAGACTCTGCTGGAAACCCACCAAACACTGCATCTGAGCTGACCTGGGGATGTCAGAGTCCAATTCTAATTTCATCCCAAATTAGCAGGTGGTTATTGGTTGTCTCGAAATGGCATTTGTCAGGAATGAAAATTCTTTGCCAAAATAAGCCATTCAGCATTATTTATGACACAGGCAGATTTTGTTACTCTCCCTCAGGGTATTATCCTAAAACACTGACAGCTCAGCCAGCCCTGGCCCTCTCCCCTTTCGTGTTTGTAACCCAGCCATTGAATTGTGTGCTAGGGATTGTACTGAGGGCATGAAACCTTCTCACTTCTAATTCAAATGAGGATAAAACACAGAAATGACCCATTTTAACTCTGAGAACCCTGAACCTTTGCTGTGACAAAGGCAAATCCCTTCTGTGCTCACCTCAGCCTCTGTGCTCGAGCAGTGTGGGGTCCCAGAGAGTTGGATGTGGACACCAGGGAGTTGTCCTTGTTGTCCCACCCCAGCCAGCCCTCAGACTGCAGGCAGGGGTGTCCAAGCTCAGCACACAGCCCTGCTTCACACCAGCTCGACTCCCATGCCAAACCAGGAGGCAGCTGCTGGAACAGCATCTCTCTGAGGGAAAGACAGATTTTGGTCACCTGTGCCACCTCTCCAGGATCCGTCCAGCGTGACACAGCCTTTGGGTGCCTGAGCTGTACAATTCCTGCTGCTTCCAAAGGCCACAGTGCTTCAGGAAGCACTGGAAGGCTTGGCTGTGGAGAGGCTGACTCTGTGCAGCCCCAACCCTCCTGCCCCACAGCCAGGAGCTCAGCGTTCACCCCAGACATGGAGGGAAAGGTGGGACTGAAATACAGAAACCCTGCCAGATAAGTGCTGGGGATCCCCCCCATTCCCCACTCACCCCAGGGAGTGAAGCCAAACTCCCCTCTCATTGTCCTGCAGCCTCTGCCACAGGGCTGGGAGCCCCTGGGAGTGGAAGAACACGAGTTCCTGCAGCACCCAAAAGCACTTGGGACCTTACGGGGTGTTCAGCGACACCACAAACTGAGGGTCGTTGTCACCAGAGCTGCTTTTTCACCTGCTGCTCGGCCCTGTCCCCTCCCTCAGCCACCACAGCAACAACCCCACCCTCAGCACAGCCGGGGCACCTGGGAATGCCCCAGGAATTCAATCCCAGAAAAAACAGGATGGGCCAAGCAGCCCGGATAACCACACCGGGAAACCCAAACTGGGAAACCCAAACTGGGAAACCCAAACTGGGAAAACCAAATTGGGAGAACCAGACTGGGAAACCAAAGTGGGAGAACCAAACTGTGAAAAACGAAACTGGGAAAACCAAATTGGGATAACCAAAGTGGGATAACCAAACTGGAATAGCCAAACCGGGATAATTGAACTGGGATAACCAAACTGGGATAATCAAACTGGGAGAACCAAACTGGGATAATCAAACTGGGATAATCAAACTGGGAGAACAAAACTGGGATAATCAAATTGGGAGAACCAAACTGGGATAATCAAACTGGGAGGACCAAACTGGGATCATCAAACTGGGAAAACCAAACTGGGAGAATCAGACTGGGAAAACCAAACTGGCATAACCAAACTGGGAGAATCAGACTGGGAAAACCAAACTGGCATAACCAAATTGGGAGAACCAAATTGGGAAAATCAAACTGGGATAACCAAAATAGGTTTCTGATTCACCTTTTCCAGCGTCCTTCCAGTGGAACTGGTACGTGCCAGAGGAGGTGCAGTGGAGCTCACCTGACCCAGCCCCACGGAGGGAGAGGAGCTGCCCTCGTGTGCTCCGGGGTAACCCGACCTCCCGCCCCGGCAGGGACAGGCCAGATGACGCCCAGCCAGGCTGCCCCGGGCCCTGGCCCAAAGCAGGTCTGATATCACCCCGTCCCCCTGGCTTGGCTGGCAGCTGCACGGTCCCTGATGGCCTTGTGAGGGTTTTTACCACATCAGGGTGGCAGCTGAGCGTTTTACCCCCGAACACCCCGTGGCAGCCGCGTGTGACGAGTTCTCCGTGTGACTGTGGCCCAGGGTGGGCAGTGCTGGTGCTCACTGCCGGTCACAGGGCCAGACCAGGCAGCCCAGCAGGGAAAAGCCTGTAAGAACTGGATGCTGGGGAGCAGGAAGAGCTGGGCTCTTCCCTGGGGGAAGGGACTGGGTGCACCTACGTGGGTGAGCAAAGGGGGACACAACAGGCCCCATCAACAGCCCCATGGTCATCAAAGGCAAGGGGAAAAGTCAGGTCCAAGGTGAACCTGGGGAATGCAAACAATTCAAGAACATCTGAACACGGGGGCAGCTGCAGCAAAGCACAGGAAGGAGGTGAAGGCCCAGCCCTGAGCTCAAGCAGAGTCCCTGTGCCATGGGCAGAGGTGTGGGAAGGTTGCTCAGGGCAGTTAAGGCCTGTTACTGCCCTCAGAGCGCTGTCCCTGGACTTCAGGAGAAGACTTCTCTGACACACCAGCTCACCCAAGTCTTGTACCCACGAGGACTCTCAGCCCACTCTTCAAATTGAGCTCCTTCCCCTCTTGCCCTGCCTGCCCTAAACCCTCCTGCTCCTGGGATGGTTCCACTCCCCTGCTGCTCTCCAGGTCCAGATGGCCTCTCCATCCCTCTGGATGTCTGATGGCCTCTCCATCCCTCTGGATGTCTGATGGTCTCTCCATCCCCTCTGGATGTCTGATGGTCTCTCCATCCCTCTGGATGTCTGATGGCCTCTCCAACCCCTCTGGATGTCTGATGGTCTCTCCATCCCTCTGGATGTCTGATGGTCTCTCCATCCCCTCTGGATGTCTGATGGTCTCTCCATCCCCTCTGGATGTCTGATGGTCTCTCCATCCCTCTGGATGTCTGATGGTCTCTCCATCCCTCTGGATGTCTGATGGCCTCTCCATCCCTCTGGATGTCTGATGGCCTCTCCATCCCCTCTGGATGTCTGATGGCCTCTCCATCCCCTCTGGATGTCTGTGCTCTCAGGAACACTCCTCTATCCATGTGCTGTCCCTGTCCATGGCTGCAGGGAATGGCCAGAGCAGAGCCATGGGAAGAGTCGGGCAGCAGGAAGGGAGGGCTCTGAGCAAGGGAGGGCAGACAGTTGAGCACAGAGGGATTCACTTCCCTCTCCTCTCACTCCCCAGCAGAGGACAGGAAAAATTGCACCATTTCATGAATGTGCCATTTGAAACTAAAGAGGAAAGCCCATTTTTGGTGGTACTTTCTGTTGTGAGATGTCCTGAGACATCTCTCCACCTTCTCAGTCTCTGGGATGAATCTCTGTGATCCCACTGTCTTAACCTTTCAAAAACACTGCAAGACTTTTCACAAGGAATTTTATTTGATTTCTGTGCCATTTCCTTCCTTGAGCTTATGTAGTAGATCAATCAATGCTCCCTTTCACAACAGTCTTCATCCAGGTTCATCCCTGCAGGTGCAACTGCTGCCTTGCTCTTCACACTAACACTGAATTTCTAAAAGCATCACAGGCAGTAATTCTTTTTAGGATCAATGAAGAAGATCTCAGAAATCTTTGCCAGAGTAGTTCCTTGCTGTGCTGTGAAGCTGAACCAGCTGTGAACCCAGCCATGGGAGTCTCCTTTTGCCAGTTATTTCTCTGATGAGACAAGCCCAGGACTGGAGGCGCCCAGGCACCAAAGTGGCCTGGTCCGGGCAGGGAAAGATGATGGAGTCACTGTCAGTACTTCAGGGCCCCTGAAGATGCAAAACTTCATTTTTCAAGTCATCTCAGTTCAAAGCTTCCAGTCCTAACAGGTACTAAGTACCCAGAGCTTTCCCTGATGCCACTGGAGTCCCCTGGATGCACATCTCCCAATGCCTGCGTGCTGGGAAGACCACTGGGACTCATCTTGGCCCCAGTGCGTGTGTGCATGTGAGTCTGAGTGAATGAAAACCTTTTGTTTTAGTAGAAAATCACCTTCCCCTCTTTTAATGTCTCACACTGATTTTTGTCACCTCATTGCAACATTATTCCCCACGGCACAGCTGAGTTTGGAACTGGCCAGGAAAGGCAGAGCCTCTGAACAGGAGCTGGATGATGATCCCAGTTTACAACTGGCCTCTGGCAGTGCCCAGGAGCTGGTTTTTCTGTCTTGTTTTGGTGACACACAGTCACACCCGCTCTGGATTTCCACCCCCAAGCACATTCTGCTGCTCTTGGCTGGGCAGACAGGCCGGCTCCGGGTGGAAGGTGGAGGGACATAGTGAGCAGGTCACTTTTCCTGGAGATGGATGGAGGGATGACGGATGGATGATGGATCATGGAAAGGAGCAGGATAATGTCAGGGGTGCTGGTACGTCACAGCCAGGCTGGGAGAAGGGAGGAAGGCAGGAGTGGGTGCCACAGATGGATCCTGTGTCAGGGCTGTGATGGATGAGGCAGGACCGTGTTCTGGGAAGGGCAGACAATGCCAGTGCCAGGAGCTGAGCAGGAGGAAACCAGACCCATGCAGAGGCCCTGGTTAACCCTGCATTTAGACAGACCTGCTCTGCTGCTCGGGGGGAAGCTGAAGGGCAAGCAAATTGCTCGTAGTTTGGACATTTGCAGAGCCCAGCATGTCCTTGCCAATCTCTTTGAGTGACAGACTCAGAGCCCGGGGTGGTTCAGAGCTGTGACCATGACGGTGAATGGGTCATCCTCTCATTCATGTGCTCCTCAGCTTCATTCAGCTTGTTTTTCAGGCATATCTCATTTTACACTCCCCACTCGCTCCTCTCTCTGCACCCTCTGAGTGCGTCCAGTTTGAAGGGGTTGGACCAGAGTGAAGGTTTCTCCCCCACAGTGACTGTGAGGGGGCTGAGCTGTCTGGGCAGCCCATGGTGGAGAAGAGAAGGGGAAACCTCCCATGTTTATCCCCTGAAATGTCTGACCTGTGCTCCTCAGTACCCCTCTGGGCTCCCTCTGGCTCCTCCAGGCCAGTGACAGTTTCCCAGTCCTCGCTGGTAGAAGGAATGCACCAGTGAGATGCTCCCTTGGCCACCCTTCCCACTCCTTCCATGGCAATATTGAAGAACTTGGATCCCACTCCAAACTGGTAGCAGCAGCAAAGTGGGAGCTGCTGATGCAGGAGGGTCAATCCAGCACAGAGAACACTCCCATCAGCCCAGGGAGGGAGAGAGGAAAACTCTAAAGAGCTCCAAAAAGCAGGGAGCGACCAAATAACCCATTAACTGCTGCTGCTTACCTTCTGCAAGCATATGAAGACAAAATTTCTGGGATTTGTGCACATGTTCATCTTTCAAAGCTCAATTCAAGTTCTCTGTCCCATATATCTACACTAAAACCCCAGTTTTCTCTTCCTGGTGTAGTATTTTCCCCTCTATCCATCATCTTCTAAGCAGCTATCTCATGTTCCAGGTGCTTCTCTTGTCCCCGTTCTCTTTCTTTCTTTATCCTGCTGGACAATTTGTCTCTCCTTTGTAGCTTCTGGACATACACCTCATTGATGAGGACATTGAGATCTGCAGTTCGTCTTCTCCGGAAGGGTTTTGGCCTCCTTCCTGACTCTCTAGGTATGCCTGCAAAAATAGAACCTGTGCATGGCTGACTGATGAGCACATCCCTGAGAAATAAACTTCCCTAAAGAACAAGCCACAGCCGTCTGCGGCAGAAGCCGAGACACCCTGGCCTTGCCACATGCCACAAAGGTCACCAGACCCAAAGTGCCACCTCAGACAGGACAGAATGCCAGAAGCAAAGGGCATATAAATCTAATGACTGTCAGCTTAACTATGTCAGCTGATTTCTGAGCTCAACCAGAGGGTGAAAGGAGAAGGATGGCTCCAGGTTCACTTTACATGGCTCAATGGATCGAAGCCTCTTTGGAAGTGGGTAGAGCAGCTCCTCAAACGTTGCACTCAGGAAATGTTCATCAACACTCAGCTCTGTGGAGTATCAGACCAACCATCCACGGATCCCAGAGCGGGTCAGAAGGTGGCAAGAAAACTGGGAGTCTCCACAGAGCAGCTGAGGCCTGTAGGATTTATTTCTCTGCTGTATTTATTCAAAAGGGTTGTTATTTGCCACATCACAGTGCCCTGAGCATTGTTTGTAGAGGTGCAAGGTCACAGCGCTCAGACAAGGCTCAGGCACAAGTCACAGAATCGTGGACTCACAGAGTCCTTTAGGTTGGAAAAGCCCTCTGAGATCACTGAGTCCAACCATTCCCCAGCACTGCCACGTTCACCACTAACCCACATCCCCAAGTGCCACATCCATGGGTTTTTGGAACCCTTCCAGGGACGGGGACTCCACCACTGCCCTGAGCAGCCTGGTCAGTCCTGGAGAACCTGACAGTGCCCTGGCCTGGCAGTTGACATGGAGCTGCAGCCGGGTCAGTGATGGTCACCGAGCCACAGAGGGGGCACTGAAGGGGGGGCTCTGCAGGTCCCCAGTCCCTTCTCCCATCAGGGCTGGCCTGCCTGGAACAGCAGCTGGGAGCAGCCAAGGCTTTTCCACTGAGTCCTATCAACCACCCCACACTCCCTGAAGGATGCAGGTTTCCCCCTCTCTGATGACCTCTCCCAGGCCTGCATCAGCTTCCTGGAGAAGCCTTTTCCTGATGCCCAACCTGAACCTCCTGAGATGGAACCTGTGGCCATTGCCTGTTGTGATTTGGTAGCACCGAGAAGTGTTTGTCCCTGTCCCTTCTGTGACCACCCCTTGCTCTGCTGGCCACACACCTCCCAGTTCAGCTTTATGGTGAGCACACAGAGCTGGTTCATCTCCAACCTGGCATCCACCAGAACCTCTGTGTCCTTTCCAGGCAGGTGGAATGTTATGCTGATCCTGGTCAGTAAACATGAGATGATCATGAAGCTTCTGTGTACAGTTACCAGGACAAAAGTGAAGGAACTTGCTTTCTTTAAAGATGTGGAAATGGATAAAGGACTAAAAGGAGCTAACAAACATGAACAGAGCAGAGACCAAGGTGAAGGTGGAGTGACAGTGTTGTCAGCATGGCATGACCTGAGGAAGGGTAAACACTGCTGAAAGAATTCCTGAGTCAAAAACCATCCTGACAAACCATCTCCCATGAGGCAGTTTTGAATTTGAAGCTTCCAAACCTCAGCATGTCAGAGTCAGGGATTTAGGATTCCTGGCAACATTCCTCTTCTAATGGTTTTGCTTACCAGAAAGTCTGTCATTAAGGCTGTGTGAGGAATTGCTGCCATGCTGCAGTCTGATATCAGTTGACATTAATAGCTGGGCAGCCCTGGCTTAGGAAAGGAGCACGTTGGATGTGCTCAGAGGGGATACACACTGTCTCCACCTGCCTTCAGGGAGAAAGACACTGTGGGTGATGGAGTTGGTTTGACCTTGCACAGGTGGCATGAAAATGCCCCCCCTGCCAGGGCCACCGGGGCCCTTTGCTGCTCTCGGGGGCCTGGCTCTGACCCCCAAGGTTTTGTCACAGTGAAAAGTCAGTTTGGAGGGTAAGACAGAAGTTCAGCTGTTCCATCCCTGCGTTGGGGCAGGTTTTCATCTACTTGGTCTTCAAAATCTCTTGATTTCCTTCCATCTCGATGTTCCAGAACTTCCTGAGGCTTCGGTCTGAGCCAGACTCCAGTGGAGACCCTCACAAATGAGAGACCCAGGCGTGGGGACCTCCCCACCAAACACAGATGGAAACAAAATACTGGGGTTTTTTCTTCTGTTACCTTAATTTCACGGTGTACTCCCTTCACAGCTTCACTCCTGCGGGTCCTGTCGGGTCTCTTGTCCTGAGCAGTTTGAGAAAGGATGTTTGACTGGGCTTTATGTCTTTTCCAACCCGCTCTGTTTGCAAAGCCAGGTTAAGTGATTAAGTAAGAACTGAGAAATATCAGCCCAGGTAGGACACAACAAATTCCTTAAAATGAACAGCTAACAAATGTAGACCAAAAAAAGATGAAATGGGTTCGCTCTGCAGCGTTGAGAGGGTGAGAATGTGTGAAGCCTCTGTTTTAAATAATAATGATGGCAAATTAAACCAAAGCTGCCTGGGAACAGAGGACACACAAATGGGAATTACCATGGAAGCAGTGGAAGGAAAACTCTATCTGCAGTTCCAGCACAGGCTGCTGAGTATTGCCAGGGAAACACCAGTGCCAGCTTTTGATCTCAGTTTTTGAGGCCTCCACCAGAATCTGAGGGACACTGCTCTTTGTCCACGCTCAAGAACAACCTGCTCAAGCAGGAAGATGTGTGGAGATGGCACCATGGGCTGCTGAGGGAGGGGAGGGCAAGCTGTATTAAAATAGAGTGAGGGAGGTTTGTTTGTTCATTCCAGCAAGAGATGGGTGAAAAAAACTATTAAATACCATAGAAAGGTAAATACCAAGAG
Source organism: Manacus vitellinus (assembly GCF_001715985.3). Lineage (NCBI taxonomy): Eukaryota > Metazoa > Chordata > Aves > Passeriformes > Pipridae > Manacus > Manacus vitellinus. Next base: position 52,666 of record NW_021938903.1, read on the forward strand.
AAGGGATGAAGTGGCAGGATGGCAAAGGAAATAACTGTCCATAAAGGGAATATCAGAAGATTTTTAACACTCAGATCTGGCCAGAAGAGTGTCCTAGTTAGAATAATAAGGCAGAGGGTCTGACAGAATTCCCATGGATTTATTTTATAATGGAAATGTGGTGTCACAGTTTCTGCCACTCAAATTCAGAGGCCTTTGCTAAGGTCAGGAACGACGTCTGAGAGGACAAATGGCCAGGGGACACTGAGCTCAGAAACTCTTGGCTGCAGCAAATGCCAGTTGGGAGTGACTTGCTCTGCAGTTATTTTGGCAATTTGTTGTCTGAATGGCCCTTGGACATTCTCTCTCAATTGCCAAACTGGGGTGAACTTTGTGCCCAGCACGACAGGGCATCCCCAGCCCAGCCCAGCAGCAGCAGTGGAGGGAGCTGTGGGACCTCATTGGAGAGAACCAGGCAGTGTCACCCCAGCTTTGCACACCACCAACATCCCTGCAACCCCTTAGAATGGGAGGTCCCAGTTCTTACCTGCTGCAAGACCTCCACATCCTTTAGGTAGAAACCACAGATTGGTGTTTCATCCAAACAGAAACACCACTTTTGTGTGTTTGTCTGTTCTCTGTCAGCCACAGTGGTGATTCTTCCATCCATTCACAGAATCCCAGAATATTCTGAGTTGAAAGGGATCCACAAGGACCATCCAGTCCAACTCTCAGCCCTGCACAGGCCCAGCCCCAGAGTCCCACCCTGTGCCCCAGAGGATCATCCAAACCCTCCTGGAGCTCTGGCAGCCTTGGGGCTGTGCCCACTGCCCTGGGGAGCCTGGGCAGTGCCAACCACCCTCTGGGGGAAGAACCTTTGCCTGAGATCCAACCTGAGCCTGCCTGACCACAGGTCCAGCATTCCCCTGGGTGCTGTCCTGTACCCCCCCAGAGCAGAGCTCAGTCCTGCCCCTCCTCTGCCCCTGCCCAGGCAGTTGGAACTGCACTGAGGTCTCCCCTCAGTCTCCTCTGCTCCAGCTGAACACACCAAGTGCCCTCAGTGTCCTCACACGCCTTCAAATCAAGGCCCTTCTCCACATTCATGTCCCTCCTTTGGACACTCTCTAAGAGCTGAATATCTCTTTGATTTGTGTGCAGGTACCTGTGCACCTCTCCCTGGCAGCATTTCCCTGGGACCTGCTGGGTGCTTTGGGGTCTGAGAATCCCCACAGTTGCCTTGGGGTTCACAACTGTGCTGCCTTGGGATGGAGAAGGTGGAAAGCTGTGCCCCAGGGAGTGTCCCTTCCTCCCTCACCCCCTGGCTGACAATCAGGCTGCCAGCAGAGCTCCTGCCCCCCTGCCCTGTGCCCACTGCCCCTGCTGCAGACTATAAATCACCCATGGCCACTTCTAACACCTCACTACAGTTATGCCCAAAAAACTTCCAGTCCCAGTGGCTCTAGAAGTGGTCAGAGCATCTGCCTGTCCAAACAGGTGTTGATGATACGGAAATACCGCCCTCGGTGAGAGGAATTTTAGAAGCTGTGAGGAGAGGTCGCAGGGGCAGCGTGAAGGCAGCTCTGTGCACCCTCTGACACGTGGCTCCAAGGACAGGAGCTCTCCCTGCAAACAGATCCCTGGCAGAGCCTGTGCCAAACACAACTGCTACAACGCAGCCCTTGTGCTGTGCCTTTTGGTTAGGAATGTTCTGCTGGACCAGGAATTCCCAGGCTGTCCCCTGAGGAGGTGGAAAGCACAGAACTATTGCATGGTTTAACTGGAGAAATGAGCATTCCTGAGGCAACCACTGGAAAAATCTTTCTCCAGACTTTAGGACAAAGCATACAAGACCCGCCACAGCTGCCCTACAGTCCACAGTCCCTTTCAGAGCTACAGAGAGCACGCAGAGGCTCTCAGTCATTTCTTGGTGTTTGGTGAGATGCACTGAGTAATTTGGTTGGGAACCAAAGACATCTCAGTGCCACCACACAGAAAAGAAATTCATTGTGGGAACAAGCAAAACCAAATAAAAATCTCTTCATACTCATAAATGAGTGTTTCCTCACACTCCATCATCCCCCAGAGGTGAAGAATTGCCTGGTTTTGATGGATTTGGATGAAGTGGGAGAAGGGGACACAGTGCCCTGCCAACAGCTCTGTCAGCACCCCCAGCTTCAGGGCTTGGCTGTTTGTCCTTGTTCCCTGTGAGTACAGGGGGTGAATCCCCAGCACACACATTGCAAAAGAAACCATCCAGCAGAGCGTCTGCTCCAGCCCATGCCAGAACCCACCTCCCTCTCACACTGGTTGTTCTCTGTGTGCTGTGCCCTGCAGGAAGGTGAACTGGCCAAGAGCTGTTTAGATTGAATATTAGGAACAGTTTCTTCACCAAAACGTTGTCAGGCTCTGGCAGAGGCTGCCCAGGGCAGTGGGGGAGTCACCATCCCTGGAAGTGTCCAAAAAACACGTGGCTATGCTGCTTAGGGACGTGGGTTCCCGGTGGCTTTGGCAGTGTTGGGTAAATGGTTGAAATCAATGATCTGGGAGGTCTTTTCAGCCTAAATGATTCCATGATTCTGTGTTTTGTGGTCAAGGGCTGCTGGGTAGCACGGGAGCTTCAGTCTAACCTCTGCTAGTCCTGAGATGTCCCTCCTGCTCCAGGCTTTTTGTCTCCACTGCCACAGGCAAGATCACCTGTTTGCAGTGGTGTAGGACAGTGTAACCCCATGTTAAAGCTAAGGATTCACCCCTAGAGGAAGAACTGGAGCTGGGAAGTTGTGATCCCATCACAGCCTCCCAGAACATGCCATGGAAACAGGTCTGTGTTACTCTGCCCTACAGTCTGTGTGGGAAATGTCTCCCCTGGACCATCAATTACAACACACAATCAGCTCCACTGAGCCAGAGTGTCACAGCACAGCCCTGGCAAACGGCCCTTCCTCCCACTTCTCCCTCATTAGGCTGCTCCTCCCCTGCTTGGTCTTTAATTAGCTTGTCATCAGCAACTTGGCCTGGGTTGAACACCTCGCATTGTCCCAAATGAAAACATGTAAGACAGATGGGACACCAAAAGCAGCAGGAGAGGGCGAGGAGACATGCAAGGCAATCAATATGTGTCTGACTGCAGGGCCAGCCTTGCCAGGGGCAGCAGTGAGAGCTCAGCTGGCTTGGACAAACTGGGGGTGTTCAGACTGTAGGTTGGCTGAGACCAAACAACCTTGTTACAGCAAACCCAACGTAGGTCCAACAGCAGGGAGAGACAAAACCCAGCAAAACCTTGAGGAAAGAAGCTGTTTATTGTGCCATTGAAGAGCCCAGCCGTGATCAGCCGGCCCATTTAGCTTGGAGCAGTTTCCCGAGGAAGCATTGCCACACCCCCGACTCCCTGGTTTTCCCTCATTCAGAAGCCAACATTTGGCCTCAAATCACCTTTTCCCTGCGTCCTGCAGCGGGCTGTATTCCCTGTGTGCCACCCACGGAGCTCAGCAGATGCTCCATGGAGCCAGTGCAAAACATTGAGCCAGCACACTGAAGGAGGGAGAGCAGCAAACATGCTGGACGGGGAGGGCAGCCCATCAACCTGGCACCTGTTGTCAGGCAGAAGCCAAGGCTTGTGTCAGCCTGCTGCAAATGTTTTCCCTTCGACCCCCGTGACCTTTTCCATCACACTTCGTGAGGCAGACTGCTCCCATTAAGTGCCACTTGATCCTCTGCTAATGCAGCAGTTATGAAAGGCCCACAGCACTTGTCACTAGGATAAACACCTCTGCAGCGGGAGAAGGGGCACAGACTCGCTCTGCCCTCTGCTCCCTCACCTCCCTTTCCTGTTTGCCCAGCGCCACTGTCACAGCCTCTGGGCTGGAGCAGGAAAGCTGAGCCTGGCTGAAGCTCTGACCTCTGCTCAGGCTCAGCTGCCAGTGCCTGAACGAGCACATGGAGAGAGGCTGGTTTTCTGGTCAGAGAAACGTTCCACTGCAAGGGAGGGGTTCAGGGTGAAGCACTGGCTGTGCTCCCCTCACCACTGAGCATCACAGGGGCTCCATCAGCTCTGACCAAGACAGGTCCTGCTGCAGCCTTGTTGTGCTCAGGAAAAAAGGTCTCAAGCTGTGCCAGGGGAGAGTCAGTTTGGACAACAGGAGGAATTTCTTCCTGGAAAGGGTGGTCAGGCATTGGAAGGGGCTGCCCAGGGAGGTGGTGGAGTCCCCACTCCTGGAGTTATCCAAGGAAAAGGACTGGTCGTGGCACTGAGTGCTCTGGGCTGGGGGACAAGGTGGGCATTGGGCACAGGGGGGACTCGATGACCTCAGAGGTCTTTTCTGCCCTAAATGATCTGTGATTCAGTCTCAGGGGAGCATGAACCCACTGTCTCCACTGGACCTTTCGTTGACACTGCCCTCAGTCTTCAGAGGTGTGACCTGCTGTTGGGGTGGCACACAGGGTGACCTGACCAGTGCCACAAGGAGCTGGCACTAACGGGCAGTGGACAGGGGGGCACCACTGCCCTGCAGGACTTGCTCAAGGAAAAGAAGAGCTCAGGGGTCAGGGCAGCCTCTCCTCCAGGAGTGTGCAGAACATGGCCACCACTCTGGGTACGGGGAAGGTGAGAGCCTGGAGGACACGGATCCCTCTCAGCTCTGGTGCCACGTGAGTCTGCCCTCTTCAGAGCACAAACAAGCTGCCATTAATGTCCTGCCATTTGCCCCTTCCAGCTCCTGGTATCGCTCACGTGAGTGACCAGCACCAGGTATTTCACCAGCTCTTTGAGGGAGGTGAATAAATTCATTTCTCTCCCCAGAAGGGGACTGGACACACACAGTATCTGGCTCAGCCCTGCGGAGAAACCTAAGGCCTCCGAAAAAGGGACTGACTTTGGAAGAAATGGCACATATGGGGAAATTCTAGTGAAATAAAAGGTCCTCAGCATCTGCATTGAAGTGTTTGTCTAAGGAGCAGAAAGAGCAATGAAATGAAGAACCTTTCTTTCCCAGCAGCTCTGGTGCTCCAGCCTTGGCTCTCTCAACTGTGTCAGGGGCTTCCTGGGTCTCAGAGAGCAAGAGAACCTTCAGCCAGCAGAAGGAGCTGGTTTCCAGCAGTTGTGGTGGCTGGTGACAGTGGCAGCACCCTTGGGGGCCACTTGGGCTGTGGGTGACCTGGGGAGTGAGTGCTCAAGGCAGCTGTGCCTGTCACACCCTGTCTGGCCTGAGTGGTATGAGATTGCTTTTGGGCGAGCAGGAGGTGAGTCTGCAGAGACACCCAAGTATTACCTGCTTTGGGTTAGAAATGAACCCCTTCTGGACCAGCATCCACAGAGGGGGGGTTCCTCTGGTCACTGGTCTCTGTGCAATGCCCTGAGTCATGTCTGTGTTTAGGGAAGGGACTTCTGAAGTCTCTAATCCAAGCCCAAACTCTTCTAGAGCTGTACCTGCTCAGGTGTTTTTGGCTCTCATGGGAGGAAGCAATAGAAAGGGCAGTGGTTTGTTTGTAGGATCACAGCTCACTGCTCTGGTCACTGTGAACACAGTGGTGGTCCCTGCCCCAGACACCCTGCAGAGCTGGCCACCAATCCTGTGGGCTACCTGGCCATCCCTTATTGCCTGTCATGAGCATTCCCCACTGAGGAAAGAGTCACCAACACTGGTGAAGGGCTGTGAAATCTGTCCATTACAGCAAGAACAGTTTTGAGAACTTTCCTTATTTCTGTTGCACTTGAGGTAGAAAAACTGCAGAGATCTAAGGGGGAATCACAGCACAGCCTCATCCAAGGGTTTGGAGAAACCAGCCACTGCAGATGAAGCAGCAAAGTTCATGCTGAGCAACTGCAGGTCACCAGCAGCAGCTTTCTGGGGATAAGGCAAAAGGAGGAATGGGGGCAGTGACAGAGACCTCTTTAAATCACCAGGGAGAGATTCCTGCCCATCTGACCTGCAGCTGAGTGCCTGGAAAAGACAAAGGAGCCCACTGAACTCCAAAGGGAGTGATGTTGTCTCAGCCCTTGGCACGTGACTGCCATCCAGGTGGTGATAACTGGGCATAATTTATTCAGGTAGAAATCCCTCTGCCCACTCCAACAACGCTTTGTTTGCTTTGTCCTGAATAACAAGCCCACTCGTGCCCTGGAAATGATGGTTCAGAACACATGTGCAGAGTTCCCCACCCTGGGCAATGACAAGAAGTTTCATCAGCTCAGATAAATATCCCTCCCCCTCCCCGGCGACAGGCCCTCGTGCTTCAAATGTCTCACCTCCCCTACCTGCCAACATTTGAACTCCAGAAATAGGGCCAGCTGGGAGGGGGACTGGGATGGGCACTGCCACCCACGAGATACCTGTCAGGCCAGGGCAGGCGTCTGCAGGGAGCCTGGGGTGAGCAAACAGCTCAGCAGCAGCAGGACAGGCCTGGCTCTGTGAGGATGGGCAGCCTGTGGGTCACTGAGCAGCCCAGAGCCCTCTCTGGAGCAGATGGAGTTTCTCCAGCTCTCCCACCACCTCTGGAGGCTCCAAGGCTGCAGCAAGGCTCCAGTGGAGACTCCACCTCCCTGCAGCAGGTTCAGGAGCTTCAGGAGGTGCTGGGCACTCACCGATGTCGGTGTCAGCCTTCCCATCACCTACCAGCACTTCCCAGTAACCCACCAGTGTCTCCCAGTGTTGCACCAGATACTTGCTGGCCCTTCTCCCTGCACAAAGGCTGCTCTGGGTGGTGTGTGATTCCCAGCAGTGCAGAACACCCTTGGGAGATGCCCCTGGAGGGCAAACACTTCCCCCCACAGAGTTTCCTCACACCTACAGCCAGGGGCTGAATCTTGCTCTGCATTACACTGAGCCCAAAACAGCAATGCAGGGAAACAGGATTTTGGGGTTGTTCCCACTGCTCATGGGACCATTTGTTCTGCAGAGCCAGAAGTTCAGAACCATCCAGCACGGCCTTGGTGATGTGGAGGCACTCAGGTGTGGTGTGTCACATCCACACAGGCCACTCCTGACAAAACATACTGCTTGGAACCTACTCTTGGAATAATCCTGCCCAAGCAGAAAGCCAGCACAGCAGAAATGCAGAGCAGCCTCTGTCCCCAGGCCCTCCTTTATCTCCCCCTCCAGGAGGGCTCTTTGAGAAGTGACTGTGTTATAAATATCTCACAGGTGGGTGTCAGAGGACGGTGCCAGACTCTGTTCAGTGTGGCCAATGACAGGATGAAGAGCAATGGCCATACACTAAAACACAAGAAGTTCCACCTCAACACAAGGAAAAACTTCTTTCCTTGGAGGTGGTAGAGCCCTGGAACAGCTGCCCAGGGAGGGTGTGAAGTCTCCCTCTCCGGAGACATCCCAAACCCACCTAGATGCATTCCTGTGTCACCTGCTCCAGGTGACCCTGCCTTGGCAAGGGGGTTGGACTGGATGATCTCCAGAGGTCCCTTCCAACCATAACAGTTCTGGAATTCTGTGATTATGGAATGGCTCTTTGTTTAGCACGGAATAACCCGTATCCAATCAGGGCCTGCTCGCTGGAGAAGCTGTTAATTGCCTCCTGTGGTCTTCTGTCAGCAACATTATCCCCTCCTGCCCTGCTGAGACTGGGATGAGGGACTGTCCTGCTCTGTGGCTGCAGTGGGATACGGAGAAGGGGAGGGTGAAACATAATCTGAGAAATAATATCTACGGCAGCAAGCGATGCTAATCAAAAAATCGTGAGGGGAGCAGGATTCCAAGGAGGGAGGAATGCTGGGGGAGGAAAAGCATGGACATCTCTTGACAAAGGTCCAGGATCAGCTTGAAAGGACCCAAGAAATTCTAATTTAATGTCTATTTTTAATACAAGCCCCGTGTGTGAGGAGAGCCCCGCCCGCCGCGCCGCGATCTCGTTACTGCCCAGATTAGCAACAAAAAGATTAATTTAGACAGGATGGAATAACTTTGAACAAAAGTGTCACTGCCTTCTGAGGAGCAAGGCTGACCTGAAAAGATCACGTACAGGGAAACCCCACACCACAGGCAATCCCTCCTGGAGAGGAGTCACCCAGCTGGAAACACAACAGTTTGGGCTCATTTCAGCACAGCTGGGGTGGCACCACTGATGTCAGATGACTGTAATATGTCTCTTTAATTGATCATAAATACATGTATTTCACTACAGCTGACAATAAAATCTGTGGAGACAGCCCTCAGAAGCTTCCCACTTGCCTGTCCTTTGTTTTCCTGGCTTACATTTTAATTCCTCCAAGTCATACAGATATAAAGGCTCGTGCTCATTCTCTGTCCCTTTTCCAAGAGCTGCAAACCCCCTGACAAGCCCCCAGCCCTCTCCAGGGCTGGGCCACGCAGAAGATGACGAGCTATTGTAGCTGGAGTCTCCATGGTTCTCCTCCTCCTTGAGGTCAGCCCTGCAGGGAGAGGCAAAGCTCCCCTCACACTGCTGGATATCCAGGCATGGCCCCTCTGGGGCCTCCAAATTAAAGGCTGATGGCAGAGCTGAGAAGGCACAACAACATTTGGGTTGCACTGAGGCAACTTGCCCAATTATTAACATTTTTGTGTTCTTTTCTTTGCCAGAGAAACTGAGCTTTTACTGGCACAGAAAATCACCTCCTCCAAACACAACCGAGTCATCTCTCCAAGTTGCTATCAACATTTCTGCAGAGCATCCTGCTCCAAAGGAGCCAAATCCAGGTGGGATCCTATAACCACAGCCCCCTCCCAGTCCCACCAGCTCTTTGACACAAAGAAATTCATCCTGCCCAGGGGCCTCCCCAGAAATCCCTCCATCCTTTCCAAAACAGAGCAGCTGCTTAGCACTGGCTCAGCACAGCAGGTCAGAAGATGATGAATTCTGTATTCACTTGAGAATTTTTAGGGAAACACAAGCCCAGCTGTGCAAGCTGGAAGAGGGTGGAGACATGTGGTCCAACGCTGCACTGAACAACCCTTCTAAACCATGGGGACTTGGCTACAAACTGCCCCCAAAGCAGTGACCTCTGGTAGGAGAGACTTCCTTGATCTCACATGGAGAATTCTCCCCCACTGTTCCTGCTGCTGGGAAGCAGTGAATGAGTTCCTTGTTTTACTTTGTTTGAGTGCAGGGCTTCTGCTTTACTTATTAAACTGATTTATCTCAACACACAAGTTATCTCACTTTTACTGTTCTGATTCTCCCCCCATCCCACTGCAGGGGAGGGAGAGAGGGAGTGAGTGAGTGTGGGGTTGAGCTGCCAGCTGGGGTTAAACCAGGACACTCACTTGGAAGCAGGAGGGATCCCTGACCACCAGCCCAGCTCAACAGCTCCGAGCTGACCAGGCTGAAGGAGCAGATCCCAGCGTGAGCTGGGCTGGGATCACTGCAGCCCTCCTGCATGACCATAGAAGGTAAAACCGAGCCCTGGCAGGCCTGAGGCCAACAATACACTTACGGCATAAATGTTCTGGTGTTTCGTGCAACTCCATCAAAAATCTCAGAAAGGCTTATTCTTGGCTGAATCAGGTGTCAGTGAAAGGAGTGCCAACTGCAGTGCTCCTCTGCCAAGGCAGGAGGGGACAGACTGCCAGGGATGCCCACGGGGTGCAGAGCGGAGGATTCGCCAGAGGCTCAGTCTCACAAACAGGATCCACCACAACCAGCCTGATTTTATCCCTTCCCCTCTTCCCCCACACCCCACATTTGTGGGAAGACAGCAGGAAGGGTGTCACTGGTGCTTCACAGATGTCTACACACCCAAAAGGGCTCTGTCTCTGCTGTAGGCAGTGCCCTACACCACTGTCTTGGAAGGTGAAAAGCATTTTGGGGCTGGCTCTGTGAAGTCTCCATCTGCCCCAGCTCTGTCACAGCGTGTTCCCTGCCCATTCCAGTGGAGTAACCTCCATCCCAGGAGGCTGCTGCTCCAGCTCCATGTAGTTCAGCAGGGTTGCACCACCCCAACAGGCTCCAGGACAGAGCATCAGCTCTTGAAAAAATACCTCTGGCACCACAGAATTCCCTTTTCCCTCTAATGAGGCCTGTGTTTACTTGGGAAAGCACGGAGAGCTCAGACAGAGGGCAGCAGTGTGGGCCCATGGCCAGAGCAGTGCCCTGGGCTGCAGCCACTGTCTCCTCTGGTCTCAGCACTGCAGGGGCTTGGCTGACTCGGACAAGGCCTCTCTCCTCAGCCGTCCTGTTTCACAGAATCCCAGAACCAGCTGGGTTGGAGATCTCTGAGATCATGGAGTCCAACCTTTGACCAAACACCACCATGTCAACTAGACCAGAGCACTGAGAGCCATGTCCACCTTAAACACCTCCAGGGACAGTGACTCCACCACCTCCCTGGGCAGCCTGTTCCAACATCTAATCACCCTTCCTGTGAATAAATTCTTCCTAATGTCCAACATAAACCTCCTGCAACACATAATTTGTGGTTGTTTAGACCAGCAATGGTCTCCAATTTAGGGGCAGAAGCAGCCTGTGAAATGGTTAAACACAACTAACGTGGAGAAGCACAAGTGGAGTCCTTTGGGGCATCAGCCATGTCTGGGTTGTTTTCCCCTCACCGCCCCCAGACACTCCAGGTCTCCTCACCACCACAACTCCACTGCTGTCTGTGCATGACCCAAGGACACACAGTGACACTGTGACACACACAGTGACACCGGATCTCCCAGGTTATCAGAGTCCAGTGTGCTGGGAGAGCCACATCTCCTGTCAGCTCCCACGCACACACCAGCTGCTCCTGCCTGTGACTGACAGGGTTTGTTGTGCTCACAAGTCTCCATAAGGCCTCTGCACAGCTTTTTAAGACCGTCAGGTCTTTCATGTTGGGAGGAGCCCTCAAGAAATCACCCTCACAAGCAGGTCTTGTGATCCTCACAAGCTTTTCAGCCACCCTCACAGCACTGCTGAGGACCATTCGACTGAGGAAACCACTTCCTTGGAGTTGTAAGGGAGCTGACAGCAAAAAGAGGAGGAGAATTGCTGTTCCTTGGTCTAACCAACCACCCTGCACAAGGAAGAGCCCTGTAGGTTGGCCCAATGCCCAAGCACCTTTGAATCTTCTCTGTTTACAGTTCTCAAAGCATTTCATTTTGCTCTTAATACAAAGACCAGATCATCTTGTTGCAGGTGAAGAACGATAGGATGAATTATAGGATGCTTTTATAACGGCGGGATGTATTTCTAGAACATTCACAAGTCAATCTGTGAGTTCACAATTCAAAATAAATTGCCCTTGAGGCACGTGGCAGGTGATGTGAGCCGGAAGGAGGTTTGCAGTGCTGTCACCCACACCCGTGTCCACAGGGAACAAGGACAAGCTGTTCCTGTGTGTCCTCAGCCTTGTTAACAAAAATGCCACCTGTCCTTCAGGCACTGACACCACGAGTGCCAGCGAGGCCTCGTTCCGTGGGTAAGGGGACAGGGACAGCTCAGGGCATTAACAGCGACGCCTGACGTCCTTCCCCTCTTCTGCACGTTTGTGTTTCTTTGTTTCCTGTGCTGATCTCTGATTCCCTTTCCCTCCGTGCCACAGGAATTGGGTTTGGCCTCTATTCCCACCGGCCCACGGGAGGCTCCTCTGAGGCACCTCTCACCTGTCTGCTGCCAACAAAGGCAGGAATGGGGAACCAACAGCCCCACGGTGCCATTGCTGACCCTGAGGTCTCCAAGGCAGGATGAAGCCTCCTGCCAGAGCACTGTGTTAGTCCCACATCCCTGCAGGTCAGTGGCTGAAGTTAACCCAAGTTACTGGGAATTCAGTAAGGGTTCAGGACCCACTACTGGAGAGGTTTTTTAAGGGACCTGTATTAGACACACTGAGAAATTCAGGAAACATGAAACACTTGGGAAGGAGCAACAAAGCTGAGCAACAGGTATGGAGAAATAAAGCAGCAAATCCTGCTCCCTCCAGGCAAACTCTCTTTTGCCACTGCTGCTGGGCTTTAAAAACAGTGACAGGGATGACTTCCAGAAGATAACTGAGCCTGCTGCATCCCAGTTATCTGGGACAGGCAAAAAGGCTTCTGGGCAGGGGGAAAGCCAGCAAGGAAGGGACCAGGAAATGGTCTCCTGGAGGAGTGTGTGAGATCTCCCTCCCATCACTACACAGGAAATGCACATGCAGCTCCCCCTCCCATCCAAGGAATCGGAAACCAGTCTCTTGGAAAAGGGACTTGAACTGAAATGCAACTTTCAAGCTCATCTTGTGCTGGCTGGGTCTGTTTTTAAGGCACTCACCAAAAAAACCTGATCCCTGCACGTGGTCTTTTAGCTGCCTGGGCCATTCCTTTGCCTCCTCCAAGGGCATTTTCCAGTGTCTTGTCACCAGCTCAGCTGCTTCCTCCAGGTGTCAATCCAGCCTCCTCCAGCCCCCCAAGGAGCAGTGGGATGTACCTTTGGGCTGAAAGAGAACACAGAAGAACAGATTGCTGTGACAACAGGCATGTCAGAGGAGATAAAAATACCTCCTCACCAGCCTGGTGAAAGTCAGTAACAGAAAATCCCTGTGGTCATGTGGCTTTCAAACCTGCACAAACTCAGCCCTGTCCCAGCACTGACTGCCTGGCCAGGCCCAGGCCTCTGCTCTGCAGGGACATCTCTGAGTTAGCACCAAAGAGCTTCTTCCGCTCGGCAACGCTGGAGTAGGAGGAAGGAATTAGAGGTCCTTTGTGCATCTAATACCCAGGATTATTCTCATGGAATATTTCCTTGGATCAGTCCAGCTGACTTGGGCCACAGTCTCGTACAGGCTCCAGTGAGTGGGGAGGGAATGCAGCCGTGGCAGGGCTAGGGTTTTACACATTACAGCAATGGGGTGAGAAAACTATTTACACCATTATTTACAAGAGCATGCAGTGACAGGACAAGGGGGAATGGTTTCCCACTGCCAGAGGGCAGGGTTAGATGGGATATTGGGGAGGAATTCTTCCCTGTGAGGGTGGCGAGGCCCTGGCACAGGCTGCCCAGAGAAGCTGTGGATGGATCCCTGGAAGTGTCCAAGGCCAGGTTGGAGCAACCTGGGCTAGTGGAAGGGTGTCCCTGCCTGTGGCAGGGGTGGAATGGGATGAGCTTTAAGGTCCCTTCCAACCCAAACCATTCTGGGATTCTATGAAAACACTTTTACATTGACAATTCCCATATTGGGTGAATGGAGCCGTTTTAAAGCCTGGCAGTCTCCACAGCAAGTACATTCTACAAACCCTAAAACGAGCAGTCTCAATTATTTACTCATTTATAAAGTTAAAACTATCAGACAGACAGAACCATCTCTCAGACAGACATTCCCCTCTGACTGCCATGTATTTTTGGCTGAAGGTATCTCTCCAACTCTCTAACAGGAGGGGGGAGCCGGGGGGGTCAGGCTCTCTTCCCAGGGAACAAGGGACAGGAGGAGAGGAAACAGCCTCAAGCTGCAACAGGGGAGGTTCGAGTTGGACATCAGGGGGAATTTCTTCCTGGAAAGGGTTGTTAAACTTCTGAGGGGGCTGCCCAGGAAGGTGGTGGAGTCACCACCCCTGGAAGTGTCCAAGGAATGACTGGACGTGGCACTCAGTGCTCTGGGCTGTTTGACAAGGTGGTGACTGGTCACAGGTTGGACTCGATGAAATTGGAGGTCTTTTCCAACCCAATTGATTCTCTTTCTAGAGGTTAAACCAGAAGTTTGGGTCCCTTTTTCTATCAGTGGGGTTTTTTACCTGAAAAAGAATTAGATCCTGACTTTATCCAGCGTCACAGACCAGGTAAATCTGCACCAGGTAAACCAGCAAAATGCCAGAGAATCACTTCGACCCCTCCAGCTGCAGAGCGGAGCCTCCCAGGGAGCTGCCACTGGAGCAGGTCCAAGGATGAGGGTATTTGCACACCTGAAAGGTGCAGACAGAGAAAAGGGGGTAAAACCGAGATAATTCTAGAGCCAGATCTCTCAGGAATGTTCTCTTTGGGCAAACGCAAGACCCCATGGCCTTGGAAAGGCCCAGCATATCTTTTGGAACAAGGACAGGACAAAATGAGTCAATGGTCTCTAATACAAGAGCTTGATGGCAGGACTGCAGCCTTCGAGCCTGGAGGATCACCAATATCATCTATGAGCGTAGATCGGCCAAAAACATAACCAAGGGCACCATTGCAGCCCGGGATCTCCCCTCTGATGGGCACAGCAGCACCACTGCTGTGAGGGGAGAGCAGCGGCTGAGGGGGAACGGGGTGTGAGGGGAGAATGGGGTGAGGGGGAATGGGGCTGTGAGGGGAAACGGGGCTGTGAGGGGGGAATGGGGCTGTGAGGGGGGAATGGGTTGTGAGGGGGGAATGGGGCTGAGTGAGGGGAGAACGGAGCTGAGAGGGGAGAACGGGATGTGGGGGGATGGGGGCTGGGGGGGAATGGGGCTGGTGAGGGGGGAATGGGGCTGTGAGGGGGGGAATGGGCTGTGAGGGGGGGAAGGGGCTGTGAGGGGAGAATACGGAGCTGAGAGGGGAGAACGGGATGTGAGGGGGAATGGGGCTGTGAAGGGGGAATGGGGCTGTGATGGGAATGCCTAAGCATGTGAGGGAAAATGGGGCTGCGAAGGAAAATGGAGCTGCGAGAGGAGAGCGGGTGTGAGGGGAGAGCCCGAGGCTGTGAGGGGAGAGCGGGGCCGTGACGGCAGAGCGGGGCTGTGAGAGGGAAACAGGGATGTGAGGGGGAAATAGGGGTGTGAGGGGAGAGCCCGAGGCTGTGAAGGGAAAATGGGGCTTTTGAGGGCAGAGCGGGGCGTCCCGCTGCAATCCCAGGACGGAGGCGGCCAGCCCCTCGACGGGAGCCGCGCGGGAGCTGCCGCGCCAGTCCGCCGAACACCGCGCGGCACGGCAGCGCCCCGGCAACCCCCAAACGGGACATGCCGCACCTCCACTCCCATCCCCTCAGCTCTGCGGGGCGCGAAGGAGACGCGCACCCTCCTCAGCACCCGGCCCCGTCCTCTGCCTTCCTATTGGCCACGACGGTGCTGCCTGTCACGGAACCGTCACGCGGCAGCCAATGGGCTCTCAGGGAGCGGGGCGGGGCGGGGCTCGGCAGGGCGGGGCCGGGGGCTGTGGCGGTGGCGCGCGGCCGTGTGAGGGGCAGGTAGGGCGGGGGGGCCGCGGGCCGCGCTCGGGCGGGCTGAGGGGGGAGCGGCCCCTCATGGCCCTCACGGCCCCGCTCCGCTTCAGCCCCCCGGGGCTGCGGGGCAGCTCGGGCAGGGGGGCGGGCTGGATCACCGCAGGCATCCCGGGAGGCCGGGCTGTGGGAGTCCCTGGAGGGCTGAGCATCCGCGGGCCTTCGGCGGGAACTGAGGGGAGCCCGGTCGGTGTCGGGGGTGGTTCGAGCACAGATGGTGCAAAAGGGGGTCGGATCCATCGCAGTCTTAGAAGGGCTCCGGGTGATTTTCACAGAATCATCCCAGAGTGGTTCGGGTTGGGAGGGACCCTAAAACTCATGCAGTGCCACCCCCTGCCCTGGGCAGGGACACCTTCCATTGACCAAGTTGCTCCAAGCCCCGTCCAGCCTGGCCCTGGACACTCCCAGGGATGGGGCCGTTCAGGGTGGGGAGGTTACTGGGAGAAGGGGCACGGGCTGGGTGTGTGGGAGCATCACTCTAGGGGTTCATTCCTGGGGGCTGCCACGCTCAGTTACAGCCTCAGGACCTTCACCTTAACCACCCATCTCCTTTGGGGCAGATCCTTTTGGACAGACGGCTGCTGTGGGCCGGGCTGCTCGTCTGGAACACAGTAGCTCTAAGGCACGTGTGCATGTGCCCCTTTGCTGTCAGAGTCAGAAAGAACCACAGATAAATTATCCTTTGTGTGGCCGTGGGTGTTTTACAGTTCACGGTGGGTGGACTCTGTCCAGGTGCCATTCTGAGTTTTTCTTTAGGGTAGAACAGATCATGTGTTTTCCCCTGCTTTTGTTAAAATGGCATTTATGAGTTGACCAGATGTTCTGAATTCAATTGAGAGGCTAAATCTCAATTCCAGGCACCCGCCCTACTGTTGAGTTAAAAATTCAAACCAAAGTGCAAACCCACGTACAATGGGGGACGTGCAGCTCAGCTCAGTCCTGTTCCCCAGATTTGTGGTGAGGACCTGAAACCCTGACATGCAGGGGAGTCTGCCAGGAAAGGACCGCTGTTTGAGGAGATTGTTGAAACTCTGGTGCAAAGGGTTAATAAATCCTGGGCTGAGGAGATAGGACTGGAATGCATTTTGGTGGGTTTTGGCAGGCCAGCTTGTTAGAAGTGGCTGGTGTTTTGTTTAGATAAAGAAGAAAGGAACTTGGTGTTGGTATTCCATTATGTGAGTTTATAGTGTTGTTAAAGATAAAGCAAAGAATATTGCAGTGATGTAAATCCCAATGGAATCAACATCAGGTGATGGAGTAGAAGTACCCGGAGTGAGCTGTGGGATTAACGTGGAGCTGATTACTGAAGGTGTAAATTCCCTTCCCTGAGTAAAGCTCTGCTGAAGTGGCTTTTCTGAGCTGTCCCAAGGTCCCCAAGACCTGCTCCTCCTTTTCTGCCCCTGAGGGTGAACACCAGCCTGATCAAGGCCAGCTTGGCCTTGTGCAGATAAATTAATATTCTTATGGACTTGTGCAAACACACATCTCTGGAACAGCTTTATCCTTGCACATGGGGGCTGGAATGAGATGATCCTTAGGGTCCCTTCCAACCCAAACCATTCTGGGTTCTGTGATTAATGAATTTATCAAGCTGCCAGCTTGGAATAATTGTAAAATCGGGATTTTACTGAACAGGTATCTTAGGCTAAAGGAGGTTTAAGAATCAGTTTGGAATACTTAGGAATATTCCACCCCTTTCCCATGGCTCATGGCTAATGATAGGCAAATACACTGGTTCCTTCAGCAGCAAAACTTTTGAGTATCAGAAGATGAGTGATTTAACTTTTATGACACAAAAGTTTATTTAACTTTATGACAGCAGTGAGGCCCCAGTGTGCTGCAAGGTCGCTCTTGCTCTGTGGTTTTCCTGGTTCTGTATTTTTTACAGAGCACAACTGTCAGCAGCAAAATACCTGTTGCAGGGCTCCACAGCAGTAAGAGAGGAACAGGAGGTTTTGTGCAAGTCAAACTGTGAGGAAATCAGGGATGTTTTTGCGGGGCTGGGGTAGTTTGGATGTGTGTTTGTAGGGGGTGTGGAAGCTCTTCAGATAGGAGTGTTTTTTGGGATCTCTGTAAAGTGTTCCCAGGAGTTTCTGGCTGGCATCAGCTGTGATTCAGGGATAAAATCCCCCTTCCTGGGCAACACTGAGGCGAGTGGGCCAAAAAAAGAGCTCTGACTCCCTCGTTGTGGCTGCGTTCAGATGAGATCCTCCATCCTGGATGTGAGTTTTTGTTCCCTCAGGCTCCCAGGATGTTTGCCCAGTGCTCCCGGAATTCCGTGAGCCCCGTGGTGCTGCTGGTGCTGCTGGGCTGCCTCCTGTGCCCCCCAGCACAGGCCAGCAAGGTGGGTGACAGCGTCGGGCACCGTGGGAGGGGCACAGCAGAGCCAGGACGGCAGAGGAGCAGCTGGGGATGTTTGCAAAGATAAGGAATGGATTTGTGGGGCGTTTGCTGTGTAGGGCTGGGACTGCTGTGACAGTGGCCCCTGCCCTGCCTTCTGCTGGGCTTTGGAGTTTGCATTTTAAAATGTGTTTGAAAAGCACCTGGCTGGAGGTGCTGGAAGCGGCCGAGGTGCTCTGGGACATGGAAGAAGGGAAGTGGGGGGAGGTGTTCTCTGGGGTGGAGTGTTCTCTGTCCCAGAGGACGTTCAGCCTGTCCCCAGCCCGGGGTGGTGAGGGTGGCAGAACTGGGGGTTCCCTCCCTCACTGGCTCCCCTGCCCCCGCAGAGCTCCGAGGACATTCGCTGCAAGTGCATCTGCCCCCCGTACCGGAACATCAGCGGGCACATCTACAACAAGAATGTGTCCCAGAAGGACTGGTGAGTTGGGCTGGAAGCCTGAGGGCTCAGTCCATGAGAGCCACCAACGCTGCAGAGTTGGCAGCTGGTGCCAACCCTGCCTTTTGTTTGCAGAGGGAGCTGTGGTAGGTGATGTTCAACCCAGGCCAGGGGCGGTTTTTAAACAGAAATTGAGGAATCTGGGATGATTTCTTAACCCACGGCTCTTGGCAGGTGTCAAGTGTACCCTCCAGTGCCCCTCACCTGGACTGGATCCCTGCAAAAGGCACTTGGACAGTCTGTCCCAGGACTAGCTGAGCTGTGAGGGGAGCTCCTAAAACCGGATTGGCGTTATCAGCCTGCAGGGAAAGCTGGGACACACAAAAGTGTCACCCCAATGTCCTTCCACAGAGCACTGGTTTCACCTTCACCTTGTCCTGCTGCTGACCTTGGTTTGTTTGTGCTGCAGCAACTGCCTGCACGTGGTGGAGCCCATGCCAGTGCCCGGGAACGATGTGGAGGCCTATTGCCTGCTCTGCGAGTGCAAGTACGAGGAGCGCAGCACCACCACCATCAAGGTAAGGGCAGCTCTGTCCCCGGGCCTGGCTCCTTCTCCTGGCCAGGCCGTGCCAGCCCAGGCACTGCTGCACTGCTGGGTTCCTGCAGAAGAGCCCAGAAGGAGAAAATCCAACTGTCACGGTGGGTACACTGTGGCAGTGCCAGGAGCTCACTCGCTACAACTCCCTGGAAGGAGGCTGGAGCCAGGTGGGAACTGGGCTCTGCTCCCAGACAGCCAGTGACAGGAGGAGAGGACACAGTCTTAAGCTGCACTGGGGAGATTTAGGTTGGACATTAGGAAGAAATTCTTCACAGAAAGGGTGATTACATATTGGAAGGGGCTGCCCAGGGAGGCAGTGGAGTCACTGTCCTTGGAGGTGTCCAAGGAATGACTGGACGTGGCACTTGGTGCTCTGGGCTGGGTGACAAGGTGGGGATCGGTCACAGGTTGGACTCGATGATCTCAGAGGTCTTTTCTCACCTAACTGATTCTGTGATTTCTGTGTCTGAGTCAGGAATGCTCCTGGCTGTGAGGAGCTGCAAGAAGAGTCTTCTTGCTGGGGATGTGTGACAGTGCCAAGCACCTCTGAGCAGGAACCCATCTCTTGGTGTCCTCTCACGTGCAGCACGTGGCACAGTGAGGAGGGTCAGCACAGCCTGTGCAGTGACAGCACATCATCAGCCCCTGGCAAGGGCAGGAGACCTTGTGAGCAAAACGAGAGTGAGAGAAGAGATCAAACACCAGAGGCAGCTGCAAAGGACCTTGTGACCTCTGTGGTGCTTCTTCCCCACGGTGCTGATCCTTTCCCACGTGCTCCTCTCCAGGTGATCATCATCATCTACCTGTCGGTGGTGGGGGCCCTGCTGCTGTACATGGCCTTCCTGGTGCTCGTGGACCCCCTGATCCGCAAGCCCGACCCCTACACCCACCCCCTGCACAACGAGGAGGAGAGCGAGGTGAGGCTGCTCGTGGGGCAGACAGGGTGACAGGAGAGTGGGTGACAGGGAAACAGTGACCTCCTGTCTCCTCTGAGCCAGGGAGGGACCAGCACTGCTGCTTTGGGGGCACCCACACAGGGGAACACTTCAATCAGATCTGTGCAAGTCCTGCTGAAGCACAGGGAACAATCAAAGTTCTAACCTTAAAAGGTCTCAAAGTTCTACCCCTAACCCTGACCCTGTCCTCTGTGGCAGGGGGTGACGTTGTCCCAAGTGGCCTGAATTTGGTCTGTCTGTCCAGATGGAACCAAAACTCAAACGGATCCTATTTGTGCAGTGGCCCAGGTGGAGTCACTTGGTGCTGAGCTTCCAGGGAAGGATGGGCTTAAGTAGTTGCTGGAACATCTTATAGACACGTCAAAGAGCAGCCTCGAGGGGCTGTTTGACCCTGCTCTGGGGCTGGGCCCTGTTGTAGCCAGGCTGTTGGTCCTTGTGTTTCTCCCCAGAGCAGAATTTCATTCAGATCCTATCTTTCTGGGGGACACTGGCATACAAAGCTTGGTCAGAAAGATCAGGACCTAGCAGCAAGGAGAGAGTCTCTCTGTCTCTCACACACATACACACATTTTGGGGGAGGACAAATTTCTTGCTGCACGAAATTCCTGCAATTTTAGCACTGGATCAGATTGTCCTGTTTGTATTTTAAGTATAAACTATTTGGCTCAATTCTTTCATACTATGATATAAGTGAGGAGTAGCTGCTCCAGTGTGCCCAGTCCCTCCATTACCACCCTCTGCTGAAAAAGGAGGTCCTGCAGGAGGAGGTGAGCTGTATCCTAGAATTGTGGGTTTGCTCCCTGCACCACAGCAATGATCCAGAGTTAGATCCGGGTGCACTCTGTCAATGCCTGGTGTGAGGTGAGCTTTATCTTAGTGCTGGGTTCTGGGACAGGCCTTGGTGCTCGTGTGCCACGACAGATGCCCATCCACAGCAGCAGTCTCTGGCTCTGTTTCAGGGGGTGCTGTGGTTCACTGTGGCTCCTTGCAGACTCCAAGCAGTGGGTTTCCAGCAGAGCTTTAGACTTGGTGCAGTTCCTGTCCTGGGGGCTTTTTTATGGGTGGTCCCCACGAGAGAGGAGTTGGGGGGCTGATGTTGAGGAGCTCTGGAAAGGTGGTTCTTCCTCAGGACAACTCAAGCCTTGAGTTGCTCCTTCAGTTGTGGTTTCTCCCGGAGTCAGTTGTGGTTTCTCCCGGGCTGGGCACTCCCAGATTGCCACACCGCTCCCTTCCCTCGCAGGACACTCGCTCCTTGGCCGCAGTGCCCACCCCAGCGGGAGCCAGAGCCAACACGGTGCTGGAGCGCGTGGAGGGGGCCCAGCAGCGCTGGAAGAGGCAGGTGCAGGAGCAGAGGAAGACGGTGTTTGACCGGCACAAGATGCTGAGTTAGATCCCTGTGGGCCCTCGGCATCGCTTCCCAGGACACGGGGCAGCTCCTGGAGCAGCCGCACAGGGGTCACCGTCAGGACACCGCGGTGTGGGACCGAAAGCTCCAACCCTTCCCTGATTCACCGTCTCCATCAGCCCCAAATGCCTCCCCTGGTTCTGGCCCTGCCCTTCCCCTCTCAGAGCCCAGAGGCTCCTTCCCCTGCCCGGCTGATCCTGGGGCTGTGTGTGGAAGCCCCGGACTCCTGGGGCTCCATCAGCCCACCCCACCTCAGACAGGGATCTCAGCACGGAGCGCTGGCAGCTGGCTGAGTCTTCTGCCGATAAAAACAGTGGGGTAATTTTGATGTGAGATAAATTACGTGATGCTCCTCCAGGATGAAGCAGTCACCTCCTCCTCCTCTTCCTCCGGCGTGCACTGATGTTAACTGGGCATTGTGGTGCACGTGTGCAGCACTGGGAGGAAGAGGAGGGGGTTCCTGCCAGCTGCTGCTTCCACTTATCCTGGTGTACATGGAGAGGTTCCACACCCCAGTGAAGTCTGTCCAGGTTTACACCAGCACAACCAAGGCTGCAGCTTGTTTCTGTGCAGGTGAACATCACCAACCCAATTAGTACCTGCAGCAGGAAGAGTCCAGCAGGTAAAACCAGCTGATTTACATTTATATCTTTTCATTCTTTAGCAGTGGGTAAAAACCTCCTGGGGAGAAACCTTTCTGTTTGTACCTGTGCTGGTGACCCTTGGTGTTCTCCCGGTGAGGGCAGAGCATTTGTGTCCAAGAGAACCAGGGCAAAGGCTCTCCTGGAGCACTGGAAACACTTGTCTGGGCCTTGGGGCCCTGGGGAGGGGACACTTGAGCTACTCAAAGCACTCTGAGAGCTCTGGCCAGACTTGGGCTTGTGTGGAGGAAACCAAAGTGATTCTGTGATGTGCACACTGAGAACATTTGGAACGTCAGGAGGTGCTGGAGTTCATCGTGTAGCATCTCTCTATTAAATGCAGACAAAGATCCACTACCTGTGTGGCTTTTTTGGGGGGAAAAAGTCCCCTCATGCCAGGTCTGGGGCTCTCCAGTGCCTTCCAGTGCCTGGCAGGTGAGTTGATGCCACTCAAGCCAGAGCTGTGGTTATGGCATTCAGGTGTTTGGGCACTGCAGGTGTGTCCCTGGGTTGGAAAAGACCCTCTGAGATCTTCCAGTCCAGTCTGGGACCATGATTATGACCCTGCCAGACAAACCCAAACAGAAGCTTCTGGGGGCCTGTGTGTTCCCCAGTTCCCCTCCAGCCCCTCACTGGGCTGAAAAGGACCCTGAGCTCCACGTTATCCTGAGGTCACATTTTCCTTGACCCGTCCTTGTTCCCTGGAGCTCAGTTCTGGACCTTTCTCCCCCTTGTAGAAACCCCATCTTGCCTGTCCTTTCCTCCAGGTGGGAATCCTGCATGGACACAGGGTGTGGTCCCTGGGAACTGATTTCTTTCCTCCCTCGAGGGGGGAACAAGCAGCCCGTGAGAGGCTGAGCCGGCACGATGGGTCCATCTGGTGGCCACCGCCCACCTCGGTCAGCACCGGGACCTGGCTGGTCACCAGTCAGGGGCTTTGGGGAGCACCAGCCCCAGACCTTCCCCTGACCCCTCCCAGGAACAGCTCGGAAATGGGATAGGAGGGGAGGAAAAGAATGCAGTTAGCAATCAGGAGTTTGGGTGAGTTAGAAAACTTAGGGAAGGGACGATGTGGAGAGGCTGCAAAAACTGCCAATGCCTGATTAATAACTTGATTTGTTAATTAATTGATCAGCTTTGTCCTGTACATCATCCTCCCTGGGAGGAAATGTTTTCTACTGCCCAGGCTCTTTCCCTGCCTGTACCTGCTCCACTGCTCACTGGGGCATCCCCTGAGTGGGCACATCCTGGTGGGCCCTGCTCCTGGCCCCGTCCACATCCCACAGCAGTGCTTCCC
>NW_021938903.1:76887-81075 GCF_001715985.3 Manacus vitellinus
AACCCCATGTCCAAGGTGGAGGGTCCTCTCTGAGCTGAAGCCCCCCCAGTGTCCCAGAAGGGGCCCAAAGGTCAGTGAGAGGATGGGATGAGGCAGCAGGAGCTCCTCTGAAGGAGAAATAGTTGGGAAAAACAACTTTAAAAAGCCAAACCCGGAGAAGTAACAGCACAGAGTCTACAGGGCAGGAACGGCTCATTGGCTTGGCTGCACATCCTGGAAGTGTGCCCTGCCCTGAACCTCGTGGAGATGCCCCACACTGGATGAGACATCAGTCCTGCCCTCCCCATGGCCCAGCAGGGGTTCAGCTTCTCCTGCTGCTGCTCCGTGCAGCACCATCCACGGGCTGGTTCCAGCACAGCCTCGCGTGGGGCTGCCCTGAGCTCCTTCCCCCGGGCTTTGTGTGGGAGCTGCTTTCAGTGCCCCTGCCCAAGAGCCTGGCCCACATCTCCCACCCTGTGTGGGTGTCCCCAGGGTCCAGCTCCACCCCCTCCACAAGAACCTCAACCCCAGGGAGGTGGGATCCCAGCCACCCTTCCCACAGAGGTGTGGGAACCCCAAAACGCCTGCGGTCACCCCAGTGCCAAGGTGTAGAAACATGGACCACGCTTGGAGCATGTGGACCTTCCCCTACGCCTGCAGCCCCCAGAGCAGTGTTGGCAGGTCCTCAGAGCCCCCCTGGGGTGTTGGCAGGTCCCCCACCCTGACAGGGTGGACACGGCCCCTCCCTGCCCCAGCAGCAGCAGCGATGAGTCTGTGCTGGGACAGCTGTGCTGGGACGGATGTGCAGACCCAGAGCCCTGCTCGGGCTGGGCTCCCAACCACTCACTTTTTTGGGGTGCCAGGGAGCCAGCCAGGACATGGTAGGAGACGTTGTGGAGCGGGGAGAGCTCGTCCGTGTCCCTGAGGATGCGCTGGGCTCCTCCCGGCCGCAGCAGCTGCAGGATCGTGTCGGGGGTCAGGCCCCTCAGATCCACCTGGGGGGGAGCCACAGGGAGCCAGGTCAGAGCCCGGAGCACCACGGACACACAGGAGCAAGGGGGAATGACAGCAGGGGCCCCAGAAGTGATGGGGAACCCCTGACCTGCCCTCCAAGCTCCTGGATCCAGGGAGACCCCACTGCCCAGGGCAACTCCAGGGAGAGGAGAAGGCAGAGCTGGGGTTGGGGGTGACACAGTGCAGGGAAGGGAGCAGAGCTGGGGTTGGGGGTGACACAGTGCAGGGAAGGGAGCAGAGCTGGGGTTGGGGTCCAGGTGGGGCAGGAAAAGATGGAGGATGCTCCAGTGGCCACTCCAGAGGGACATCAGTGGTTGGGAACTCACCTCCAGGGGATCCTGTTCCTGCTGGCTGCCCCCATGGAGGAGGAGGAGGAGGAGGAGGAAGGAGGCTGCGAGCACGGCGGTGAGGCAGCGCTTCAGGGAGCATCGCATCGCACCGGGCTGGCGCTGCCGAGGGCTGTGGAGGAAGGGGCATGTCGGGGAATAGCCAAGGAAAACCCCCATCCCCTGGATGGGACTCTAGGGCAGCACCTGGATGAACCCCTGGGACTGAGCCCTCTGGCCAGAGCACCCAGGGGTGCACACCCAGGGCAGCCACGGGGCATCAGGGGGCACTTGTGCACGATCCCCTTTGGGCAGGTGGGGCAGGACACCCCAACTCAGCCAGGAAAACAATCAGCCAGGTACAAAATCCATCCCCAGCCCAGCCCCACAACACCCAGGCTGCCCTCAGACACCCCCTCAGCACCCCCAGAGCTGGAGATGGAAGAAATGCAGGTGCCACGTGCCCTGGGGAGGGCTTTTGGGTCACGGGGACGCCCGTGGAGCAGCCACCAACACCTCGGGACTCGGCACCGCGCCCTGGGAAACACTCGGGTCCCAAATGAGCCCGGGCTGCTCTCCCAGCACCACGAGGCTGAAGCAGCTCCCCCAGCCCCTCCTGCCCGCCCTACTCCCCTCCTGCCTCCAGGCAGGCCCCGCCCCAGCCACAGCCCCTGCTTGGAAGAACAAGGTGTCCCTGAGGGCACAGTGTCACCTTTGAGGAAGTCATGGTGCCCTTGAGATATTTTACCCTGTGGCAGAGGTGTGGCAGGAGCCTGAAAAACTCCTGTGTTTGCCTGGCGATTTTCCAGTTTAAATATGACTGGGGCCGCCCTGGAACAAGAGAAGCTGGAGACCAACCCAGTGCCCATCCTGGCAGGGCAGACACGCTCAGCCCATCCAAACTGCTCACAGCACCTGTTTGTCTTGGTCAAAAGCATCTTTGAGTGCAAACGTGGAGGAAAACCCCTCCTAAACCTTCCCAAACCAAGGCCGGGCTTCCCAGGACTTCTCCCTAAACACCTCCCTGCATCCACTGGGATGCTCCCAGCCCACCCACAGGCCCCAGGTGGCAATGCAGCACCTCTCTGGCACTGCCCCAGCATTTGCTGGGCTTACTTTAAGGAGAATCCCCTCAGTTTTCCTGCCCAGGAGTCCTCTGGGGGATTGTCAGCACCTCGCCAGGCTGGTGCCAAGCAGGTGCCCCTGATGCCACGGGCAGCCTGTCCTCGTGCCACTGCCCTCATCTGCCTGGGAACAGGGAGATAAACCCTTGGAGCCAGGGAGCTGCTCCCCCAGGGAGCAGCACAGCCCATCCTGGCCAGGAGAGCAGAGGAGCCTCCTCCCCTGGGCTGGAACCCGGCCGTGGGCGAGCTTTTGGGAGCACTCAGAGGAACAATGAGCTCCTGGAGCTGCTTAAAAATCTCTGTCGAGAGCAATGGAGCAAAGCCTCTCCTTCCCCCCCAAGCTCTGGGCCATGGGGAGCTCACCAGTTTATGGGGGAGAAGCCTTAGGGACCCAGCTGAGCTGTGGGGACATCACTCCCTGCAGCCATGCTGGATGTAGATTTCCAAGCCTGGACCCCTGGAATCTGAGCTGGGAAGGGCGAGGCTTGGTGGGAGCACAGGCTGGGTGCTCGGTTACTCTGCGTGGCCAAAGGTTTTTCTGGCTGCTGGGGAGTGTCTGGCTGCCAACGGCCCATCCTGGATGGAAAACACCTCCAGCTCCCACAGGCAGCAGTTCCCTCCAAGGGAGCCCACAGGGAACAGGGGTCCCAGGCAGCTCTGGCAGGGCAGGTTTGACAGAGCAAAAGGATACGAGTGCTGCCCCATAATTAGCCCCCTAATTGGGCTTTGGATTTTTGCCCCCATGGAGACACAAAGCAGCCCGCCTGGATGGGACAGCCAGGACACACCCGCTGGGCTGGGGGGACTCCAGGGAGCATCCCTGTCCCTGCTCCTGTCCCAGCACCTCAGGCACCTTCCCCACAGCTCAGCACCCCACTGGGGACATCCCTAGAAGCCACCCCGCTGTGGGGACACTGGCCAGGAGGAGCCAAACTCCTCCGCTCTGCCGGGAGACTCCAGAGCCAAACGGGCCGTGTGCCGGAGCAGCCGTGAGTCGGTCCAGGGAGAGGGGAAGGGACTGAGGGCGCACGAGGCTGTGAGGAAGGGCCGGGTGATCCCGTGGGCAGGCGGTTCCAGCTGCTTCCGCTGGCACTGGGAGAACAGGGCTGGTTGCACAGGGAGGAGGGAACAGCCAGGGCTCCCTGTCCCTCTGCCTTTCCACGCCAGGGGAAACTGAGGCACGGAGAAAGCAGAAAGGATAAAGGCTGCACCACCCAGAGGGATGAACGCCAGGTCTCCTGTGGCACAGGTCAGTGCCCCTCCCCACCGCCCTGGGAGGCTCCCCGGGATGGAGAGGGACAGGGGGGAACCCAGAGCCAGAAGTCGAGTGGTGGGGGGGGACATGGCAAATTGGGGCAGCACAATGTCCCCGACGGGCAAATCGCCGTTTGGGGCTCCTGGGAGCCAGCCCGGGGTCCAGCCCCACAGGCTGTGGGTGTCTCTGCTCCGAGGGTGGTCCCACGGGGAGGAAGGAGGGGAAATGCCGTGTGTAGGTAGCGCACGACTCCAGGAGCCAAAGCCTTTGGTCAGCACAGGTGTCCCACAGCCCCCCAGCACAGGTGAGGGGTCACCTGGCTCCTCTCTGACAGCACAAGGACCCCGAGCCCACCACCCTGCCCTCACCCCCCGGCAGCCCTTCCCGTGCCCCCAGAGCTGGCTCCTGCCCAGGGGCGCTCCGGACGTGCCCCCGAGCGGCAGAGACTCACGGACGGGCGGCGGCCTCGCCGGCTCGGGTGTGCTCGGCC
>NW_021938903.1:81790-82845 GCF_001715985.3 Manacus vitellinus
GGCATCACGGCTGGGCTGGGACTGAACCCCTGGTAACCCCCAGGAGCCAAGGTGTGGGCCCTTTCACGGCCCAGTTTGTTTCCAGCTTCTCCACTCTCCAAGCTTTGTTTGTCTCCCACTGTTTCCCTCCTCTGGATCCACAGCAGGAACACGGCTCTGGAGCCCGATGGCATCACTTGTCCCCGGGTCAGAACCAGCCCAGCTCCTTCCAACACAGTCACTCACCCACAGCACCCAAACCCAGAGGAAGACCCTTCCCTCCCCCCAGTCCCACCCTCCCCATTTATTCCCACAGAGACCTGGATCCCACCTCACCTCCCTTGCTCTCCTTGCTGTCCTGGACCTCTCCTACATCCAGGAAGGCCCCACGTCTCTTCCAAGGCTCCGTCTTCTACAGATCCCCCGTGGTGACTTCCAGTCCCGGATCCTCACACGGGAACGGTGCCTGGGGCTCGTCTGCCAGGACAGAGGTGGCCACAGGGAGATGTTGCAGGGCAGGAAGCGGGTGATGGCACCGGGAAGGAGAGGGAGGAACATCCGCAGGCTCTCGGATCCGCTTCCCCCCGGTTTGGTTTTTAAATCCTTACACTCCCATGGTGGGATGCCAGTGGCTCTGTCCCCACGGGGGGGACTCGGGGGGGACACCCCCCTGCCCTGGAGCAAGGGCAGCCTGGAATTCCCACCAGGGCAGGGGCTGGGAGACACCAGGAGGGCCCAGGGAGCCGGTCTGGTGCCCCCAGCAGAGGTTTATGTTCAGTGCCCTGGGGAGGAAGGGCCGCGGGACTCGGTGGCTCCTGGGAGGCGTCACAAGGGCAGCAGCCGCGGGAGGGGGAGGGCTTTTGTCACCACAGGTGTCCCATGACCCCCATCCCTGCAGGAAACAACAGGGCTGGGTCCTTCCTGTCCTTGTGGGAAGGAAGGGGAGGGTGGTGGGGCCAGCACGGCCCTGGGGTCTCGTCCCCAGCACAGCCCTGGGGACCCCAAAACAGCCCTGAGTCCCTGACACAGCCCTGGGGACCCCAAAACAGCCCTGAGTCCCTGACACAGCCCTGGGG
>NW_021938903.1:83128-84258 GCF_001715985.3 Manacus vitellinus
CCTCAGGGTACAGTGCTAGGGCAGGATTTGACCCTCTCCAGGCACACCCATCCTGCCTGGAGCAGCAGAGGAATGCCCAGCCAGGACACAGCCCCCAGTGCCAAGACAGGGTGCTCCTGGGTCCTCTTGCCCTCCAAAAGGTCCTACAAGCCCAGTCTGAGCCAGTCACCCCCTGTGCTATGGGACAAACCCCAAACAGTGTTTGGGATGCTAGAAAAGGGCTCTTCCACCCATCTCTCCTGTGAGGGGCACAGCACAACCCCAGCACCCAGAGCCACAGCACCCAGAGCCACTCCCAAACCTCCCACTGGCCCAAAACCCAAATGTGCTCTGCTCACTGAAATATTTGCCCTAGGGGACAGGGAGGGGGCTGAAAAAGGCACATTTTTGCTTGTTTTTGGAACAAGCTGGAGAATGAAAGAGAAGCCCCAGGTGCAGAGACTGTGGCTGTGCAGGCTGTGCACGGCCCAGCTCAGGGGGCCGGGGAGGACCAATTCTCCCAGTTCCCCCAGTTGGGGCTGGAGCAGAGCACTGGGGTGGGACAGGCACGAAGGGACCCAGGGCAGGGCCCAGCCACCTCCCCCAGGCACCCAGCCCTCAGCTCACCTGGCTCAGCTCCTGTTGGACACCAGATCCCTGACCAGGAGGGGAGGCCGAGCCTCCGTGTGTCCCCTGGGGCAGCAGAGAGCCAGGCCGGATCCATTACAGCCCTTCCATTATTCAGGAGCCCAGGCAGGACAAAGGGGAGGGACAACGGGGGAGGGAGAGGACTGGGGCTCCACTCCCCACGGTGCTGATGTGGGGCTCCATTTGCCCCCCCCCAGGGTCCCCTCTGAGCCACGTCCTGCAGAAAGGGGTGGCTGTCACACCAAACCACAGCCTCGCTGAAACCCACCCCTGGAGAGCACCAGAGTGGAGGGTTTTGGCAAGCAGGCTCTGAGAGAGGCTGGGCCCGGGGGACAGGGGTGGAAAGCCCCTGCTCAGGGCTGAGGTCTGGCCAAGTGGTGCTCACATCACCCATCAAACCTCAGCACCGGGGTCAGGTTCTGCTGCTGTGGGGAAGGCAGGAAGGGGAACAGCCACAGCCTGCAGAAATACTCGTAGGCAAGCAGAGCCCAACCTCCCCAGCA
>NW_021938903.1:84648-87238 GCF_001715985.3 Manacus vitellinus
CCACTGACCAGCACCACAGTCACCAGAAGGTTTGTACAGGGAAAGAGTGAAAATCTTTCTTCCACATTTTATACATTTCAGCCTAGGAAAAGGCTGGTGTGGGAGAGACACCTCTGTCTGTATTTAAACAGCTGTATTTGGATGCAGCAAGCCTGTCGGTAGCAGGAAACATCCCATCCACCTGCTGTTCCAGCCCAGGATCAGCCCCAGGATTTACTCTGGGGTGGGTGCTGCTGGGTGGCCCTGCCCCAGCACACTGAGCACACCCTGGGCATGCCACACTCCTGGTTAGAACACAGCCCTGCTCTCACAGAGGGCAGGAACACCCAGCCCCGGGAGCTGTTCCGTGTTTCTGCACAGAAGCAAGAAAGAAGCCCAGGCTGCTGTTCCCATCCCCGCTCAGCCAGGGCAGCTCTCCAGGGTGAGGGCAGAGCTTTACACAGCCTGATCTGGGAACCAAACACCTCTGCTCCCACCCTCCAGACCCCTGCACAAGCAGCAATCACCAGGCATCACCCTGCAAAACCGAGTTTCCAGGGAATGCAGCACAAAACACCTGGAAGCACAGTCCAGAACTCTTGGCTCCCTCCAAGACAACAGGGAACTGTGCAGCCTCCCCACATTTCACTCTCTGACCTCCACCCCCTGAACACTTGTCCCAGAGCTCAGGGGCATTTAACCCCACGGCAAAACAGAGGATTGTTGTCCCCCATTGCCCTGGAGCAGCTTCCTCCTGGCACAGGGATGGAGCCCTGCACAGCTCCAGGGCACTGCCCCGCTGTCCTGCCCTCCTGCCCCACAGCACAGACCCTGCTCTGCTGCCAGGGCGGGTCAGGATCACAGGCACAGCACAGTTCTCTTACCCTGCACCTCTACTCCGACCAATCTAGTTCCCAAACTCACCTGCTGGGCATCCCCAGGTGCTGAGCAGCAGTGAGGAGGGGACTGCGAGGCAGGAGCTGTCCCAAAGTGTGTGTTCGAAGTCAACAGCAAGAGCCTCTAAGGCAGATCCCAGTCTGGGGCAATGTCCTTGGTGGTGATTTACAGAGTGCAGGAACTCCTCCCAGGCAGCTACACCAGGGCCATGGGGGTGACAGAATCACAGAGTACTCTGAGTGGGAAGGGACCCACAGCATCGAGTCCAAACTGAGCTGGCACAACTCCCTCTCCCTTCCAGGTGCTTCACTAAACATCACCTATGGAAAAGTGTTGTTACTCCTGCTTGGGACAAGGTCTGAAGTGCACCAGGACTGAGGAGCTGATCATGGACAGGCAGCAGAACTCAGTGCCCTGCTCCTCACCCCACTTCAGTCACTCCTCCTCATCTGCCCCTGCACTGCAGCCCCTCCTCTGCCTGCACCACTCCTGCACCAGGAGCCACATCCATCCTGGATCCATCCCATCCTCCTGACAGGCCCCTCTCCCTTCTCAGTCAGCCCAGAGCCACAGAAAGTTTCAGGGTCGCTTCTTCCTCACAGAAATTACTCAGTTTAGCCAAAAGCCAGAGCAGTGACTGCTTGTGGGCTTTCAACAGCAAACATTTCCACACTGCTCTCAGAAACCACACTGGGTTGAGTCCTTCATCACTGCTTTTGTTATTTCAGTTTATCCCCTCCAGCTCCTCTCCCTCCCTGTTTATCTTCTCTGAAAAGCACCTTCTGGCTTTAAAAGTTTAGTTCTTCTTTTCAAAGACAAAACACCAGCGTGAGAACTTGGAGTACCTTTACATTCAAGAGAGACTTTTGCCTTACAACTCCTCTTTGAAATAATTCCTTTGTTTGATCATTTATGCCTTTTTCTTTCCTGAAACTTGGATCTGTTGGGCTGGGAGGTAAGGTTATGGTTGATCACTTCTGCTTTGCTCTCTGCTTCTCAGACACTGAAATATTGCACTGTGGGTGAGCACCATCCTGCTGCAGCAAAACAAAGGTGGATTTTGTTTGTAAATTGTCTCTGGAAAGCAAATCGGAAAGTTCTTGGAAAGCAAAACCTCCTGCTTCTTCCTGAACAACAGAACACAGGACCACTTTGATTAGCACCAAAAGGATTTTAAATGAATAGTTCCAGGGAGCTCCTTTCAAATCATAAAATGTCAATTTTACATAAAAGTGTGTTTACAAATAGTTTCTGCTTTACACTCAGCTCTGCCCATTACTGACCAGAAGTTATATACACACAAACTAGCTCAGCAGCTTCAACCACTTGCAAGGGAGGACTGCGGAATTTATTTAAGAAATAAAAATAGGATTTTCCTGGTTCCTAGAAATTCTCTTCGGCCTGCCAGACCCAGTCACCTGCCGGCTCCTGCAGCCTCGGGAGAGCACTAAGCTTTCGGGGAGAAGGGGTACTGTGGGTGCCACCAATCCAGGAGCCTGACGCTGTGCACGGGGTCCAGCACCACCTGCACCCCCTGCTCCAGGCGGGGCTTCTTCCCGTTGCGGACGGGGGTGTCCTGGAACACGAGGCGCACGCGGTGGTGCCGCATGTCGGTGCTCACGTTGATGGTGAACTGCAAGAGAGGAGAGACCAGAGGGGCTTCAGCAAAACCAACACGAGCTCTGAGCACAGCACTTCGAGGTTTTTGTGGCTT
>NW_021938903.1:87294-93005 GCF_001715985.3 Manacus vitellinus
AACCAAACCTGTGTGTGCTACACCCTCTGTGCCATTGCTGAGGGACAGGTAACAAAGGGATAACCAAACCTGTGTGTGCTACACCCTCTGTGCCATTGCTGAGGGACTGGTAACAAAGGGATAACCAAACCTGTGTGTGCTACACCCTCTGTGCCACTGCTGAGGGACAGGTAACAAAGGGATAACCAAACCTGTGTGTGCTACACCCTCTGTGCCATTGCTGAGGGACAGGTAACAAAGGGATAACCAAACCTGTGTGTGCTACACCCTCTGTGCCATTGCTGAGGGACAGGTAACAAAGGGATTGTTTGCAGCAGCTGCCCAGGGCACACCTGACACCTCAGGCTCTCAGGCCCTGCAGGCAGGGCAGCGTTTCTTTGTCCTCACACCAATGGCTCAGCCCTGGGAACTCCCCACCAGGGAGGCATCAGCACCTTCACCCCCAGCCCGAGGGCTCATCTCTGCTCATGGGCCACCTTGGACTGGCACAAGGGGCAGCTGCAGCCACCCAGAGCATCAAAGGTTCCAAAAACATCCCAGGGCTCACAGAGTTCAATCCCCCCTCGGGACAGTCCCTGCCCTGGGGGAGGCACTGGGCATCCCCACCTCAACCTGAGCACAGACACTCTGCAGGTCTGGGCACTGCTGGGACCACTGGTGGATCCAGAGGACCAGAACTCCAACAGAACTGTGCCCACCATCCTGACCAACAGCTCTCCTTTCCTTTTCCTTTGCCCCCGGGGGGGCCACGTGGAGCTCAGCACAGGGGCCCATGAACACTGCTCTGTTCTTGCCCCAGGGTGCTGGGTTATACATCTGTCTTTGGGGGTTAAAACCAGTTTTCTCTGTATCATTGCACTTACTGCAATCATTTTAGTGAATTGTAACTCTGACTTGGGATCTCTCTCGAGTTGGGTTTGTTTCTCCCACTGCTTTCCTTTTAAACCAGCAGAGTCACACTGAGTTTACAGCACTGCCTGGCCACCCAAACAATAATGCTCTGAGTTGTAAGGGTTGTAGAAGGGTTGTAAAACATTGGGACAGGCTGCCCAGGGCAGGGATGGAGTTGCCATCCCTGGAAGGGGTGTGGATGTGGCACCTGGGGATGTGATTAGGGGTGATTAGTGCTGGGCAATGGTTGGACTTGATGCACTGGAAGGTCTTTTCCAATCTAAACAATTTTATGAGTCTGTGATTTTAAGAGAGCCTGGAAGCAAGGGGCTGTCAGGGGAAGTCTGGAACTCGCTGCCCGACTCCCAAGTGAAGCCAGACTGAACCTCTTCTGGGCACAGGTCATTTCTGAAGCCCTGACTCACCAGCACAGCCCCTTGTGCTGCCCCTTCTTCACCACAGAGCTGCCCCAACACTCCTCCTCTGTTGCTCTCTGGAGCCCAGCTTTGGGGGTTTGTTCCAAAGCTGCCCTTCCTCCCATCAAGGACCAAACACACATTCAAAGAGTTTGCTCAGATGGGATTTTCCTCTCAGAATTTATTGCCAATAAGGAGATATTTTCTTGAGGAGGGCAGACCTGCACTTCTCCTGCTCCCTCCCTCTCATACCTGCTGCAGTTCTGGTAACTAATCACCCCCAAACACTGCACCACAACCACAACTCCTGCAGATTCTCTACATCCTCTGTATTTACTGCACCAAATAGGGAAGAGCTGATGGAAATGGAGAAGTTAAACTGAGACCCTCAGCATTTCCTGTTCATAAGATTCCTAAAACTGGTTTGCTGACAAAGCAGTGGGATTTGCACAGCCCCAGGGAGGCACTGGGTGGGATTCCTGGGGTTGTCCCGTGCAAGGCCGGGAGCTGGGACTCGAAGCTCCTTGTTGGTCCCTTCCAACCCAGGAGGTTCCATGATTTTAGGTGCCCTCCTTCCAGAAACCTCACCTGCAAAGCCTGCCTGGCAGCTTCTCCCCCACTCACCAAGGTAAACGTCATGCCCATGACGATTGGCACGAAGATGAAGTTGAAGGTGGTGATCTGCAGCAGGCAGCAATCCTGATCCGGGTTCGTGTGCACCTCCTCGTACTGGATGGGGGGCTGCAGACCTTTGCAACACTTGCTCTTCAATCTGGGGGACTTGGAAAGAAAGAGGCCCTGACTGAGCTGAGCAGGTTGTCACCACCTCCCCGTGTGTTTTGGGCAGTGTTCCCAAAACAACCAGAAGCCTTCACTCGGGACAGGCAGGACCATTCCTTTAGAGGGGAAAGCTGCAGAATTCCCAAGGTTGCCTGAGACTACTGGTTTCTCCCAAGACCCATTCTTGGAGGTTTTCCCTTGCTTTATTTCTCTGAGAAATCTTTGCAATGGTAAAACAAGAAGTTTCAGGTTTTTGGTCAACATTTTGACCGCTACAGTCAAACAACTGGGTTTGAGTAGCAATCAGACCCAAAGGTGAGATTATTTGGGGTAACAAATGATCCCCGTCAGAAGGGATACCAAAGGAGGAAATAAAAATCTGGGATTCTAAATGTCTTGGTAACCCACACAGAAGATTGAGTGTAGTTTCAGACTGTGCTTTAGTTTACCAGGGGAATCAGAGTTCCCATTTATTGTCTGAAGGCATAAAAAGTTTCCACCGTCCCTTTTACCACCCAGAAAAATAATTTCTGCTTCAAACAAAAGTCACTGCCAATCTTTCATACCTGCTTTTTGAACTTGAAGTTGAATTCCCACATTGCTTCTTGTCTGTTCCCTACAATCTTTTTGCACCAGAAAAGCAGACACTGAGGTGGAAAAAAAGAAACACACAAAATTATGAAACCCTTAGAGGCACCACTTTAAATAAGTTTTAGCAGAGCATAAAGGCTTCCAATTACAAACACAATTATGTAACAGCAATTAGGAGCCACTTATTCAAATTAATTATGTTCAAAGAACCCTCTCAGCAGTTTAGGTCTCCCAGTTTCAAGTTGGCCAACTCCTCATGCAACTGGAGAACACAGCACGTAGCCAACTGATGTGCCAAACAGAAAAATCCAGTTGTGCCATTTATCCTTTTCCTAAGGCAGGGGATGAGTGGTGCAGATTCATCCATTCCCTCCACCCACCAGGAACTCCCATCAAACTGGGCTCCAAATGAGATCAAAGCCAGGAACAACTGAAACCAGAGCAAGGATCAAGAAGGAAAGGATCCAAAGGGAAATGCAAAGCTCAGCACATGAGCTGTGAGGTGATGGATGAGAAAGTTCCTGAGCCACTGTGGTGTCAAACCTTGACATCACCAGGCACTGCCTGTCACTGCTCAGAGCACAGAACCACTGCCAGGACAGCCCAGCCTGACCAACCTCCCGTCCTGCTGGAAAAGCAAAGGAGAAAACAGCCTCCAACAGCCTCAGAGGTCACCAGCACTGCCCTCCCACCCCCACACACATCAGAGTCCTCCACTGCCACCTGGTTATCCCTGGGTGGGACCCAGGCTCCATCCCAGCACTCAGCACTCGGGGGCTCAGCAGAACTCCTGCATGGAGCTGGGAGAGAGGGACATTCCCTGCCCAGCAGTCAGTAGGAGCAACCAGCATTCAACAGCCAAGGGAAGAACCTGGCAAGTGAGTCCAGCCATCCCTAAAAGTGTTTCCACAGGACAGATGCCAGGCCAGCACAGCTGGGCTGATCTTTCACCAGTGTCAGCAGAAAAGGAGGAACAATGTGGGTGAAGAGAACTCCCTGTGATCCACACACAGTCTCTCCTGAAGAGAGAAGGCCTGACTGGGCTGCAGGGCACAGCACACATTTGATTTCACTCCAAGACAGAGTGACCCCAATGAAACAAAACCAGAGCCAGCCCCCACCACAGGGGCTCAAAAATTAAAACTACAGCTGATACAAGATCCTCTCCTTCAACTCTGAGTCATGTCCATAAACAAGAGTCCTTAAAGGACCCTCATCTCCACAGCCTTCAGGAGGTGAACAACAAAGCCACGTGGAGTCAAGCTCAGAAACACACAGGGAGGGAGCAGCCCCCTCGGGGGGTTTTTCCCAATAAAAACCTTCTCCGGATCTTTTGGAACTGGGGTGGGCAGCGGATGATGCTGAGTCTGACTCCACCACCAGTGGCACTTTGGGGTTCCCCTGCAGAGACAGCCTGGTCTAGAGTAACTCGTTTGGTCATGGCAAGTAGTGAAGCACAAAACATCAGTACCTCCTAAGGGGCAGAGGATGTCCTCGGGTCAGCCGTCCTGCCCTTCAGACGCGCCGTGCTCCGCCAAAAATTAGGGGGTGTCTTTAAAGGGCAAACACCTCTGCTGACACCATAACGGCTCCAGTGTCCCACACAAGCTAGGCTAGGGAAAGAAAAAAGGAAATTAAAGAGGAAAGGCTGGATTGGATCGGATAACACCCGGCTCTGGGCTCTCCTCTTGCCACATGCACTTTCCGGAGGCAGCGCCGTTAGTTTAAGGACCCGTCAAAGGTACAACCAAAGCCCAGGAAAGCCAGAGTGTGGGGAGGCAGTGCCAGAGCCTCCTCCAAACCCCCTGTGCCAAGGAGTTTCTGTGCACAGTCACACAGGTGGAGCTCAGAGGCCTGCAATGCAGTGGTACAGCCAGACCAGACTCAGGGCGGCTCTTTCATGCTCCAAGGGGGGAGGTCGAGCCTCTGCTGCTCTGACAAAGCCTCAGCACCACTTAATTTCCTTTTTTTAAAAGCTGAACAGTAAAACACTGCACTTCACAGAGCTTCCTCAAACCATTAGTGCAGGAGAAGCACTAGCAGTGGGCACCAAAGCCGTTATGATGTCAAGGTGAATCCTTCCAAAATGCCCTGCCAGCATCAGCCCGGGGTTTCCAGCTCTCACAGCCACTGCAGACCCAAGCAGTGGGAGGAAGGTGTTCTCAGGACTACAGTGAAGTTGGAATTCCCTCAAAATGTTTTGCTTTTTTAATCTTTAAGAAATGGTGGTCCCCCAAAGTGGGGACTGAGGATGAGAAGGAAGAGCTCTGATGCAGAGCTAAGACCGCACACAGATCCGTGTGTGTGCTTTTCCCTGGGCTGCAGCACCACCTACCTGTGTGCTGCTGGATGCTCCCTAAGCCTGGGACAGCCTTTCCAGTCCCCACCAGGGAGAGGAAGGAAGGAAGAAAGGGAGGATGTCACACAGGGACAGATGAGGTTGCTCTGTTTTGAACGGAAAAGAAAGTACAACTCCTGAATCAAACCCAACTTCAGTTTGGCGCCAAAAACCTCGTTCAACAGGTTTTTGACCTTGGATTTGGAGGGTGGAGAATTCACATTGTTGTTTAAGCTGCTCACAGAGTATCAGCCAGTTGCAAGTTAAAACCAAACAAGAGACACAGAGGCATTTCAGAGTTAATGGTCAACAGCAGTTAAACAGAAATGGTGTGAGTGCTCCAAGCTGGGACAGCACAGGGAATCGCCTGCCCACAGCAGAGACAAACCCTTTCCAGCCCAACAACACAAGTGCAGCCCGAGGCCCAAAGCAGACACTGGCTCTGCACATTTGCCATGCTCACCATCCCGGCACCACCCTCCCTCACCCAGACCCCTGACCATGGGTGACCTACAGGAAGGCAGCATGACATGACTCCTGGCTACCAGTGTCACTCCTGAGCTCTCCTGATGCCTGTTACAGAGGAAAGATGCACTCTGGCAGACAAGGGTCAGAATAAAGCACAAAGTATAAAGGCTGATCCAATGGAGCCTCCTTCCAGAGGAGGGGAGAGCTCCAAACATCCCTGGCAGTTC
>NW_021938903.1:94440-99289 GCF_001715985.3 Manacus vitellinus
TCCTTGTGGGTCCCTTCCAGATCAGCATATCCTGGGATATCATGCCACAGTTCCCCAATAATTCCTAGCAGACAGTTTTCCCAGAGAGACCAGACAGGGATTTAGCTGCAGGCAGCACAAAAGGCTGAGACTGCTGCAGGTTCTCAGGGACTCAGCTGAGCTGAGCTCTGCCTGGGCAGCCTGAACCCGGCGCTCCAGGGCCATCCTTTGGTCAGATCCCAAAGGAGCCTTTGCTGGGCAACTAAAAGCCAAGGGTGAGGGTGACCATGGCTGCTCTCTGCTCTGTGCCCCTGCTGCCTCTGGGGCAATGAGAGCAATGTAAAGGAAATGTTTTGTTCTGAAGGAAACATGCACCAGCACAGGAGGATTTATTCCAAGTTCTGACCACCTCTTTGCCTTTTTCTCTTGCTTTAACTTACTTCTGCCACTGTACAGTTCCAAAATACCTTGGTTCCTCTTTGGCCACCCTAATTACAGGAAGGTGGTCATGATCAGAGCTCAAACCAGACCAGGTTGCTCCAAGCCCCATCCAACCTGGTCTTGGACACTTCCAGGGATGGGACAGCCACATCTTCTCTGGCCAACCTGTGCCAGGCCCTCACCACCCTCACAGGGAAGAATTTCTTCCCAATATCCCATCTAACCCTGCCCTCTGGCAATGGGAAGCCATTCCCCCTTGTCCTGTCACTATCTGCTATATAAAAGTCCCTCTCCCTCCTTTATCTAAGCCCCATTAAGGGACTGGAAGGCCACAGGGAGCTTTTCCTGGATACTTCTCCTCTCCAGGTTGAACAACCCCAGCTCTCTCATATTGTCATATAGGAGAGGGATATCCCACAACCCCTTGCCCACATCACAGTGTCAATACACAAACACAGGGCCCTCTCCTGGAGGAAATTATTCCCTTATTTCCAGCTCTGATCACTGCTGAAGGCTCCTACAAACAGGGATTTCTGTAGAGAGTCTCACCTTCTGTAGAGCCTGGTCCAAAAGGCAGCAGTGCAAGTCACAGTCCAGGCTTTCTTGCAAATCAGAGAAAACCTGACAATGTCCTCCGGGCGAATGTAGGAAGCCAAGAGCAGCCAGATGTCGATGGGATACTCCTCTCCACCTCCCCCATCAGTGCTTTCTAAGTGCAAAAAGAGGGCTGTTAGTGGAGTAAATCACATCTGTACCAAGCCACCTCTACGTCTGCTTTACTCCTGGTAGCAGCCCAACAAGCCCAGGTAAGAATAACTTCAGGGTCACTGGAAACCCCAAAGCCCTTCTGGCCCCTGTTTCGATGCCTGAGCCTTTCCCAGCTGAAACACCACCCTGAAGTGAAGAGATAAAAATTGGGTGGCAAATAAAGAGGCAACTTTATGTAAAGGGGAGACAAGCTCCTGCATATTTAATCAAAGCTGCTCATTTAACAGGCCATCAGAACTGCAAGTCCTTGAGCATTAAGACACTGCCCAGCTTGTCAATCCTCTGTTCCAGTGGTCACAGTGCTTTTGCAGGAGCTCTGTCAGGGAAGGAAAGCAATTCTCTCCTGCAACTGGCAATCAGCTGCTTTTCTTAAATCTCTAACTCCATTAGAACTTCTGGGGTGGGAAACGTTATTGCAGCTCAAACAGAATGGCCTCTTCTTCCCCCAGAGGTGTCAGAACTGCTCAGCCAGAACTGAGGGTTTGGACACTCCTTTCACTCCTGGGGTGTTTTTAGGTTTACACCACACGTTTTTCCACAGCCACTGCTCCCAGTTTGGGAGAAAAAAATACCTTTAAAGAGTATAAATACCTAAACAATCCCGAGCATTAGGAATGGTAAGAGAAGAGAAAAACACAACCTGTACACGGTGCTGACAGGAAAAGCTGCATAAAAAGTGGCACAGGGGTGGTGTTTGCAAGATCTAACCCTGAGACAGGTTAGGAACAAAGGGCAGTTCTTTATCCTCGCGTGATAATTGCCCAAGAAAGCTCTGGAGGTGATCACTCCCCCACAGCACTTCAGATTTATGGCAGACACACCCACAACATCCACTCTGCTAATTCATCTCTGGCTCAAGGAGCCCTCAAACTCCACGCTGCTGAACTCAGAGCACAGCCAGAACCATCACTGGTCTAGCACCATTTTTTCCTCCCTAACAGGTAGTAAAAATAAGACAAGGCTGTAGTAGAACAGAATATTGTCTTCCCAGACTCATAACTCCAGCCACTCAGGTATTATTTTGCCAGGATTCTGAAGGATGTCGGAAAAAAAGAGGAGAAACTCCTTTAACTCCCTTCCCAGTGAGTGCTGTGCAGTCTGAGGTGGATGGTGATGTGCTCCATAAATTAGTATCAAGCTCAAGAAAACCAGTTAAAATGTGTTTCTCAACCTGAAAGCAACCTGTTACTAGAAACTTCTGCAGGGTTCCACAGTGCAGCAGAGCTGTTTGTTGCTTTGTAAATGGCTTTTCTGTAGAGTTGCACAAAGTGTAAATGCTGAGGGATTCATCTCCCTGGAATCAACCTACTGTGATGCCAACAGGACCAAATGCACTTCCTTGCTGGAAAAACAGCGCTCTGAACTCATTTGTAACAAACCACAGCCTTGAAAACAGAGCTTGTATTTTGCCAACAACTGCATCGTGGACAGCAACAATTCACCCCCAAAGCAAACCTGCTTTCACCAACACCAGCTCAGTGAAGCAACCCGTCCAGTGGCAAAGTTTCCCAACTCCGGAAGAGCACTGTTTTTTTTCCAAGGCTGAGAGATATTTACTCAAAGCAAGGAGCTCTCAGGCTTTGATTTCATGCCCCAGGCTCTGCCTTTGTGCAAACACAACACCCCTGACCCAGCGCCTGGAGATTTCCAAGTGACTGAACCCCCGGCATTTCTTTATGCACGTTCGGTGCGACCCGTGAGCAGCCTGTAAATCCCGAACACTGACACCAGGAGGAGGTGCAGCAGGAGCCCGCAGAGCCCCCGGGCAGCTGTGACCGCACCTTTGTGCCTTTTGCTCTTCTTTTTCCTCGAGGCAGCCCGCCCGTTGATGCCCTCCTTTGTGTCCATCTCATCGCTGCTGTCGCAGGACTCTCCCGACACGGAGAGAACTTCCTCAGCGGGAACGCAGGAAGCTTCCAAACCACACAGGGATTTTACTGGAATGACAAACGACAGAGTAAGGACAACAGCAGAGAGGAAAAGGTGATCCGAGTTCAGGAGATACTTCGGTGGAACCACTGCCTTAAAGCTTTCTGCCGAGTGACACAAGCAAGTAAATCCTGGGCTCAAGGATTACCTTGTCAGGGAAAGATTAGCAGGGGTGAGTGAATTGGAAACATAATTATTCGGCTTCTTGTTTTAAAGAATGAACAATGAGGGCGATTACCAGCACATTATGGAGATCCCACTGGTTTAGCTGAAGCTATTTACAATTCTGAATAAAACAACAGGCTCTTTCTGCAGGGGTAAGTGGTTCCCCTGCACAGCAGAGTTGTGGCCACCGTTCAGCCGGGAGCCAGCACCTACTCTGGAATTGTTTTAGGAGCACAGAGAAGTCACATTCCCTTCTCAGCAGGACAAACAGATGCTGTGACTGATGACACACAATCCATCAGCGAAATAACTCAGTGCCAAGCACACAGGAGCTCCACTTACCCTGGAATTTAGTGAAGGGAAAGACTCTGGCCTAACGAGGAAAATAGCAGGTTGAGTCAGCTGAGGTTTGTTTTGGGTTTGGGGTTTTTTTTCCTCCCTCTGGGGGCATGATTAGGCATATCCCTGTCGGGAAATATTCTTTTTAAAACTTGATCTGTAAACTCAGGGCTCGGTAGGGCAGAAGAATCCACACGTGAGGCAGTAATGACAGTCTTGGAAAAGGAAAGGCGTGGTCCTACCAACACTGTCAGAGACCAGCACTGTCACAGCAGCACCAACTCTGCAGACAGTCTATAAAACTCATTCGAGAGCTGAATTGCAGCCCCGTGTGTTGGGTGAAAAACAGCACTGCTACCAAGAGAAACCTGCTCAAGCTTTCCTGCCCTAGCACAAACTACAGCCCAGGAAGGTTTTACACATCCCAGTTACAGCCACTGCAGCCACCAGAGCCACTGGAGAGCAAGTTGTGCTACTCAAATCACAGGGGCAGAGCAGCAGAAAAAAAAACCAACAAAAATAAAAATAACAAACTGATCACAATTAAATTCAGGTGAGAGATATTCTCATTTCTAACCACCAAACAAGGTTTCAAAATGGCAAGACAGCAGATGGAAAGACAGTCTTAAGATAGAGCCTGATTGTGCCCACAGACTAGAGCACTTCCAGTGCTTTGCTAAACCAGTTCAGCCTCACTCTGCAGGTTGCTCTGGAAGCTGGATGCATCCATGGCATCTGGATGCATCCATGGCAGTGGTTTCCCCCACTGCCAATCGTACTGCCCTCTCCACATGACCTTTTATAGGCAAAAAGAGAGAGAAACAGATGGCAACACGAGTGAGGGATGACATCAAACACGGCCAAGCAACAGAGGACAAAAGTGACAGGGACTCAGAGAGGGGTTCAGAGGAAAAACCCACCAAAGATCAACCTCTGAGTCCACAAGACACAAATCCACTTAACAGTGAATCAGGCTGCACTACAACCCTGCAGAGGCTCCCTCTCCATCTCACTGCTGTGACCCTCCCCATCCTGGGGGTGAGGATGGGGAGGAAAAAAGCTCAGGAAAACTCCCCCCAGCCCTCCCAGTGAAGCTCTCAGTGGGAAGCTCCTGCTCCTGGCAGTCACACCCAGCTCCACACTCACCCTGAGCCAGGATCCAGGAGGGCAGCGAGACCAAAGGCTGCAGCTCCAGGGCAGAGGCCTGTGGGGGCA
Source organism: Manacus vitellinus (assembly GCF_001715985.3). Classification (NCBI taxonomy): domain Eukaryota; kingdom Metazoa; phylum Chordata; class Aves; order Passeriformes; family Pipridae; genus Manacus; species Manacus vitellinus. The sequence continues at coordinate 99,277 of NW_021938903.1, forward strand.
GAGGCCTGTGGGG
>NW_021938903.1:99448-108975 GCF_001715985.3 Manacus vitellinus
CGTGGCACGGATAAGGCCGTGCCAGATAAGGCTGCAGCAGCTCAGGGCTGCACCTGATAAGGCTGGAGCACAGCCCCGGGGAGGAGGCACCCCGAGGATCCCCAGATCCAGAGGGGAAAGCCCACAGAGACTGCACTACAAAGAGCTGAGAAAGGGCTGGGCAGGGAACTGCTGGGAGCTGGAGCCATCAGACGGGGTGGAGGTGAGCCAGGAACAGAGCAGGATTTTAGGGAAGGGTTTGTCTCTTCAGGTGCTGCTGGATGCAGGGGTGGGGGAGAAACAAAGGCAGTTTGCCAGTGTGATGCTGAAGTGCAGAGCTTCACCTCAAAGACAGAGAACACAGAAGGGTGAGCAGGAGAGGGGATGGAAGAGGGAAGTCCCAAGCCTACACCAAGGGAGGCAACAAAAGGATCCCTGATCTTAAAAGCTTGAGAAGTAGCAGTTCAAAAGGACATTCACCAAGACCACTGCCCCTGGCAGGTGCTCATGCAAAGAGCACATTTTCTTTTTAAAAGGATTTCTTTTAAAAACTCAAAAGATTTCAGCAACAAGCCGAGAGTTTCCCTGTATGAAGAGTTCAGTCATCACTGCCAATAAAACAACATCCACCCCCAACACGTGTGATGAGCTCCAGTTAAGAGTCAAACATTTCTCAAGCACACGGGGGGGGGGGGTGTTGGTTCAGAAAGCTCCCAGCAGAGGAGGAAGTAGATAACAAAATACTGCAACTCCTTTCCAGGAAACTCCTTGTTTACAGAGTTCCCCAAGAAACAGCAACACCCTCCCCGAGACCTCCTTGCAGCACAGGTTTGCCAGAACTGTCACAGCCTTACTGCCACTGCAAAGATTTTACCTGCTAATAAAACTGCCTACAGCTTTATGCGAGCTAATAAAGTAATAAAATACTTTTATCATGTCATTTTCTGCTTCGAGCAGGAGATGACACCCAAGCCCTTCTATTCCAGGCACTAACAAAGACTCAGCAATTCCTACTGGACTTGCAGCAGGCTTCTTGCAGAACCTGCTGTCTGAGCCCTCAGCACCGGATTCTGCAGAGCAGCACAGGCTCGTTTTCAGCACAGAATGACACACATTTTCTCAGGCTAAGGCAGGGGGGGTTCCCACATCGTGCACAGGCAGCCCAGGGAGGGCAGGGCCCCCGGGGCAGACTCACCCTCCTGCTGCACCGCGTTGGCCACAGCCTTCTTCACCCGTCCAGACTTCACCACAGCCGGGTCCGAGTTGGCATAATCTGCCACTGTCACTGCAGAGGGTGGGACACACGGGTCAGGGGGATTAGGGATTACAGGGGAGGGCACAGAAGGGCTAAGAGTCACCACGCCTGAAGGGGACGGTCCCCAGAGCAGCAGAGAGATGCACAGGCAAGAAAACAAGTCCCAGCAGTTGCAGGCCAGGGGTCCCCAGCAAGTCTCTACCCCAGGCTCAGGGGACCCACCCCCTGCCCAGACCAGTCCAGGCCCCCCTCTTCCACCACCTCAACCCACACCAAACCCCAGAACCCCACTAAAACCCAGCCTAACCAGAGCCTGGCTCATCCCCCAGTCCCAGACGACTCCTTCACAGGCAGAGTCCTCATTCCCGCATACCAGGCCAGATTCCCACCGGACACACTCCCTCCACAAATCCAATCTCTCCTTTCCCACTGGACACACTCCCTCCCCAAGACCGAGGGGGCCGGGCTAATCGCTCGGATGACACTGGCCCGACCTCCTGCCCCTCAAACCCCTCAGCCAGGCCAAGCCCAGGCCCTTCAACCACCTCCTCCCTCAGGCCTTAACGCAGGCCCAGGCTCAGGCCCAAGGCCCAGGCCCAGGCTCAGGCTCAGGTAATAATACGCCCAGCCAGCTCAGCCCAGGCTCAGGCTCAGGCCCAGGCCCAGGCCCGGCGCTCCTCTCCGGACAGCACAAGGCCGCTTCCCCCGCTGGGCCGGGCCGGCTCGGTCTCCCCTCAGTGCCTCAGCCCCCGATCCCCTCACAATTCACGACGTGGCTTTAGCGGACTGCCGCTCCAGGCCCGGCCCCGTGCCCCCCGGCCCGGCGCCGTCTCCCCTTCACCTCTCTCGGAGGCACCACGTCGTCGGCGGCGAACTTGAGGCCTTTCCGGGCGGGCCCTGCGGGCAGTGCGCGGCGCGGCGGCGTAGCGGGCGGGGCGGCGGGGCGGCCGCGCGGGGCGATGTCCGGCCGGCCCCGCGGGGGAAACAGCGGGGACACGGAGCGCGCCGCCCGCGCCCGCCGCTCACCTTGCCGCGACATACCGCGCGCGGGGATGACGTCACCGCGGGGGGCAGAGACACGGCCCCCCAGTGATCCCAGTAAAGGGGGGGATTGGGGGGGAGCCCCCGGTGAGGAGGAGCGGTGGAGTAACTGCGCCCTCACAGCGCTGAAGGCCCCTGAGGGGTCCCCTCCTTCCCAGTCCTCCCAGTAATGGAGGCCTCTGAGGGGACCCCCCTCCCAGTGCTCCCAGTGATCCCTGAGGGGATCCCCCCCAGTAAGGAGGATCCCTGAGAGGTTGTCCCCCCTCCCAGTAACGGGTGTCCCCGCCAGTAAGGAGGAGCTGTGAAGTGACTGTGCCCTCCCAGTACTGAAGGTCCCTGAGGGGATTCTCCCCCTCCCAGTCTTCCCAGTCAGGAGGACCCCTGAGGGAATCCCCCCAGTACTGAGGGTCTGGGAGGGAACTGCCCTCTCCCAGTAACGAGAGTCCCTGAGGGAATCCCTCCCTCCCAGAACAGTCTTCCCCGGTAACAGGGACCCCTGAGGGGATCCTCCCCAGTAAGGAGGAGCTGTGAGGTAACTGTACCCTCCCAGTACTGCAGGTCCCTGAGGGGATCCCTCCCTCCCAGTCCTCCCAGTAAATAGGATCTGTGAAGTAACTGCCCCCTTCCCAGTAAGGGGGGCCCTGAGGGGATCCCATCTCCCAGTCCTCCCAGTACTGCAGGTCCCTGAGGGGATTCTCCCCTTCCCAGTAACAAGGGTGTATGAGGGGATTCTGCCCTCCAGTCCTCCCAGTAATGAGAATCTCTGAGGTACTCACACCACCCTCCCAGTCCTCCCAGTAAGAGGGGCTCTGAGGCAATTGCCCTTCCCAGTAACGACTCTCTTGCACCCACAGCCGCCCCTGAGGGCTGTGTGATCCCCCTCCCCAGCTCTGGCCGTGCCCTCTGCCACCACCCTGGGTGCCCTGGCTCACCCACCCCCCCAGGAGGAGGATTTGGGTGCCCAACCTTCCCCAAAAGCCAGGGCCAAAATCCAGTGGCCAGGAGGGGACTGATCCCACGTCCTCCACATTGTCCTGCCTGTGCCCTGCTCATCCAGGGATCTGGGCACCACCCAGAGAAGGTTGGGAGTGCTGCCCAGTCCTGGGGGTGTCTGAACTGGGAGGGTGGTGGGGTCCTGCTCTCTGTTTTTGGGATTTACACAAGGGCACAAGAGCACGGCCTTGTCCTGCTTGTCCCTGTGTGAGCAGGGACAGCAGCCAGGGAATGGCTGGGGCTGTGTCAGGGCAGGCTCAGGTTTGGATCTCAGGCAAAGCGGTTCTTCCGCCAGCAGCTGGTTGGGCAGCTGCCAGGCTCCCAGGGCAGTGGGCACAAGCCAAGGCTGTCCAGAGCTCCAGGAGGGTTTGGCTGATCCTCTGGGGCACAGGGTGGGACTCTGGGGCTGGGCCTGTGCAGGGCTGAGAGTTGGACTGGATGGTCCTTGTGGGTCCCTTCCAGCTCAGCACATCCTGGGATTTTCTGTGAGTCTGGGATTCTGTGGTTCTGTGAACACCCCACTGCGCTCTGTTTCCCACCTGTGCTCCTTCCCTACGAGACCTCAGGAGAGGATTTGGACCACAGGGCTGTGGCATCAGCTCTTGTGCCTCCCTGGAGCGAGGTAACACATGGAATATAGAGAAATCCACATTTCTTCCGCTTCCCAGGCACTGCCAGGAGCTGATGGTGTCTATAACCTCCCTTCCTGACCACATTTCTTTCTCACAGCATTTATTAAATACACAAAGAGCATTTTATCAGTGAGGAACACATTTGACTGAGAAAACTTCTGATCATCCCAGGCAGGAAAGGCCATTCATTGGCAGAAATGCTGCTCCTAATCCATCTGTTCTTAAAGCTCTGGATAAAAATTAAGGGGAATGGCAGTGAATAAACCAGATCCTGGTGGTGGTGGCTGCACCCACCTCTTTGGTACCCAAAAACGTTCTCCTTGGACTATTGCTGCTCTCCGTCCTTATTTGAGAGCTGTATCACAGGATTAGTTTTAAAAAGTAAGGGTTCTCCTGGCTTGGAAAACTCTGTGGAAAACAGATGAAGTTTTATGGGGATATGACAAGAGCAAGGTGAAGGCAGTTGTTCCTGAGTGTGGACGGATCCAGCAGGAGCCAAGGTTGGTGTCCAGCCTCACACCCCCTGAACTCAGGAGAGGGACACATCCTGTCCCCCCACAGCTCACAGGGGGAGGAGGGGGCCGTGGCAGAGTTGGGGGCTTCACTGCCTGGCCCCATCCCTGCTCCCCACCTTCGGGGTCTCCACAGCTGAGGGGGAACGGGGCACCCAGGGCTGGGGACACCCCCCAGCCCAGGTCCTGCCTCCCTCCCCCTGGGGCTGGACAAGCCCCTTGGGGGAATCCCGTTCCCATGGGGGCTCCTAATCCCCAGGGAGGTTCCTGCCCCTAGGGGAGTTCTCTGCCCATCCCAGGGGGATTCCTGCCCTCTCCCCAAGGGGGGAACCTTCCCCCCACCCCGAGAGTTTCCTGCTTCCACGGTGCGATTCCTGCACACCCCCCTCAGAGTGTTCTGTACCCTCAGGATTCCTTCCCTACCCAGGGGGAAACTTGCCCCCCAGGGAAGTTCCCCCTGAGGGCATTCCTGCTCCTCTTTAGAGTTTTCTGTCCCCCCTCAGGAGGTTCCTTCCCTATCCAGGGTACATCCTGCCTCCTCGGGAGGGTTCCTGCCCCCCAGGAAAGTTACCTCGGGGGGGATTCCTGCCCCCCCCCGAGTTCTCTGTACCCCGAGCAGGATTCCTTCCCTTTCCGCGGGGGATCCTGCCCTCAAAGGAGGTTCCTGCCCCCTAGGAAAGTGCCTCCTGGGGAGATTCCTGCCCACCCTTAGACTTTTCTGCCCCCCCCGAGGGGATTCCCTCCCTTCCCAGGGTGTCTCCTGCCTCCCCAGGGGGGTTCCTTCCCCCCAAGGAGGTTCCCTCCCCGAGTGGCCGCATGACCTCAAACCCTGCCCGCCCTCCCTGCACCCCCAGCCCCGACACCTACCTGGGGGGCGGTCCAGGTGAGGGGCGTATCTGCAATGGGCGTGCCCGGCGGAGGGCGTGGCCCGGTTGGCGTCGTCCGCTGACGCAGTGGCCGGGGCAGGGCGGGGCGGCGGCGGCGGCGGCGGCGGCCGGCTTCGCAGGCGACTTGGCGGGCGGTGATTTGGCGGCGGGTCGGCCCCCGCCCGCGGGGGATGCTCGCCCCGGCGGGGCCGCCTGAGGGTGCTGGGCCACTCCACTGGGGGGGCGGAGAGCTGCATCCCACCATCGGGGCCCGACCCGAGATCGAATCTCACCTCTCGGGATGCCCTGCGTCTGCCCTCCGAGGGGTTGATCTAGATCCTTCACCGTGGGCACTCTAGTCCGAGGGTTACCTATGAGCCCCGCTGGGGAGCCGTCCCCACTCCGAGAGGATGCCTCCCTCCACAAAGGGATCTCTGCTCCCACCGCGGTGGGCTGGAATTAGGGTCTTACCCCTTATGCCCTCCCCGCTGGGGACGCCTGCCCCTCCGGGGATGCTGCGCCCCCGGCAGGACTGAGCCAGGGGGGCTTTATCCTTATGGCCTCCCCCTGGGGGATGTTCTGCTCCCCGCCCAAATGATGGCTCTGGGCTCACCCCCGCTGGTGCTGGCTGGGGTCTCTGCCTCTGAGCCTCCCCCCGGGGATCTGCTGCTCCCCCATTGAAAGAGGAGGTGTTGGAGCACACCCTCAGCCCTGCCTGGCCCCCCCGGGAGGGGCTGGATCCCTCCGAGGGGGCTTCGTGTCCCCCCCGGGGTGGCTGACTCGGGGTGTTCTGAGCTCCCCTGTTTCCCTCGGGTTGGATGTGAGCTGAGGATTCTCATCGTCCCCCTGAGCTGGGTTTGGGGGGACCTGCTCTGCCCTGGCATTACCCCCAGGCTGGGCACCAGAGCCGAGGGGACAGTGACCCCCCCGAGCCAGGCAGGGGGGGTGAAGAGTGGACATTCACCCGAGACTGCATGACTGGGGGGGGGGGGGACCAGTGGATTCCTGTAATTGAGGAGGGGGCTCCTTGATTCAGAGCTGCTCTCTGCCCCTGGCAGACCCCGCCACACACTCCCAAGCTGTCCCTTTGCACCCCCCCTCCTTCCCAGCTGCCACCTTACACTGAGGGGAGGGCAGGGATGGGGGTGGGCCTGCTCCTACCCTGGCCTTCTCCCGCTCCTCTGATATATCCCAGTATCCCCCTCCCCTCAGTGCTGTTCCAGCCCTCCAGCTCCGGGCTGTGTCAACCCACTGAGCATCTGCCTGGCACTGAGCTCTGGGCTGGGATGCTGCCACACAGATGCTTGTGGAGCTGGGCACCGGGTAAATGCTTGCCAGGCTGGTCTGGCGTGGACATTGGCCACTGTGCCCGGGGCTGGACCAGCTCGGGGAGCATCCAGCCAGCCCGGGCAGCTCCAGCTGTGCCCACATCCTCTGTCAGCTGGGGCCGGCTCATCACAGCCATGGCAAGCTGCCTCCAGACACCACGCTTTCCTCCTGAATAACCAGCCTTTAAGGGCTTGTTTATCCCCTAAATTGCATCATTATAACGGCAATTGGCTTAGGGAGCCGGGTTTTGTTAGAGCTGTGCAAACCCTTCTGGGGACGCCCTGGTTTTGACCGAGTAGGGGTTGGCAAAGTGTTCCTTTTAAGCTCATTTGCCACCATCTGCTGGATGCTGGGATGGGCTTCTCCTGGTGGGTTTGATACCACCAAGCCACTCTGTGAGTGGGAGCTGGTCCAGAGGTGAGGTGGGAGCTGGAGTTTGGGGCCTGGATGTGCCCGTGTGCTTTGGGAGTCTCTCGGTTGTGGTGCTGCCAGGGCTTCAGAGGAGGTGGAAAGTTGGTGTCTTTGTGTCTCTGATGGCCTGGGAGTCTCAGGTACCTGTGTTCTTAGGGACAGCACGAGGTGCTGCTCCCTGTGTGTGCTGCTGGAGAAGCAGGATTGATCCCTGGGGACTTCTCTGGAGGTTTGTCAGGGAGCCACCAGCACAGCTCCCTGCCGCCGTCTGCCTGGCACCCGGCACTGCTCAGGGGCCTTCCCAGCCTTGGTGCTTGTTCCTACTGCACCTCTTTTCCAGGAGACACCCCAGAGGTTGTGCAGGACCTGTGTCACCACTGGAGAGTGGGGGAGCCTCTGAAGTGGCAGGTTCTTGAGACACCAATGCTGGGACTGACGGCCAGGTCCAGCTTTCTGGAGTGGCCAGAATCAGCTCAGCTGTGGGATCAAACATTTCATCCCTCTCCAGGAAGCTTTGTGGCTTTGTGGGTCTTGCTCTGCACCAAGGGCTCTGCCCAGCCGTGCCTTGGTGCTCCCCAGCAGCTGAGGTGTGGGTGCTGAGGGATTGAACCTGCTGCAGATTTGGGTTCCTGCCTGTCTCACTTGTCTCAGGGGGGGTAAAACCCACCCTGAAACCTCCTTCATTTGTGTCTTTTGAGGGGCCTTTGTGCAAGCCTTGTCCTGTCAGGCAGCTCCCCCCGGGGTGCAGGGGGTGAGGCCGGGGGTGAGGGTGGTGGGGTGAGGAGGAGGAGGCTCAGGGTGAGTTGGTGGGGTCGTGGTGGCCGTGAGTCAGTGCTGGGGAAGAGCCTGGCCCCGTGTTGGGGGTGGGAGTTCACACTGGAGCTGGGGGAGGCAGCCCTGGAGCCTCAGAGGGGGCTGAACCCAAACACCCCAACTGACCAGAATTCCCTGGTCATCCTGGTGCCACTTTTCTGCAATTTTTTTTGCATTTTGAAATCATTGAAGTTGGTGACATTGTATGAGAACAAAGCTATCGTAGAAAGGAACAGGACGTGGTCTATGGGACAGACTTCATGGTACCTGTGTGCTGTGGGTTATATTTGCTGCTTGTAAGGGGGAAAAATAGCCCTGAGTTAATAACTTGGAGGGCCCCTCTGGGGACAGGGAGTGACTGGCAGTGCCATTTCAGGTTTTCCAGCCAAGCAGAAAGATACTGGATTCTTTATCTAACCTTGAAACCTTAATTTACTATTAATTTCCTCCTAAAGAATGCTTTGGTGAGCCAGAGGTTTCCCAGATGGCTTCCAAAAGTGAGCTGGGAGGTCTCTGGAATATTAACTGGTGGAGGAGGATGTTGGGTCCATTGCCAAGCTTTCCTCCCAGAGGGACAACCCTGCAGTCTGCAGATGGTTTCTGTGGAAAGCCAAGCACTGGGTGTGGGGTGAGGGACTGACTGAGGCTGAGGGCTCTGGCCTGGGCTCTGTGGATGGGCCCAAGCCCTGGCCAGGCTCCCGAGGGACCTGGGGGGGAGTTTTTGGTGCTAAAGGCCTCCTCTGTGAGCAGGAGATGCCGAGAGGCTGGAGGTGGGTGCCTGTGTGGGTGTGTTCACATGGGTTGGCATTTGGGAGGGAGGGAGGGAAAATATCACATGAAACAACTGCAGTGTTGGGGGACAGGTCTGTGCTTGGGCCCATCTGGAGCAGAAGTCGTGGGAAATGATTGAAAGGCTCTTTGCTAAAGAAAGTGGTGCTGATATAATTGGATTTTGCTGCTGTTTGTGCCGTGGTCGAGCAGGTTAAAACCCTCGTGGGCACACGGGGAAACCCTCTGGCTCATTGGCAGGGTGAGGATGTCCCAAGGAACCTGAGGCTGAGAAAGCTGGGGCTGTTCAGCCTGGGGAAGAGAAGGTGGTGTGGAGACCTCACAGCCCCTTCCAGGGTCTGAAGGGGCCTCCAGGGAAGCTGGAGAGGGGCTCTTCCTCAGGAACTGGAGTGACAGGACAAGGGGGAATGTGTTCACACTGAAAGAGAAGAGATTTAGGTTAGATGTTAGAAAGAAATTGTTTTCTCAGAGGGTGGGGAGGCCCTGGCACGGGTTGCCCAGAGGAGCTGTGGCTGCCCCTGGATCCCTGGAAGTGTCCAAGGCCAGGTTGGATGGGGCTTGGAGCAACCTGGGCTGGTGGGAGGTGTCCCTGCCCACGGCAGGGGGTGGCCCTGGATGAGTTTTAAGGTCCCTTTCAACCCAAACCAGTCTGATTCTGTGATTCTGTGGGTGAAGCAGGTGCTCATCTCTCTCATTTCAGTGCAAAGCCCAGCCTGGGGCAGCCCTGCTGCCTCTCAGCCCCCGTGCAGCAATTCCCATCCCACGGGAGGATTTGGGTGCCAAACCTTCCCCAAAATCCAGTGGCCAGGAGGGGACTGACCCCGTGTCCTCTCCTCCTTCCCTGCCTCCTCACCCCGGTGTTTCAGAGCAGCTCGTGGCTGCCTCCAGCTCTGGAACCCTGCAGGAC
>NW_021938903.1:109379-115576 GCF_001715985.3 Manacus vitellinus
GAGATGCTGCCAGGGGCGGCCGAGCGCTTTAACCAGCGAGCCGGGATGTGCGGCAGGGAGGGAGGCTCTGCCTGCCTGGACTCTCCTTCCAGCCTTCCCGAGGGCACAGCATCCCTGGCCAGGGCAGGAGGGCACAGCAGGGCGAGGGACCCCCTCCTGTACCGCTGCCCGGCCACCAGCTGCGTGGATTTGAAGCTCGTTGCCACCCCTTCCTGGCTGAAATGAATTTTCCCTGTAATTCCGGGTGGGATTCCATCCCTGGCTGGCATCGCTCCTGGGGTGGGTGATGTGCTGGCGTGCCCAGGGGATCCAGAGCCCAGAGGTAGGAGCTGGGCTGTGCATGGGATGGCTGGAGTGCAGGGAAAAGGGATGTTCAGCCCCACTGCCAGCCCAGCTCTCACCCTTCCAGCATCTCATTAGTGCAGTGAATCCTCAAATGGATCCTCTCCTGCCAAAGCCTGACTTTCCTGGCTTCCAGAATTGGGAAGGTGCTTATAGCTTTGCTGTGGCATTAACACAGGTGTCATAAACCTGATCTCAGGCTCTTGATCATGAGTTAAACAGCCTTGATGGTGCTGCCTGTGCCTGTTCCCCTTGCAGACAGTCCCAGTGCCAGGGGCTGCAGGCAGGGAGGGAAAAGATGGGCTTCTACAAAGTCCATAATCCAGTTAATCTGCCCTGTAATTCAGTGTCTGGCAGCTGCACTGACTCGATCTCAGCTTCTTTCAAGCACCCCCTCCACAAACTGTGTAGCAGGAAGGAGTCAAAAAATGTCCAGAGGTTATTTTTGGCCGTGTGTGATTTATTCACACGCTGATCAGCCAGGAGAGGAAGTTATTCTGGTCCCACAGTGTCCCACATAACACACAAGTACCTTGTGTGAGTGTGATTTCTCTGGGTGAGGCTGCAGGATGCCACTCTCCTCTGGGGGATGGAGCTCTCAGGAAGCACCTTGGTGGCCCCATGTCCTGTGAGCCCTCTTGGGGACCTCAGGTGGGGCCAGAGCCAGGGGACATGGGCTCTGTGCCCCTCCTTGGGGGGACAGAGCTGAGCCTTGTGTTCCTGAGGCGGTGGGAATTGCTGTGCCTCGGAATTCCTGCTCATCCCAAGCTGGATTGTGGCCTCCCTGGGTGACACCTGGATTTGGGGAGTGTGGGGAGACGTTTCCAGGCTCCTTTCGAGGTGCCTGGGGTGGTTTCCCTGCAGGATGGGGTGGCTGTGCTGCTGGCTGTCTCCTCCCTGGGATTGCTTTCCCCTGGAGAAGGGGTGGTGGGAATGGAGTGTGAGGGTGGCACAGCCAGATCCTGCTTTTCTCCCGTGTCTGCACAGGAGGTTGTTTCCACAGAGCATCCCAGTGTTGCCACAGCTGGTTTCTGGTCGTGGACAGTGGGCTCTGCCAGGGTGGGCATCACTGGCACGTGGTGCTGCCACTGCCTGTGCCATCCCACCGTGCTGGTGACGTGTTTCCCACCCTGGCTGAGGATGGAGTCGCTGTTGGCCCCATGCAGAGGTGCCAGTCCCAGCAGAGACCCTGTCCCTGTGGCACTGGGAGCACCAGCAGTGGCAACCTCTGGCCATGGATGCACTGCTGGGTGGGCCCGACCCCCACAGCTCCTGCAGCCAGGAGGCAGGAATTTGGGGCTAGGGCAGGATGGGGAAGGGTTGCAGGAGGCCCTGTGAGGGCAGAGGAGGAACCCAAGCCCCTGAAGGATCCGGGGAAGTGTTGGTCAAACCAGATTTCCCAGCTCTGATTGGAAAGCCTGGCTGTGCTCGGGGGTGAATGGATGGAAGTCCTGGACATTCCCATCCAGCTGCAAAGATGCTGCTCCTCTCCAGCACCACAGCACCTGCAGGAGGTGGGAATTGGGATGTGTTGGGGTCTTTGAGGTCCCTGCCAGCATCCCTGAGAGATCCTCCTCCTCCCTGAACCCTGCCAGGGCTTGGGCTCTCCACTCACAATAACGTGGCTTAAGTCATTTTAACCCCTCAGTGTTTAATTAGGGCCAGGAGGCTCCTCTCTCCTGCCCTCTCCTGCTCCTCTCTCCTCTCCTTCCACCCCACACCCAGACAGGGTTTGCTTTGCTGCTCTCCCCTGAGTGGCACCCAGAGAGCAGTGTCTGATGGAGGGAGAGGCTTCTCCTTCCTCCTCCCCAGCACCAGAACCTGGATGATAATAATGTTGCTGCCAACACGTTGGGGCTGCCATATTAAAAAAAAAAAAAGAGCATTTTTTCCTCACTTTGATCATCTGCTTCTAGTTAGTTTGGTTACCAGACTTCTCACAGTGGCCATTTTTGGAGTTGGCAGCCAGAGCACATCCCTGCAAGCGAGAAATGGCTTTTCATTCTGCTTGTCCTTCGTGTTTACACCTATACAGGGGAAATTTTGTCTCTCCAAGTGGCACTGCCACGAGCCCCAGTGCTGCTGGTGCCCTGCCTGGCACCGGTGTGGTTTCAAATCACACCTCAGCCATAAATCTCCCTGGGACTGCCCTGCAGCAAATGGCATCAGCACTTGGAGATGTCTCCCACACGTCCTCCTGCTGCCTAAAAATACCAGAGCTTTAATTCTCGAATGACTTGGCTATTGCACAGCCACCATTTCTTATTGGAGTGGTGCTGCACGGCTGGGGGAGTGACCAAAATCACCCCAAAACCAACCCTGGCACCCCCAAATTCCTCTGGACCAACCCTAAATCACCCCAAATCATCCCAAACCCCCTCAAATCCCCCCAGATCTGTGTGCTGGGCATGGATGACCCCCATTCCCAGGGATCCTGCCTCGTTCCCAGGGACCCCTGGTCCCATTTTTCCCATTTTCCCCTGTTTTCCCCCCAGAATCAGATTGGGATCAAGGCCCTGAAGCAGCACATCCACATCCCTATTTCCCTGTAACTATTTTTAGGGATCAGGGTGGGTTTTATCCCCAGTTTTGCCTTTATTTTTCCCATTTATCCAGGGTGTTGCCCTGGGACCCCCCCTCTTCCCTGCTCCCATTCCCCATCCCATCCCCACATTCACATTTTTCCCTGTTTTTCCCCCAGAAGCAGGACTGGATTGCATCCCTGAAGCAGCACTTGGGGAACACCCATGTCTCTCCCTATTATCCGTGTTTTGGGATCAGGGTGGATCCCCTATTCCTGACCTTTTCCCTGACCCCATTCCCATGGACTTTCCCATTTTTCCTGTGTTTTTCCCCCAGAATCAGGTTGGGATTGAGGTCCTGGAGTGGCTCTGGTGTCACGTCCACGTGCTGGGGGTGAATCCTGGAGGAGGTTCCCAGTTTCCCAGTTTGGTCTGTTGTGCTCCAAGGGGGGGAATTCTGCCCTCGGGGTTTGGTCTTTGGGTAGCTCAGCAGCCAGGTCGATTTTGGGGGGTAAATGGGCATTTATAACTTTCACACCCAGTGCTGGGAGGTGTGTGAATAACCAGGGCTGCAGGAGGGGAAGCTCATCAAGCAAAAAAAAACCCCAAAATTAATTTCTTCACCAAAAAGTTGGACCCTCTGTGGCCACCAAAGGAAGGGGTGCCCTCGCTGCTGCTGCTGGTGACCTTCCTGGGGAAGGGTAGGCTGGCAGTGCCCAGCGAGGGCAGTTCCACCTCAGAGCATGGCAAAGGCTCTTCCAAAATCCCTCCCAGCCCATTCCTGGAGCCTCCCAGGCTGTCCCTGTGGTGGGGAGAGCAGAGGGAGCAGCAGCATCACCCACGGGGAAGCTCCTGTGCCCGAGTCCCTGCGTGGTTTGGGAGCTGTGGGACCATCCCTGTCACCCCTGGGGTGGGTCTGTCCCATCCTCCTCGTGGAGATATCACTGACACTTGCATGCCTGGCTGTGAGTGTGGGTGCAGGGAAGGGCTCTGACTGGTTTGAACAGACGAGTCTCCCTTCAGTGGATGGTCCCAGTTCCCACGGGGCACTGGGCACACTGGGGTGCAGCTCAGCACCATGCAACTTCTTTTCCCCAGTGGATTTTGGGCCTCTTCCCCTTCCTGGCTCGTGCAGAGCAGGGAGAGCTCATTGCTTGGACTGTGAGTGAAGCCAAGAGTGTTGTCACGTGCTGTGACCTTGGGGTGAAGGGACAGACTGGCTCTGTGGCACTGATGGGGGGTTTGGGAGCAGAGCTGGGGCTGTGGGTGAGCAAACTGGAGTTCAGCCCAGCTGGGAGGTGCTGAGCTGGGAAACATGATCTGCTCCTTTAGGAGACTTTGGATGGAGGGTGTTTGGACTTTCCTCTCTTCATGTGATTAACCCGTTTATTGCTGGGGAAGTTCATTTTGGGGCTGTGGATGCAGCAGTGGGTGCAGGGCACACCTGGGAACAGGGACACACAGGAACAGGGACACACAGGCACAGGGCACACATGGGAACAGGGCACAGCCGGGAACAGGGCACAGCCAGGAACAGGGCACACATGAGAACAGGGCTTAACCAGGAACAGGGCACACATGGGAACAGGGACACACAGGAACAGGGCACACACGGGAACAGGGCACACATGAGAACACGGAACACACGGGAACAGGGACACACAGGCACAGGGCACACATGGGAACAGGGAACACACGGGAACAGGGAACATACGGGAACAGGGACACACAAGAACAGGGCACACACGGGAACAGGGAACACATGGGAACAGGGCACAACCAGGAACAGGGACACACAGGAACAGGGCACACACGGGAACAGGGAACACACGGGAACAGGGACACACAAGAACAGGGCACACACGGGAACAGGGAACACACGGGAACAGGGACACACAAGAACAGGGCACACATGGGAACAGGGCACACACGGGAACAGGGCACAGCCAGGAACAGGGCACACATGGGAACAGGGACACACAGGCACAGGGCACACACGGGAACAGGGCACAGCCAGGAACAGGGCACAGCCAGGAACAGGGGACACAGAGGAACAGGGACACACAGGAACAGGGCATAGACGGGAACAGGGCACAGCCAGGAACACATGAGAACAGGGCTTATCTGGGAACAGGGCACACACAGGAACAGGGCACAGCCAGGAACAGGGCACACACGGGCACACACAGGAACAGGGCACACAGAGGCACAGGGCACACACAGGAGCAGGGCACACAGAGGCACAGGGCACACATGGGATCAGGGCACACCCAGGAACTGGGCTGGCTGGTGTCTGGGAGTCCCACACCCTGCTGGGGGTCAGGCCGTGGGCACAAGGGTTGATAAATGCCCCTGTCTTGCAAAGCAAATAATGTCCATTTTGGAGGCTGGAAAGGTGAGGGAACCGGTCACCAGCCCCACGTCGGTGGCAGACACTGCTCTGGTTTCCTCCTCTCTCCACTGCAGCTCCCAGGAAATCCCATCCCAGGAGATGCCAGGGAGGGGCTGCCACTGCCCTGGGGTGGGACAAGTGTGGTGACCCACCAGGAAGAGCCACCCTGCTCTGTCAGACCGAGCTGTGGCAGGTCCTCCGTCACTCAGTGCCTGGGCTTTCTCCTTCCGAAGGCTCTTGGCTCCCCGTGGGCTGCCCTGCTGTGCCTCAAACTGCCAAAAACCTGCTGTGGGGAGGGGAGCAGAGGGATCTTCCCCTGCTGCTGCCTCCACCCTCGGCTTTTCTCCCCCTTTTCCATCACTGCAGGTGTAGACACCAGGAGGGTGACCATGGGTCAGCTCCTGTGCAGTCACTTGTGAGCTGGATGTTTGCTTAAACCTGTTCTCCCAAAAGCAGGAGAATTTGCAGGATCAAATTCTCACAGAATCATTAAGGTTAGAAAAGACCTTTAAAATCACCAAGGCCAACCTAAAGCCCACTAAACCATGGTGGGGAGCTGCTTGTGAGCACCCAGTTTAACCAGTCTCTGGGGCAGCTGGGACCTCCATGGTCCCCTTTTTGCCCCTGCCCATTCCCATGGCTTGGCTTGAGGCTGATCCACTCTGAGGCAGCTGCCAAGTGCACTTGTGATACCAAAACTTCTGTAAATCTGGGAGGACTCACAGGGCCAGGACAGGCTGGTGATCCCAGTAAGCAGAGCAGGCTGGCAGGGGAGAACTGGTGCACACTGGTGGGAGGAGGATGCTGGAGGTGGTGGTGGGGCCCATGACAGCTTTATTGCCTCCATGTCTCCCTCTGGAGATGATGGTCTGGGTTTGAAAGCGTCCAACCCCTGTGCAGCCCCAGCTCCCGGCTCCACACCACCCTCAGCCTTGCTCTGG
>NW_021938903.1:116372-122370 GCF_001715985.3 Manacus vitellinus
AGCGGGATGAGGCCTCTGGAAGGATGGTTCCAAAGTATGGAGGGATTTGGGGGACTCGCTGGTCCGGGGTGGGGGAGGTTGTCCTGGGGCTGCTGTCACCTGCAGTGCTGTCACCTCCCTGCCAGCACGGCCTCTCAGCACCCCAAATTCCCCAGGGGCACACCTCCAGAAGTCAGCCCACCCCTGTAGTCACCAGGGTGGCTTTCAGAGCCGTTCCCAGGTGCCTGCTCCCCCCACCCCTCTTGTTCCCCATCTGTTCAGCTTCCCCCGTCATCTCCCTCTTCTCATCGGTCATTATTTCTCTCCAGGTGAAGGCTTTTTAATAACATCTGACATTTCAGCCATTTTCGAGTCATTTCCTTTCTTCTACTCCAATTTTCTTGCTCTTCTTCATAACTAGGAAGCCTCTCTTTGTCCTTGGCCAGAGGGGAGGTGTCTGTTATTGCCTCTTATCACATTCCAGGAGGTTTGATCGGGTTAATGAAAATCCTTCTGCCTTTCTCTCGTGTGTCACTTCCACTCCCATCTCCTTTAGCCTGGTTTCTTAAGGAAATTAAACCAAAGGGTTGGTTTCATCACGGCCTTTCTCTCCCCCAGCTTGCTCTCGAGCATGTTGGTCTTTTTGCAGGTCTAACGGGGTTGAAATACTTGGAGTGCTGGGGGGCTCGTGGGGGCTGGTGGAGGGGACAGAGCCGGGCAGTGCCCCAGGGGACACAGTGCAGGGGTGGGTGGTGCAGCGGGCTGGGGCTCATCCCCCAGAGAACAGGGCTGTGGATCCCCCCGGGAACACGGGGGGCAGCAGGGCTGCACCCCCAGCCCAGTGAGCTGGGATAGCAGGCCACAGCACCAGGCTGTTCGTGCTGCCTGTCTGATTTTCTCGAGTTCGGGAGGGGATCCAGAGGAGGAGGGTCTCTCCAGCCTCACCAGCCTGGGGTTGGTCTGGCTCTGGGAGGCCCGGGCTGCGCGTTCCGCCGCAGCCTCACGCCTGGCTGTGCTCGAGGGCTTCTCCTGCAGCAGGAGCTGCAGCTGGTTTGAGCTGATCTGTTGGAGTGTGAACTGCAGTGACAGAGCAGCCAGAGGAGATTTTCCGCTGCTACAGCAGGGAGAGGCGGTAGAGCTTTTCCAGTGGCTGCTGCAGATCTGGTTCCCTGGCAGGGCTGGGGGACTGTGGCTCTGCTGGAGATCTCGGGGGTCCTGGGGGAAGCACAGTGAGGAGTCAGTGGCTCGAGTGCCTCGGTGCAGAAGGACCAAAGCACTTCCTGGTGTGTCCTTGGAGCTCGATGCCCTTTGCAGCGAGGGCTGGGGCGCCTCGGGAGCGTGTCCCCTCCTGACCCAGCCTGGCCTGGGGACAGGGACTGTGCCAGGCTGAGGGGAGGGTTGGCTGAATTCCTGCAGTGTGGGGGTGCTCTGCCTGGGTCTGGCAGCGAGGAATCAGCCCGTTCAGCCAGGCCTTGGCCTTCCTGCAGGTGAGTTACTGCTGTTGGCCCCAGGTCGTGCTGCAGAGCTGCACTCTGACGTTTCCCCCTCTCTGGACCACGTCCTTCACTTTGCATTTACCTCTGGTGTTTATTTTAGGCAGCCTGCTCTGCTGTTCTTATCCAGCCTTCATCCCCCGGGCCTGGAGCCTTGCTGGACCTCAGCGTGGCCCCTGCCCAGTCCCACTGCTGGGAAAGGAGACTGGACCTGCCACATCTTGTTCCCTGCCTGTCCCACCTCCCCTGGGGTCTTTCCCAATGTGGGGGCCTCACTGGGTGACACCAACCCTGCGAAGAGCACAGGGACACTTGTGGTCCAGCAATGACCTCACCGGGTCCCCATGAACTCCCTTCTCCTGGGGGATCCCCAAATGTGGGACCCCCTCAGAGGGGGAGGCACAGAGGTGGCTCCATGTCCCCCCTCGTCCTGCATCCCTGTCACCCTGCTTGGCTCGTGGAGCCTTTGCTGGGTGCAAAGGCTTCGTGGTGGGAAGACAAGGCCAGCCTTGATGCCACCATGGCCCTGCCTGGTGCTGATGTTTGGGGTGTGCTTTGGGGTGAGGTGTCTCAGCCAGCTGTGGGTCATCCCTAAATGCAGGAGAAGGGCTTGGCAGGGGCCCCTGCTCGCCTGGGTGCTCGTGTGGTCCCTCTTTCCAGGAAGGGTTTGGGTTTTCCTTTGCTCTCTCCAGCCTCTCCTGTGCTGGTGGTGAGCTGGGCTCTGTGACTGAGGAGATCCCGGCTGAATAATCCGCTGAGGAAGCTGCTAATTCGAAGACATGTCTGTAATAATTAAATCATTATCTGGAGGGAAGAGAGAGCAGTACCAAAACAGGGCTAATTAAAATCCAAACCCAGGATGACTTGGGCTCCGGGCCAGAGCACAGCGTACTCTGTTGGGGATGTCTTCATGTGTAATTGCTTTTCAGAACATCAGTCCCACCAGAAAACCCATCTGTTCCCCCTCATGAGACCAGGGCTGACCCAGAAGCCCTTGTCCTGTCTCAGGTTCCCCAGACCAGACACAGCTGGAAGATGGCAAAGGGCAGAGGAGACGGTGAGACCCGATTTGGGAGGGTGTTTGGTTCCTGGGCCTCAGGAACTAGATTCCACCATATCTCTGGAAGATTTGGTTGGTCCTTATCTTCTTTCAGCCTTCAGTCTTGGCTGGTGCTCTTTGGAAACCCCTTGAGAGCGAGGAGCAAGGTGGGCTCATATCCATGACTGCTCCGTGCATGGAAGGATTGGGACACACGGAGGTGCCACAGGGGTGCAGTGCCTGGGAGGAAGGTGGCTTTTGGTGTAGGGAGAGATGAACCTTGTCCAGGTTCACTTCACGTCTGGAGCGGGAGCGTCTCGTGCTGGATGTGAGCCCAGCCCTGGAGTTACCCCGAGCAGGTCCAGGGAGGTGGAGGTGGCTTTGCTGAGCTGTGGTTGTGATGTTGGAGGGGTGAAAGTGTCTTTGGACAGCCCTTCATGCTGTGCCATGTCCATGGAAGATATGCAGGGTGGGTGTTAGCTGCTGGGAATGCTTTGCCCGAGGCTCATCCAGCCCAGAGTGCAGCCCCTTCTCCAGCAGGACCGAACGCTCTGCAAAGGGCAGGGCACAAAAATCCCCCCTCCAGTTCCAGCGGGTGGGATCCAGGGTGAATCCAACCCTTCTGAGCTCCTGCACTGGGTGGATTCTGCATGAGGGAGGTGCTGCTGCTCTGCCTGCGTGGGCTGAAGGTCCTGATGTGGGTGGTGAGAGGTGAATCCCAGCAGCAATCCCTGCTCGGGTGAGCTGGCCTGGAATCGCTGTGTTTAGGCAGGGAAGGGCTGGTGTCTGTCCAAACCAGGCCCCTTCCAGAGCTGGTGAAGATCAGTTGGTGCATTTACCCAGGGAGACAAGGGCAGGGAGCTCTGTCTGTCGGGTGTTCACATCCTGAGCATCACTCAGCAGTGCCCTGGATTGGCACGACAGGGAAAGGTCACCTCGGGTGGGTTGGTGCCCACAGGCAGCACCTGAACCTGGGCAGGCAGGAGGGGAGGGCACAGCATGGGGGGCTGGGCAGGGAGCCACTTCTGCTCGGGTGAGCAGCCCACCCAGCCCTGACACATGCTGGTTTTCCTCGCTGTGCTGCCCTGGAGGGGCTGCAGCAGCACTGGCACTGCTGACGTGCTCTGGGACGAGCTGATCCATCCCCAGCCAGCACTGGGTTCTGCTTGGCCCAACCTTTGCCAGTGGTGGGGTGTCCAGGGTCCCAAATTGTGCTGTAAAGAAGCCAGAAATTTAAATCTGTCTGCAGAAATGGTCCCTGAACCCTCAGAAGGCGCTGGCTCGGCTGCTGTGCTGGGCTCTGTGTGCACAGGGACTCCCCACCCCGTGTGTCCTTTCACCTCGTGAGCTTTGATGTGCTGTTGGCTCTCAACAGAGGGAGTGCACGACATCTCAGCTCTGGCAGGAGATGTTTTCCAGTGCACCGGGTCATCCCCTCCCCTCCATCCCCCCTCCAGGGATTTTGAGGTGTCCTGGCCACCCCGTGTTTGAGTGCCCGTGGGACCACTGCTCCAAACAGTGGGACCAGGGTGGAAACCCCCACTGCCAGCCAGTCGTGCTGTATTTACCCACATTAAATGCTTTTAATTCCTTTAAAAACCTGCTGAGCTGCAAACACGTGTTCCTCCCCTCCTGGTGATGCCTCACATGCATCAGCCAGGTCCTGCTCTCACTTCCCCCTGGGGTGGTCGAGGGGATTGTCCCAGTGCTTGGCCACAGGACCACTTGCTGCAGCTCAGGTTGCCCGGAGCAGCTGTGGCTGTCCCAGCCCTGGAAGTGTCCCAGGCCAGGTTGGACGAGGCTTGGAGCCACCTGGGCTGGTGAGAGGTGTCCCTGCCCAGGGCAGGGGGTGGCACTGGATGGGCTTTAAGGTCCCTCCCGACCCAAACCAGTCTGGGATTCTGTGAACTCAGTGTGTGCAGGAGCTCCCCAAAGTTCTCTGTGTGAGCAGGGACAGCAGCCAGGGAATGGCTGGAGCTGTGTCAGGGCAGGCTCAGGTTGGATCTCAGGCAAAGGTTCTTCCCCCAGAGGCTGGTTGGGCACTGCCCAGGCTCCCCAGGGCAGTGGGCACAGCCCCAAGGCTGCCAGAGCTCCAGGAGGGTTTGGATGATCCTCTGGGGCACAGGGGGGGACTCTGGGGCTGGGCCTGTGCAGGGCTGAGGGTTGGACTGGATGGTCCTTGTGGGTCCCTTCCAGCTCAGCACATCCTGGGATTTTCTGGGAGTGCTGGGGGGTGGCACAGTGCTGTGTGTCAGGGGGCTTTGTGCTGAGGGGCACAACAGAGGTGGGTGTGTTTTGGACACCCTTTGGGGGTGATGGGTGCAAACATGGCGTGGCTGGGGCCCCCTTTTTGGGTGAGCTGGGCATGGCCATGGGCCCTTGTGGGAGGCACAGTGGGGATGAGGGCAGGAGCTCCCAGGGCTCTGGGTGCCAGGCAGGGGCTGTGCCCAGGGTGATGCCCAGCTCCCTGCAGGGCTGACATTGGAAGAGGGAAGGAGCTGGAAACTGAGCTGAACTAATGCCCAGCCTGTTTTTTGTGCTGGTCCCTGCTCAGAGCAGAGCTCTGCTGACCCAGAGCAGAGCTGCCACCCTTTGCAAACCACCAACCACCCTCCCCACGCTTGCTGGAGCAGTTGTGTGTTGGTTCCCTTGGTTTGAAGCTCTTGGTGTTTTTTCCAACCCCCCAAGCCAGGGGAGCAGAGCTGGGGCCCTGCATTCCCTGTTTCCTCTGGCCCATCCCTCTCATCCACCGTGGTGCTGAGCATCCCTCAGCCAGGGGCTGGTGCAGAGGAGCAGGGAAGGCAGTGCTGGCTCTGTGGCAGCAGGATGGGTGCCAGGATCACCAGCCAGGCGTGGTGAGAGCTCCAGATGGGACGGGAACCTCGTCCCTGGTGGCTCAGGCACGATGGGACCACCCTGGCTGAGGAGCTGGCTGGAGTCCAGGACTGCTCTGCCCTCGAGACCATCCAGTCCTGCTCCACCTCGGTGACCTCTCTGCCCCCTGAGCCACGGGGGTCATTACCTGGGGTAGGGGGCTGCCAGGTAGTGCAGAGAGTGGGGAAGGAGGGGCTGGTGGAGCTGGGTGAAGCCCTCAGAGCTCCCTGCTGGGTCTAACACAGCTTTTTTATTCACAAAAAGCTTGATTTATCCTTCCTGAGCTTCTGCAGTACTTGGGGTCTCTGGAGGGAACTGCACTTACCTACCTTTACATCTTCCTTGTGAACTCTGTCTAGGAGGAGGGAGCTCCAGATGGAGCTTTTTCCATGGCAGGTTATTTTTGAGGTGCTTTCTGTGGTTCCTCTGGTGCCTGGTAAGGCCTGAGCTAATTCCACCATTCTCCTCAAGAGAAACAACTCGGATCTTTCCTTCTCCCCTCGGTTCTCAAAGCACAGCATCTCCAGGACCAGAGGCTGGCACGACCTCCGGGGCTGTGCAGGGGCAGAGCCTCCACCCAAAAGTGCTCCTGGCAAGAAACGAGGCTTAAAAT
>NW_021938903.1:122832-124840 GCF_001715985.3 Manacus vitellinus
GGTTTTGCACACGAAGGGTGTGGGTTGAAGCCTTGAACTCGCTCCCTGTGGGTGACACAGAGCAGAGCTGCAGTGTCCCTGCCTTGCCCCCAGCCACCCTGTAATGTCCCTGTCCCCAGCTGCCCCTGTCACTTGTGCTGGGTGGCAGGGATGAGACCTCGGGAGCTGACACTGGCACTGCCCTCGTGGGAACAGCAGCAGGGTAATTCCAGCCTGGACTGGGGGTGTCCCCATCTCCTCCTGCTCCTTGCTGGGACCAGTCCTGCCTCCTGTGCTCCTCTGCTGGCTTCATCCTCCCCTTCCAAGCCCCTTGGGGACATCCTCCCCTTCTGGCCTGGAGGGAGGCCTGTGGTTATTCCTGGCATGAGGATGCTTGGAAGGAAGAGCAGGTTTTGACCAGCAGGGAATGAACCCCGTGACCCTTGTCCTGCCTGGAGCTGAGTGACCCCAGCTCTGGGATCCTGTCCCCCCACGTGTCCCAGTGCAGGTGCTCGGGGGGTGTCCTGGGGCTTTTCCCTGTGGGTGTTGCAGGGCTGTGCTGGATCTGGGTCTGGCCTGGTCGTCCTGGGAGCAGAGAATCTCCCTGGAATCCCAGATTCAGATCCACCACAGCACATCTGCAGGTGGGTGGAGGCTCTTCAGGAATTGGTTGCACCGTCAGCAGAGGGATTGAGGAACTTCCTGAGGTTCCTCAGCACAGGGAAGGGGGAGCAGGAGGGATGAACACAAGGGGAACCCCCCTCTCTTGAGGTACCAAAACTGTCTGAGGTGCCTCTGTTTGGGGTCACCCAATGCCCAAGCCATGATGTCACCCCTCTTCTGGAACTGGAGGGACTAAAACCTGTGTTTTGGGAGAGTGGAGGGAAGTGATGTCCTGGTGGATCTGGGGAGCCCTGGGTGGGGAGCACATGGGATGGGGAGCAGAGGGGAGGTTGGGGCACAGATCTCGCTGCCTTGGTGGTTGAGGGTGACCTGCTGAGCTCTGGGGGCCTCCCCTGGGTGGTGGTTGTGCTCCAGGACCGTTGCTGTCCCCTCTCAGGTTGTGTTGGCTGTGAGACCCCCCTGAGTGTGGTGCAGGGACGTGTTCCTGAGCCTGCCGTGGTCCAGCCTGGAGCCAGCAGCACTGAGGCTCTGGATACCCTCTGACAGTTCCCAAATTTCACACTGAAAGCCCAGTCTGCCTCTTCTCTGACTCCAGATTATCTCTCTGGGCTCTTCCTCATCACCACTCATCATCTGGGGTCTGGGGAAGGGTGGTTGGCCAGGAGCTGGAGCGAACTGGGCTGGTGGAAGGTGTCCCTGCCCCTGGCTGGGGGATGGAATGAGATGAGCTTTAAGGTCCCTTCCAAAACCATTCTGGGATTCTGTAGTGGGAAAACATTGACAACCTGCCTGAGAGAGGCAGGGAGCAGAATTTCCCTCCAGACCCAGGGGCAGCTCCCTGAGCCACTTCCCCTTTCCACCCTTCGTGGGCTCGGTGGCCAGATTTTATCCTGGGGAGTGGGTGGAGGTGCAGGAGCTCTGTGGGAGTGATTGTTACTGCACAGGCTCACGGCAGGGAGGGCTGTGCTTGGGGTGTGGAAGGGATTCCAGCGGGATGGGGGACGTGGCAGGAACCCCGGATCTGGGGCAGCCAAGGCGTGGGAGCTGCTCAGGGTGGGATGCACACGGTGTTTGCACAGGGGAGCTTCACATGGGAGCTGCTCAGGGTGGGATGCACACGGTGTTTGCACAGGGGAGCTTCACAACCAGCACCTCCCGTGTCCCCTGGGCTGGGAATGAGCTGTGTGTGGGTACCAGGGTTTGGGGGGGAGGGTGAAGAGGCACCTCTGCACCATTCCCCAGGGCTCAGGGGCACCCGTGGCACAGATTCCCTCATCCCCCTTCGAGCTGGTGACTCTTCCCCCGTCACTGAATAAATTAGCACCAGCGAGTGCTCCCAGTGTGTGACTAAAGCAGGGCAGGGGCTGCTTTGGCAGCGAGGAGGAGCTGGACCTGACAGGCTCCC
>NW_021938903.1:124986-126722 GCF_001715985.3 Manacus vitellinus
GCCTCGGCAGGGGTTGGAGTTGTGCCCTGCTCGTGAGGGAGCTGAGGCACAAACCTCCCTGGCCCAGAGGGGAAGGGGTTCTGCAGCGATGTGACCAGCACAGGGTTTTCTCCCCGTGGTTGGAGCCTGTTTTCCTGAGCCTTGTTCCCTCCCAGAAGTGTCTGCACCCCCTTGGGCTGCAAACCAGCCCCTTCTCTGGGTTCCCAGAGCTCCCCTTCCTCAGCACATTCATCCAGGGGCTGGTTCACCTCCATGTGCTACCCCTGGAAGAGAAGGTTGTGGTTGCCTTTCCCTCTGCTGCTGGTTCAAAACAGCCTGGAATGAAGCAGAAGTCAAAGACTCTCAGTGTGGGGAAGAACTGCTTTCCATGGAGGGAGAGCAGAGCCCTGGAACAGCTGCCCAGGGAGGGCGTGGAGTCTCCCTCTCTGGAGACATCCCAAACCCACCTGGATGAGTTCCTGTGTCACCTGCTCCAGAAACACTCCACTGAAACAAGGATTTCATGAGCTTTTAGTCCCTTTAACGTCTCAAGCCCCTCCTTGACAGTCAATCATTTTATTCTTACAACATTAATCTTTAGTTAAAGGTAACCTAAACTTCTTTTACTTAAACAATCTTTGAAATAGTTTCATATTTTATTGCTACAAGACATCAACATCAATTTTTAGTTGAAGATAACTTAAACCTCTACTTAATCTTTGATTGATTTAGCTCTCCAGGTTGGACTGGGTGATCTCCAGGGGCCCCTTCCAACCCCAACCATCCCGTGGTTCTGGGATTCTGTGACTTTGGCCTAAGAGAGCAGAGAATGTGAGGTTTGGTTGCAGAGTTATGGGAACAGAAGGATGAATGGGCCCTGTGCCCCCCAGGGCTGGGGAGCAGAGCAGCTCCTGGAGAGGAGATGGTTGTACCCAGTGTTGTGACTCTTTTGGGTTGGGTTGGCTGCCCTTAATTCCCCTCCTTGTCCCTGTGGGTGGGTCTGGGTGCAGAGGGATGAGCTCAGTGTGTGCATGGGGTGCATCCCTCTCCTCCCTTCCAGGCTCAGGGCACACGGGGCTGTCCCACCTCTCTCCCGTTGGAGGAATCAGGATTCCTCCAGCACTGCCACAGTCCCACTGTTACAGTGGTGCTGCCAGTGGGGTTGTGAGGGATTTGGGGGATTTGGTTTGTGTTTCCAGTGGTTTGGGGAACCCCTTCTGCCAGCTGGGGCAGGTGTCCCCCAGGGTGAAATCCAGCTTGTGATGGTGACAGTGTTCCATATTCCCATGACCATATTCCATATTCCTGGGCTTCACCTGCTCCCACGTGGGCTCCAGGGATCCCCACGGGTTTAGCAGCACCCTCACACTCGTCCTCCCTCCTCCCAGCTGTGTTTTTGGCTGTTGCAATCCCGGAGCTGCAGCCTGAGGGTGAGCCTGGACTTGCTGAATCCCTTGGCCGGGCTTTGGGATCCCACTTGTCAGAGGGATCATCCCTTTGGAGCCCTTCCAAGGCTCGCTCCTGTCTGTCATCTCCCCCTGGAGTGCAAAGGCAGGAGGTTTGTGTGTTGGTGTGGCTTTACCCCGACAGTTCCTCCCAGCAATAAACTGGGATCACTCCTCCCTCCGGGGTCGGGGGGGGACACGGGGCCCATTTGGGGAACAGGGAAACTGAGGCAGGACCCACAACACGGCCCCTACAACACCCTTCAAGGGTGACACAGTCCTGTGAACTGTCACATGTGGCTGATTCGAGGT
>NW_021938903.1:134778-136852 GCF_001715985.3 Manacus vitellinus
GAGCAGCTGATGGTGAACATGCTGGACGAGAGGGACAAGCTGCTGGACACGCTGCGGGAGACGCGCGAGACGCTGTCGGTGACCCAGAGCCGCCTGCAGGAGACGCTCCGGGAGCGGGACCAGCTCCAGAGGCAGCTCAACTCCGCCCTCCCGCAGGTAAGGACCGGCCCTGGGGCGGGCGGGAGCCTCCGCTGAGGCCTCGGGCTGCGGGATGCGGGGTTTAGCTTGTGCCTTTGGGCGCCTGGAGCTGCTCTGAGTTGCACCTCGTGTCGGTGGGAAAGCCTGGAGGTTCTCCTGAGCCGCAGCCAGCTCAGACACCTCCTTCCCTTTGGAGCCCTCGCTGTGAGTCCGAGGGGGGAGGTGTGGGAGTTCAGTCCCCCCTGTGCACGGGGAATGGTCTTGGAGAGGGGACAAAACCTTCCTGAGACAGCTCAGGGTGTCCTCTGCAGCCCCAGGGCCTGCGCTCGCCCCAGGGGACAGTCCCTTGGGAAGCAGCTCCTGGGGAGCAGGCGGCACATTCCGGGGAATGGATCTGGCCTGCTGCCTCCAGCCAACTCCCTGGGATGGCAGGAGGTCCTGAGGGGACACTGAGAGTCCCCAGGGGGGGACATTAACCCCTCACCTTCCCCACTGCTGGAGGGCAGCCCCACCTCGGCCTCTCCCACGCCAGGAAGGCCCCTTCCCCTCAGCCCCATCACTTACTGGGACTCCTTTGCCTCGAAGTCCTGAGAGGGGACCTTGGAGGCAGAGCTGGGAGCAGGGTGGGGATGGGACACTGCAGGGAGCCCAGGGAGCAGAGGGGCAGCCAGGCTGCCAGGGGGCTGTGCTCAGCAACAACCCAGGGCATGGAATGCTCAGCAACAACCCAGGGCATGGGGAATGCTCAGCAACAACCCAGGGCATGGGGAATGCTCAGCAACAACCCAGGGCATGGGAATGCTCAGCAACAACCCAGGGCACAGGGAATGCTCAGCAACAACCCAGGGCATGGGGAATGCTCAGCAACAACCCAGGGCACAGGGAATGCTCAGCAACAACCCAGGGCATGGGAATGCTCAGCAACAACCCAGGGCATGGGAATGCTCAGCAACAACCCAGGGTGTGAGGAGTCAGGGCTCGCCTTGGCTCTCCTGAGCTGTCTGGGGTTGCTCTGCTCCTGGTTCCTCACCTGCAGGACCCCCTCCAGGTGCTCCAGAGACCTGGACTTGGGCTCAGCCTCCATGAAAATGCTCAGGTCAGGAGAGGGTGAGGTGGATCAGCATCACAGAGCTGTGCAGGGGGGATCTGAGCTGCCCACTGTCCCTTTGGGGCCCTGTGGGACAGGGCACAGTGTCCCAGGGCCCAGATTTGGGGGAACAGGGATTTTGGGGGGGCCTTTTGCACTGCTCCACTGTGGGTATGATGTGGTGAGGAGCCCAACAACCAGGGGAGGCAGGAGCCTTCCAATGTTTATATCCATCCTGACTGTGCCAGTGCTGAGAGCTGGGATCCTCCTTGCCTGGGCACCGGAGTTTGGGGCACCCGGGGAGATGGGAAATTCCTCATGGATCAAAGCTGGTGGCACAAGCAGGACAGAGCTGGAGCTGGTGGCTGCCCAGCTCTCTGCATCCCTGCTCCTCCCTGGATGGGGGAAAGCAGCTGGACCAGCACATCTCCAAGCATGGAGCTGGGCTGGTCCTGGCTCTGCAAAAATCCCAACGGTGCTTCCCAGAGGCTCCTGGGGACGAGCTCCTCCCTGTCCTCAGCGATGTGCTGCGACATTCCCAAGTGCTGGGTGCATCCAGGGCCAGCACCACGACATTCCCAAGTGCTGGGTGCATCCAGGGCCAGCACCACGACATTCCCAAGTGCTGGGTGCATCCAGCACCACCCCCGTGTGCCGGCGGGGGTCGGTCCCCTCTGCTCCCTGCTCCTGTGCCAGCATTCCAGAGGGAGCACGCCAGGTCACCCTGACGCTCCCACTGCCCGCCCCGCCACAGCCGCCCGGGATTAAGGGATGCGGATTTATCCTCCTCTCCCGCTCCGGGAGCGGGCCCTCGGAGCCTCGGCACGGGTGGGGTGTGCACGGAGCAAA
>NW_021938903.1:138417-156762 GCF_001715985.3 Manacus vitellinus
CCCCCTTTCCTGAGCCACGTAGCCAAAGCCATCCCCACCCCCAGCCCATGGGGGATCCCTCAGCCCCCAAAAGGCAGAACTCCAGGGCGATTTCCCGGGGAGCCTAAGCTGCCTTAATGCTTCTTACATGATTTATTTATTCATGTGGGAGTGCTGAACGTGCCTTAATCACCCTGGAAGCTCCTGGCTCCAATCCCGCCGCCCTCCCTGGTTTCCAGGGAGTGTGTGGCCACCGACTGAGCCCTGAGTGGGGTCTGGTGCTCTCAGCAGCCCCCCCAGAGCCCTGGCAGGGGTGCCAGCTCCCTCCTGCCCGGCCACCCAGCTCCTGGGTGTGGGTGGCACCCAGGGATGTGACATCTAGGTGTATCCAGGTGTGTTCCCAGGGCAGGGTCCCGTGTGGGATGGGTCTCCTCCCTACCCTGGGGTGTCTGGGGGGTTTGGCAGGAGTCCCTGTGCCCAGAAGTGTCAGGGGGAGAACAGGCTCCCAAATTCCACAGGGCTGCTGTGCTGAGGGTCCCGATGGCCATGGAAACCTCCCACAGTTCATCCATCCAGAGCTGCCCGGGGAGCTGAGAACTGGCCTTTTTGGACAGATCCCATAAGACTCCCTGAGCTCCATGGAGGTCCCTCAGGAGCTGGGGAGGGTGCTGGCACCAAACAACCACCCCAAATGCTTCCCTTTAACTTAAAAAGATATTTAGGGTTAACTTGTGAAGAACAGCACAAACCCAGGAACCTCAGCAGCACTGGACAAGGGGAAAACACCCATGAGGTAAGCCCCTTAAAGTGTCTCCAGATTTTGGGAAGATATGGAGGGGTCTGGCAGCTGTGTTGGATCGTTGGAGCTGGTCATGCTTCCACAATACCAGGCCCCTGAGGTGTTGGATTCCTGCTTGCTCCATGAGGGTGGAAATACTCCTCCTGACCACGTGCTGAGAAGGGAGGACACCAGTTCCCCGGGGATGGTCCCTCAGAGTCCCAGAGCTGTAGCCAAGAGGTGCAGGACGTGCTCAGTGCTGGGGGTGGGTGATGGTGGGAGCCCTGGGTTTACCCGGCGGGATTTAATCTCTGTAATCCCCTGCTACACATCGTGGAGTTGTGTTCATCCCCTGGGCTCTGGTTTGGGGCTTTCTCATCATCCTGCACCCCTCCTGGGGCACAGGGGTGACGGGGGTGCCAGCCCCCAGCTGGGACAGGCCATGGCTGGGGCTCCATCCCTGCCTTGTGCCGAGTCAGCAGCTCTGGATTCCTGGCACACCCTTCCCACACATCCACGCCAGGGCCCCTCAGGAGCAATCACTCCAATTAGGGGCTTTAAAATGCCATTAATCCTGCAGCTGGAGCCGGTGTGTCCCCAGGCTGGGTGTGTTGGAGCAGCAGCAGCCATGCTCCTGCCACAAATTCCAGGAGAATTCCTCTTGTGGTGGTGCATCCCTGGCTGTGCTGCCCACAGCGGTGGGAGAGGCAAGAGGTGGCCCTAGGCTGGGGGGCTTTTGCATTTCTCTTCTCCCCTGGAGCTTCTTAAACCCCTCCTTGCTTTCCCAGCCATCTCCATGGGGTTGGTTCCTGGCTGCCTTCCAGCTCTTCCCTGTGCCTTCCCCACTGGTGCAACCCCAACCCCCCCGACATTCCTGGTGCTGAGTGGAGATCCCAGCCCCATCCACAGCATCCCTCTGGGTCTCCCTCCCTGCTCTGAGGTCTCCACCCTGCTCCCCCTCCCCCTGGGCCTTGGGGCCCAGCCCAGCCCATTGTGCTGAGGGTGCTTTGGTTTTAATCCCAATTAGCTGCTTCCTGGGCCGCTTTCCCAGCGGGCTCCCGAGGGCTCCCAGGGCTGTGTCTCATCATCCCTCCTCTGATCTAAGATCAGGCACCTCTCCTTCACTTTCTAATCTGGTTATAGGTGTCCCTGCTTAGTCCAAGAGCCGATCTGAGCCAGGGGCAGGCCTGGGAGGCTCCTGGCTGTGGCCAGGGCTGAGGGAAATCATCTGGATCTTCTTTATCTGCACTTTGCTGGGATGTAGGACACTGGCATGCCATGGATGGGGGTGCAGGCTGCTCTCCACAGTGTGACACTGCTGCCAGGAGCTGGGGACAGCTGCTCACGGTCCCCAGACTGGCCCGGTGGCCCGGAGTGAGGTGGCAGTGCCGGCCTCTGGCACAGCCCGGGCTGGGGGAGGTGGCTACACGCGGGTGCTGGAGTGATTTATCCCTATTTTTCCTTCCCAAGGCATCCAAACAAGGCCCCGTGTGCTCGGCTCACCCTCCCTGCCGGCCTGGCTCGCCTCGGGGCCGTTGCTATTTTTGGTGTAAATGTTCCTTTTCGCGGCCTTTCCCCGGGGGACGATGGGCGTCACCGGCTCCTTTATTTGCCGTGGGATGCCGGGACACAGAGCGCGGGATGCAGGCGGCCATTCCCGGCGGGATGGAGGGCTCGGGGAGGAGCTGCCCGAGGGATGGGATGGGATGGGATGGGATGGGATGGGATGGGCAGGGAGCGGAGCCGCTCCGTGTCTGACCCGCTGACCGGGTATTGCCGGGCCGGCCGCGGGGGGGGCTGCCCGTCTCTCTCCGGAGGATTTTCTCCCTTTTAATCCCCTCTTTCGGGATGAAAGGCTGATTGTGGGCACAATCTGTGCAGCCTGCCCACCCCAGCGCGGGGCGAGGAGAGCTGGGTCC
This sequence comes from Manacus vitellinus, assembly GCF_001715985.3. Classification (NCBI taxonomy): domain Eukaryota; kingdom Metazoa; phylum Chordata; class Aves; order Passeriformes; family Pipridae; genus Manacus; species Manacus vitellinus. The sequence goes on from NW_021938903.1 coordinate 141,094, forward strand.
CAGAGATCCCGGTCCCCTTCCCTCGCTGCCTCCCATCCGTCCCACGCTGCCTCGTTCACTCCAGTGGGAAGAGTATCCACGGCCACAGTCTCTGTTTTCCCTGCTGGCCACGGGGCAGAGCAGATCCGAGGGCTTTGGACCCGCAGGGCTCCTGTCCCGGTGCTGGAAGAGCCCGCAGTGTTTCCCCGCTCGCTGAACGACATTCCCGGGGCCACCGCGGCTGCCAGGATGCTCTTCCCGAGCTCCTTAAGCCTCGCTGCCCTCGTCTTGGCGCGCGAAGGGGCCGGGGCAGTGACACATCCCTGAATCTGAAGCAGCCCGGTGATGCACGGGCTCCTGGCGCTGCTGCTTCCTGCTGCCGGCATTCCCAGCCCGGATTTAATCCGCAGGGATGCTCAGGAGCTGCTCGCAGCGATTGCATAACCCACGGAACACACACGGGGGGTGAGGCTGGGCTGGGCAGGGCTGGGATCCCACTGGGCCAGGATCTCACCGAGCTGGGAGAGCTGGGATCTCACCGAGCTGGGAGGGCTGGGAGAGCTGGGATCCCCCTGACTGGGAGAGCTGGGATCCCCCTGACTGGGAGAGCTGGGATCCCACTGAGCTGGGACCCCCTTGTCTGGAAGAGCTGGGCTCTGGGAAGGGCTGGGCTGGCACAGGGGGTTCCCAGGGCAGCTGGGTCTGCAGCGGGGTCACTGCACGGGGGGACTGTGGGATGGGCTTGGAGTGAGTGTGGGAGAGGACCTGGGCACAGCAGAGGCTGGTGATGGGGGTTTGGGGTGTTGTGACAAGTTTGGGGGAGAACTGATGGGGACAGGGGTGAGCCCAGGGCTGGAGGGGTCTCTGGGGAAGAGATGAGGACAGGGATGATGCCGGGACTGGAGTGATCCCAGGACAGGGGTGACAGCAAGTCTGGAGTGGTCCCTGGGGAAGGGTTGGGAACAGGGATGAGCCCGGGACGTGGGTGATCCCAGGACTGGAGTGATCCTTGGGGCAGGATGGAGAAAGGGATGAGTCCAGGGCTGGAGGAGTCCCTGGGGAAGGGGTGGGGACAGGGATGGCCCCAGGGCTGGAGGGGTCCCTAGGGAAGGCCTGGGGCAGGAGTGGGTCTGGGAAGGAGCCAAGGAACTCGGGCCCTGGAGTGATGCCGGGGTGAGGATGTGAGGGGGCAGCCCCTGGGGCAGGTGAGGGGCAGGAGAACAGCTGTTCACAGGGACAAGGACTCTTCCCTTCCCCACACTGGGACCTGCTCGGGTCCTGTCCCCTGTGGGGCTGCAGCTTCCCCCGTGCCACCACCACCCTCAGCAGCCCCAGGCTGCAAAAACCCCTCCAGCACGGGAGGGTCGGGGTGGGAAGGGAGAGGGAAAACCTCCGGGATGGAAAAGCTCTGGATTTCTTGGAGCTTCAGCTGCTGCAGGAGGTCTCACTTGGAGCTGAACAGAGCATTTGGTTCAGCCTAAGCCTCAACGTTTTGCTTCGGTTTGAAGGGGTTTTATTTGTTTAACCTGAAAATTGAAGTGATAGAGAATCTCATGCTGTAAAACCGCTCTCAGCCCTCAGTGGAAATTTGGTTTGTTAATGCTCCATCAGATCCTTCTCAGCTTCTTCTGAAACCCTTTGCCTTTTAAAATTCTTCTCAGCAACACTGTGAAAGTGGTGTAAATTCACAACTCGTTCCCACATTTGCATTTTTCACCCTAAAAAATCCCAGCTGCGAAACGTCTCCTGGTCCTGGCTCCGCTCTGGGACCGAAGGAGCGCCTGAAGGAGCAGTGGGAGGTGCTCCTGGAGCAGTGGGAGGTGCTCCTGGGCTCACCCAGCTGCTGGGAGTTCAGTTTTTAAGGGAAAACCAACCCTCCCACATCCCGAGAACTTCAGGGGGAGTTTTCTTTCCCTTCTGACACAGCCATGAATGGGATTGGTGTTTCCCAGGAGCCCATCCCCAGGGATGTGCTGGCTGGGCAGCTCTCCTTTGGCAGTGCCCTGGGCATGGCTCTTCCTGGCTGTCACCTCCTGGTGACAGGAGCAAGAACTGGTGGCACCTGGCACGTTTCCTGCTGTGTCCCATCCCTCTCCTCTGGGGTTTGGGGCCTGGGGCTGCCCCATAGGAAGCTCAGTGGGGCTCCACACACTGGACTGGGGCAGGTCTTGCTCTTTCCTTCGGAAGGAGGTTTTTTTGGATGATTCCAGGTCCTGAGGCCATGGCAGAGGGTGGCTGAAGGCCAGGGGATGGAGGCTGGCTGAGGGCCAGGGGACTGAGGCTGGCTGAGGGCCAGGGGATTCATCCTGGCTGGCTTTGTGGGGAGGTTTGGCCTCCTGGGAGGCTCCAGGGTGGGTGCTCTGCATGGAGGGGACAGTGGGAATGGGAACACGCTGGTGGCCTTGGCTGGGAAGCTCTAAATGCCATCGAGCACCTCTGGAGCTGCAGAGCAGTGTCTCCTGTCACTGGACATCAAACCAAATGGGTAAATATCGGGATGCTGCGTTTTTCCTCATGCGAAGCACTTGGAGAGGCCGGGAATGTGGCCTGGGATGTGCTTCCCCACCGACCTCCTGACGCTGCCCTCTCCCTGGCCGGGTTTGGGTGGGAAGTGCCCCGTGCCGGAGGTCCCAGCAGAGGGGCTGGAACTCTGGCTCCATCCCCACCCCTGTGCCCCCTCCCCATCCCCGTGCCCCCTGACGGCCCCGTCCCCGCAGGAGTTCGCCACGCTGACGCGAGCTCAGCGCCTGCCGGGAGCAGCTCCTGGAGCGCGAGGAGGAGATCTCGGAGCTGAGGCGAGCGCAACAACACCCGGGTAAGGGGGGGCCGTCGCTGTCCCGGGGATGTGGGACCCCCCCAGCCCAGCGGTGACCCCCCTGGCTCTGCCCCCGCAGCTCCTGCTGGAGCACCTGGAGTGCCTGGTGTCCCGGCACGAGCGCTCCCTCCGCATGACCGTGGTCAAGCGCCAGGCCCAGTCCCCGTCCGGCGTCTCCAGCGAGGTCGAGGTGCTCAAGGCTCTCAAGTCGCTCTTCGAGCACCACAAGGCGCTGGATGAGAAGGTGAGGCGGTGTTACACTCGGTGTCACACTCGATGTCACACTCGATGTCACACTCGATGTCACGCTCGATGTTACACCCCGCAGTTTGAGCTGTAAGCTCTGCCCACAGCGCTTACGTTTTAAGACTTTTTAAAAGCCTTTTGGTTTGTCACAGCCTTGAATTCGCACCCGGGGGAAGAGTCGCGTGCTCTCCTCTAAGAGAAGTTCTTTTAATTTAGTGAGGAAAAGAAGGTGTTTTGGCAAAAGGTTTTGCAGGAGCTAAAATGCAACCAAGGAAAAATGTTTTACTGAGACACCCAGCGCGAAGACCCGTTCCCCAGGATTGATACACCAGCTTTAGTAAAACACAGTTCATGGGTTTTAAGTTGCCCACAAGGGAAAGGAAAGAGTAAAAGAAGAAAACAGATTAAAAGGGTAAAGAAAGAGAGAAGAAAGGGAGAAGGAGAAAGAGGAAAGGAAGGTCAGAATTCCATGTATGTGTCCACTGAGTGACAGTTTTCGCAGGGTATTTATACCCTTGACCAAACAACTTACAAAGTTTTATTTTAAAGGTGCATTCATACGGAGTCGATACATGACAACTTGCAAAGTTTTATACTTACTATTAAATAGTCATTATAATTACACGTATATTTTAAGACCAATAGGTGACTACTCTTGTGTTAAAATATCAATTACTGTTTGCTGAAGCTCTTTTCTTGATCTTACACCTCATTTTGTCGGGAGGGCAGATCCTTACTGGCCTCTCTTGAGCTCTTCTCTTACCTGGTCACTGGGGGAGTTTTCTGTTTACAAGCAGTTACAATCTGGTATTTATTCAAACCAAACTTGTGGTTACATTTTACAAATTTATACTTGTGCTAAGGGCAGCTGAGTGCTGTAGGCCTGGAGCCTCGAGTCCTTGTTTCACGTGGAACCCTTCAGGAGGAAGGCCTTGGATACCCCAAAGCTGCCCCCGGGAGCTGGGGGGGCTGCCAAGGGGGTTTGGGGCTGTTGGGGACGAGGAGCTCCCCTGAGCCCCTCCTGGGGGCTGGCACTGGGCACTCTGGGTCAGCCTCTGCACTGTGGCTCTTGTTCCTCCTGGTTCCTTTGCCTGAAGCATCTCCTCCCTCTGCCAGGGGATGTCTCCAGGCTGTCCTGGCCACAGATCTCCCAGAGCTGGCCCAGGCTCTCCCTTCCTCCCCCACCACGGGATGGGCTGGATGATGCTGAGCCTGTGAATCCCCCCGAGCCTGGCAGGGCTGGGAGCTGGCCTGGATCCTGGGCACCCTCCTCGTGGATCAGTAACGGCCTCTCCTGTTGTTTCCCACTCCTGCAGGTCCGGGAACGCCTGAGAGCAGCCCTGGAGCGAGTGGCCACCCTGGAGGAGCAGCTGGTGGACGCCCATCGGCAGGTGAGGGGCACCTGGGCACCCACCCCGGGCCCTTCCTGGGGCACTGGAGCTGCTCCCCGGGACATTCGGGGTTGAAGTTGCTCAAACACCACCCTCAGTTGGTTGTGCAGATCAGAGAGATGGTGTTTGGGCCTTTCTGGTGGGAGGCTTTTGTTCTGAACTCGCTGCTTCCATGAAGGATTGTCTTTGTTTGAGGGAACCTTGCAGAGGTTCTGGGAGCCTTTGTCTCCCAGACGAGGTTCCCCCTGTTCTTTTGGCTGTTTGGAGTTCATTTCACTGACACAAACCAACCTGAGTCTGAATTGTTTCAGGAGACTGAGGGTGACTTGGGATCTCCCTGCTTCAGCAGAGACCCAAACCTTACTTCTCCAAGCCCCTCACCTTGCATTCCCCACCTTTTTCCTTGCTGGAGCCCTGGAATGGGGACCTTGCTGTCCCCCGCCTCCAACCCTTTTCATCCTGGAATCCCAGAAGGGTTTGGTGGGAAGGACCTTAAAGCTCATCTCATTCCACCCCCTGCCGTGGGCAGGGACACCTTCCACTATCCCAGGTTGCTCCAAACCTCATCCAACCTGGCTGTGAACACTTCCAGGGATGGGCTGTTCTTGGAGAGGCATCAACCCTGTTTTCCTTCCTGAAGTTTGTGCCCGGCCACTGCTGCCCAAAGGGAAGAGCCATCCCTCGGCCTGACCAAGTTCTTCTCCTCTTTCCAGTTCCCTGGATAAGTCTGGTGGTGCTTCCTCAGGCTCCCAGGTCCCTCACCTCGCAGGGACCACTCCCCATCCTCTCCCCCCAGAGCAGGACATGATGTCAGTGTTTGTTCCCTGCTCCTGCCAGACCAGGTTTCAATCCTGTCTGGCTGCCAACCTGTAAAATGAGCTGGGAGCCCTGGGATACAGGGCTCAGATCCCTGAGGACTCCCCAAGAAAACCTCCCTCAGTGCTCACCTTCACAGCCCCTCTGCCTCCCTCTCTCTTGGAATCATGGAATCATTAAGGTCGGAGAAGACCTCCAAGACCATTGAGTCCAACCTTTGACCAAACACCCCCACGACACAGAACCATGTCAGGAAGTGCCACTTCCATGTGTTTTTTGGACACTTCTGGGGGTGGGGACTCGACCACTGCCCTGGGCAGCTGTGCCAGGGCCTGACCACCTTTTCTAGGAAGACATTTCCCCCAATATCCAACCTAAACCTCTCCTGGAGCAACTTGAGGCCGTTCCCTCTCCTCCTGTCCCTTGTTCCCTGGGAGCAGAGCCCAACACCCCCCGGCTCCCCCCTCCTGTCAGGGGGTTGCAGAGCCAGAAGGTCCCCCCTGAGCCTCCTTTTCTCCAGGTTGAACCCTCCCAGCTCCCTGAGCAGCTCCTGCTGCTCCAGCCCCTTCCCAGCTCCCTTCCCTTCCCTGGACACGCTCCAGCCCCTCAGTGTCTCTCTTGTGAGGGGCCCAGAGCTGCCCCCAGGACTGGAGGTGTGACCCCACCAGTGTCCCATCTCTGCTGCCCAGATCCATGGGTTGATCCCTGTTCCCGGGCAGGTGGCAGCTCTCCAGCAAGGAGCCGTGCGGGAGGCCCCGGCGGGAGAGCGGGATGAGCCCAAGGAACCAGCCCCGAAGCTTCCCTGGAAGGTGAGAGCCCAGGAACCCCTGCTCTGACCACGCTCAGGGAGGACATAGTTCCTCCAACCCCCTGTTACGGCTCCAGGGGGGTGCTGAGAACCCATTTTCCCTCTCCCTTGGGTCCGACCCCCTGGGAAATGCCCTTCCTGGTGGATCCAGCCCATTCCAGAGTGGTGTCAGGACAATCCCAGGGGCTCTGCTTCCCAGAGCTCACAGAATCCCAGAGTGGTTTGGGTGGGAAGGCACTGTGAAGACCATCCCATTCCAACCCCCTGCCATGGGCAGGAACACCTTCCACCAGCTGCCCTGGGAAGCCCCCAACCATCCCCATTCCACTGTGCCTGTGGAAACCCCATCCCTGGCCAGAAGAGGCTGTTCCCAGGGGGTCCCAGAGCGCCGTGTCTCCACTCCCACCCCTCCCCCAGATCCCTGCAGGGCCACACTGCCCTGTTGTGTGGCTGCAGGCGATGCCAGAGCCCGGGAGCTGTGGGGCAGCCTGGCATCCCCTTCCCTCTGTGCCGCCCTGCAGCGACTCTCCAACGGCTCCGTGCACCCGGAGGACGAGGCCGGGCGGGTGGTGGAGCTGCAGGAGCTCCTGGAGAAGCAGAACTTCGAGGTGGTGCAGGCCAAGGAGCGCATCTCTGCTCTGGCTGCCAGCGTGGCTGAGCTGGAGGAGGACCTGGGCACCGCCAGGAAGGACCTCATCAAATCCGAGGAGATGAGCAGCAAGTACCAGAGGGACCTGCGAGAGGTGAGCCACTGCTTCCCACTCTGCCAGGCCTGGGATCAGCAGCATCCAGGCTGGGAAGGCCCTGGAAGTCCTGCTGCCTGTAGGGCATCCCCCAAAAGAGCCCCTGGCCTCTGGGACACTGTCCCCAGGTCCACTGGGAGGACTTCCCTGAGGTGAGAGGCAGACCTGGGGCAGTGAGCTGTGTCCCTGCTAGAAGGTTTTCCTGGGATTGCTTGACTCCCCCTTTATCTCTGTCCCACTCTCCTGCCCCTCATCCCTGTCCAAGGCAGGCTTTTCCCCGTGTTCTTGGACTCAGGGTGTCCCAAGCTCACTGGGTGGCCCAGTTATTCCCATACTGGTGGTCACAGATCAGGATGTGACGTTCCCCAGGCCCTGGCACAGAAAGAGGACATGGAGGAGAGGATCACCACGCTGGAGAAGCGCTACCTGGCAGCCCAGAGAGAGGCCACCTCCATCCACGACCTCAACGACAAGCTGGAGAACGAGCTGGCCAACAAGGAGTCCCTGCACCGCCAGGTACTGGGCCGTGCCCGCGGGCTCCCCGTCACCCCGGGGAGCTGGGAGTGGGCGCTGGGGGCGGCTCAGGTGAGCAGGCACCCACCCTGGCTGTCCTCCAGTGCGAGGAGAAGGCCCGGCACCTGCAGGAGCTGCTGGAGCTGGCGGAGCAGAAGCTGCAGCAGACGATGCGCAAGGCGGAGACGCTGCCCGAGGTGGAGGCGGAGCTGGCCCAGCGCATCGCCGCCCTCACCAAGGCAAGGGGAGGGGGCACCGCGGGGCAGAGACAGGGGGGAGGGCGGGAACCCGCAGGGATGGAGCCCTGGCAGCCCAGGGCACCCGTGCTCATTCCCAGCTGGGGCTCCTGTGTCCCCTGCCAGCCCCGGGGCTGCAGGGATGAGGCACCGCTTTGAAATCCTCCACGTGTGGGGTTTGCTCAGAGATGGCCCTGCTGAGACCACTGGGACCACTCTGGGAAGAGGAGGAAGAGGAAGGACCAGGCTGGGTGTGGGAGGGTGCAGGTCTGGAGGGGGGTGGACGTGGCCATCCCTACCCTTCCTGGGTGCTGGAATGGTGCTGAGTCCCTCTCAGGGCACCTCCAGCTCCTGTCACTGTGCTGGCAGGGCTGGATTGGGCTCCCAGTGAGTGGGAGAAAGGTGCTGCATCCCAGGAAGGATGTGGATGTGTGGATGGATGGAGGGATGCAGGAGGGCCCTCGTGGTTCTGGGGAGCATCATCCGAGAGGGCTGCTCTGCTTTTCCCAGGCAGAAGAGAGGCACGGGAGCATCGAGGAGCATCTCCGGCAGCTGGAGACCCAGCTGGAGGAGAAGAACCAGGAGCTGGCCAGGGTAAGTGCTGCCCCTGCAGTCCTGATCCAGCCTTGGCTGCCCTTCCCTTGGCACCTGGACACCTGGGCACACCCGGTGTCTCCGGAGCAGGGTGGGGAGAGCAGTCTGGGTGAGCCTTTCCCATCCAGAACCTCTCAAACTGGAGCCACACAGGAGCTCATGGCACCCTCTGCTGTGGTTTCCCCCTCTCCCAGGCATCCAGGTCTTTCTGCCGACATTCCACACCCACTCCTCTCCCAGCAGCTCCCCCTGGGGCAGGCTGGGACCTCAAACGCAATGGGGAAGGGGAGGCTCCACCTCAGGAGCAGGATCAGCAGGATCCAAAGGGCAGGGAGGCTGGGCTGCTGTGCCAGGGGCTGCACAGTCCCTGCTGTGCTGCTTGGCCAGTGCCTGGGCTGTCCCTGCAGGAGCTGGGCTGCCCTTTTCTTGGGCATTATGAATGTGCCCCTGGAGAAGCCCCTGATGGTTTTGTCCCAGGACAGATGTTTGCAAATCCAGAAGTCCAGCATCCCTTGGGGTTTGGGATGTGCCCCAGTGTGGCTGTTCCTGGCAGATGCACAGCTGGATCTTTCTTGAGGGTCAGGCAGGCAGGATCTCCTTGAATCCTGTCCTCTCTCCCGTTCATCCCTGGCTGGGAGTGTCAGAAAACCACAACGGGGCTGGAAGGGGTGGATTTGTCCCCAAAAGCTGGGCCTGCTGGGGCAGCTCTGACCCCATGGTAGGCAGGGGATGGCAGGGGGGCACTGAGGCCCTCAGGGCAGGAGGATCAGCCCCTCTGGTCACCGCTTGCTGCCCCAGGCCCGGCAGAGGGAGAAGATGAACGAGGAGCACAACAAGCGGCTCTCGGACACCGTGGACCGGCTGCTGAGCGAGTCCAACGAGCGGCTGCAGCTGCACCTCAAGGAGAGGATGGCAGCCCTGGAGGAGAAGGTACTGCCTGGGGGGCAGGGGGGCCTCTGGGGGGCTGTGAGGGGGTTCTGCAGCCCCTCTGGTGTGGAGCTTCGCCTGCCCACGGCACAGGGTTGGAAGTGCCTGTGCAGGGATGGAGAAATGAGCACATGCAGGACTCCGGCCCTGTGGGAGCACAGGGAGCTGCTCCACGGCTCACCCCGGCCTGGTGAGACCCACTTTCCACTGCCCTCCACCTCCCTCAGCAGCAGGACTTGTCCTGCTCCATTCCCTCCCTCCCCTGTGTCTCTGCTGGCACGGCCTCAGTGCCACCCATGCCTGGCTGTTGGAGCAAATCCCAACTGCATTTTGCAGGAAAAAAATGCAGCATTCATCCTGTCCCACTGCCCACCCCTTCAAACCCTCCTGTCCCCCAAACCCGGGCTGATGTGTCCTCTCCCAGCCAGGGCAGTGCCCCTGAGCAGCCTCCCAGCTCCCACCCCACTCTGGGGAACAGGGTTTTCCTTGGAGCAAAGCAGCTGGAGCTGCTGCTGCCCCAGTGTGAGTTCAACCAGCTGGAGATCAGCTGGCTCCGGGCAGGGATTCACCTCCCAGTGCCAGTGGGAGGTCAGGCCTTGGTAACTCTGCTCCCTTTGGGTTCCTGCAGGGCCCAGACTCCCCTAAGCCAGCCAGGGCACACAGGGCTCCATCCCCCCCGATGGCCCCAGGCCTGGCTCTGTGTCCCTGCTGCTATCCCCTCCTGTCCCACCCACGTGTGGCTCTGCCAGCGTGTCCAGTCCTTCAGCAGTGTGTCCAGGGCCTCTGGATAAACAGCAGGACCACAGGGATGAGCCCAAACCCCACCCCAGCAAGTCACAGGGACCAGAGTGGTGGCACCTGCTCCCCAGCCTGGTGCCACTCAGAGAGCTTCTCCAGGTCTTTCATGGGGAAAAAAAGTGATCCTATTTGACTTCCAGCTTTCCTCCCCCCCAGAAAAGATCACTAGGGCAGGCAGCTGCAAACTCCACAGGGGAGGTTTGGATGAGATATTAGGATAAAAAAATCAATTCACAGGAAGTTTTATGGCGTTGGCACAGTCTGCCCAGGGCAGGGGTGGGGTCACCATCCCTGGGAGGGATCAGCAAGCGCAGGCATGTGGCACCTGGGGACAGGGTTTGGGGCTGAACACGGCAGTGCTGGGGGAATGGTTGGACTCGGATCCCAGAGGGCTTTTCCAACCTTTCCCCAACAATTCTGTGGTTCTATGAACACACCTGCTCTCTCCCCTGGCTTGGATGTAGGGGACACTTTTTCCCTGGATCCAGCTGCCCGAGGGGGAGTTGAGCTCCTCTCACACACAGTTCTAACCCTTCGAGCCCTGCCCATCCAACCCCTCGTCCCTGTTTGCCCTCCCTGCCCGGGTTTGGGGCAGGAGATGGTCCATGGCCACCCTGCCTGAGGGGCAGGATCTGCAGAGGGGACCTGTCCAGGGGCAGGTAGGTGTTCCTGCAGCTCAGGGAGCCTTTGCCACCCCTGTGCCCGGTGCCCATCCCACGGAGATCCCACTCTGGCCATTCCTGGGCCGTTTCCTAAACGGTCTCTCTTTTTCTTTCCTCTTTTTGTTCCCTTTTATTTTCTTTTGGTTTTTTTTTTTTTTTTAAAAGAACACATTGTTACAAGAGCTGGAAAACACCCAAAAGCAGATAGAGGAACACCAGCACGACAAGGTAAATGAGGCTGCAGGGAGCTTGCCCCAGTGGCTGCACTTCCTCACTCCAAACCCCAGGATAGGGGTGGTGGCTCCTCCCGAAGTGCCCTAGTTTTGGAGGAGCTGGGATCCTGGAATGCCCAGCAGCAGGAGGGCACAAACTAACCCACGGCAGTGGCTGGATGGAGGCTGTCACCCACCTCCCTGGAGACCCCTGGGGCGGGTCCCTGCCAGGCATGTTTGGTCCTGTCTCCCTGTTTCTGTCACACTCGTCCATCCCCGACCTCCCAAGGCCTGGGGGGGCTTTGCCCATGGATAGAGGAGGGATCAGGCAGCAATACCCCCTTCCCCTCGAGGCTTTCTCAGACTTAGGGGGGATCAGCTCCACGCCCAGCCTGCAGGAGCCCTGGAGGTCTCACACTCTGAGCTAAAGCATCTGAGTATGACCTGCATGAACTCCCGTTGGCCCATGCTGGAAACCTGAAGGGTTGTTGCAGCTTTTGGAAGCTTTTGGCAGCAATGGGAAGCTTTTGGGATGTGCCTCGTGTCTCGTGCATGGCTGGGGGGGCTGGGGGTCTGCTCTCCTCCTTGGCCAAGGCCTCACTGTCCCAGATGCTCCAAGGACTCGTGTGACACTGTCGGGATGTCGCCCACCCTGGCTCAGCCTGTTTGCCCCCTGACTGGATCCTGCTGTGCAGGAGAGCCCCCCCTCCCCTCTCTCCTACCCTGCCTGCAGCCTCCCCTCTCCCATCTCCCAGTGCAGGCACAGCTCCCCCCTGGGAATGGGGCTGGCAGCAGGAGGGGCAGGACCAGCAGCAAGTTTGGCTGGTGGGTCCCTCCCTGCTGGTCCTTTGCCAAGGGACAAAGTGCAGTGTGGAGAAAACCAGAGCATCCAACTGGGACCAATTCTCCATCATCTCCCAAACCAGCATGGCTTGAGCACACACACATCTGTCTGTCTGTCTGTCCTGTGACCCCTCCCCAGCATCTTCCTCTGTGCCTGCATGAGCTGTTTCTTTACTGTCCAAGATGCTTTAAACCTGGGGTGGGGGTTTTTGAAGGGAATATATCCCTGGCAATGGCCCAGGATGTGGATTCCCTCAGTCCTGGCAGCTCCTCAGAGCCAAACCCAACCCCTGCCTGTCCCGTCTCGCCCCAAACAGCGGCGACTGTCCGACGAGATCGACAAGCTCAGGCTGGAGGTGGATCAGCTCAAGACCAGGAGTGGGACCTTCGTGGAGAGTGTTCACTCCAGGTAAGAGCCAAGCCCCTGCCCCCCAGCTGTGGGGGCGTTTTGCTTTAGGGGACCCCAAGGTGCTGGTGGCATCAGGCATTGCTGGTGGCTCTCAGGGCAGGCTCAGCTCCAGCCCTGCAGTGCTGCCCCTCCTTGGATCTGCCCTGGGTCTAAACACAGACTGTTTGGATCAGCTCAGCCCAGTGAATGGCCCAAAATTTGCTCTTTTAAGGGCGAAAAACCACTGGGATTTGTTTCTTTTTCTGCACAAAGGGCTTGGGGGTTAATTTTCCACGAAAGCTGGATGTTCACCAAAGGCCTTTCCCTCTGTGGTGTGCAGGGGGAGAAAGAGGAATCGTTTTTGAGGTATTGCAGGTCAAACAGAATGAACTCCATTTCCCCCCCTCCTTTCTACCATGGTCCTCCCACACCCTTTCATTTGAAGTCTCTGGGAGATGGGGACGTCCCAGCCCAGAGCTGCTGGAGCAGAGGTGAGTCCGTGGAGTCTCAGCCTCCAGCACTGACTGGGATGCCCAGCAGGAAAACAGGGGGTGGAAAAGGAGGTGACAGCTCAACGTGCACCCCAGGGTGCTGCTGCAGCAGCCTGGGACAGCACACCCTCTCCTGAGCACTCTCAGTGTGGGTTCAAGACACCGAGGGGTCAATGGGAGCAAAATTCCCCTCTCAGGAAGGCTGGAAAAGCTGGAAAGGAGCCACTGAGACCAACCTCAAACCTGCCAGCAGAGAGTGCAAGGTCTGGAGGCCCCAGGTCTGTCATGGAGAGAAGAAAAGGGGAGAGTGAGGAAGAGCCTGTGAGGATCAAGGGTGGCTGAGTGCTGGAGGAGAGTCTGGAGCACTTGTGGGACCCCTTTGGGTCTGTGAGAGCAGGGTGGACAATCCAATGGGGCTTTTTTAATATTTCTTGGAGGAAAAATCAACAGAAATCTGGAGCTGCAGAGTAATCCCCCAGCTGAAATGTCAGCTTTTGCCTGAGGTGCCTTTGTCTGGTCTTAGCTGGGGAGCAGCTTTGTCAGCAGCTCAAATCCCCCCTGGAACTCGAGCTGTGCCTTTGCCTGCACAGCCCAGGCTGGCACAGCCCAGCTGCTCCTGAGGGTGGTTTTGTCTGGGCTCACTGGGGAGCCCAGCCCTGGGTCTGCCCTGCAAACCAGGCCCACCGTGGTGGGCAAACACGACCTGCCTCGGACACCTGCTTTTGTCACCTGAAATGCAGCTTAAATTCAATAAACCTCGTGGCTCCTGTGGGAGTGTGTGCAGGGGGGAACGGCCCCGAGCCCCTGGGTGGGCACTCGGGGCAAGAAGGAGCAGCCAGGAAACGTGGAGACATGGGTGGAGTGCCAGGAGTGGCAGGAAGTGTCCTTGTGTCCAGCAGCCTCTGCTGTGCCCTGCCTGGCACAGGAGCTGCTCCCCAGCATGGAGGAGGAGGAGGAGGAGGAAGAAGTTCCAGCTGGTTCCTGCTGGGAGATCCCAGACAGTGCTCGTGTCCTCACACCTCGAAGGTGCTTCCAGTGGCATTTTGTTCACGGAATTATGGAATCATCAAGTTTGGAAGAGGCCTCCAAGGTCAAGTCCAACCTTTGTCCAAGTCCCATTCCCACTAAATCCTCTCTCCAAGTGCCACGTCCACTCGTTTTTTGAACACTTCCAGGGGTGGCAACTCCACCACTGCCCTGGCAGCCTGTGCCAGTGCTTGACCACTCTGTCAGTGAAGAAGATCTTCCTGATACCAACCTGAACCTCCCCTGGTGCGACTTGAGGCCGTTTCCCCCTGTCCTGTCACTTGTTCCCCCATCGGGGTGTTTTTCCATGAAAATGTTGAAGGAAACAGAGAAAGGAGAGGAGCTCCCTGGCTGGCCCCTGTGGTGCACGTGGGGATGGAGAAGACACAGGTTGTGCTGTGGGTGTTGGGAGGTTTGAGCTGTTCTGGAGGGGGAAAGGCAGGAGGAGCCTGTTCAGCTCCCCCTGCACTGGGGGGGTTTGGGGACAACTGGCTGGATTCCCCCTTGGGGTGCCCAGGATGGGGAGGGAGCAGCCTGGGAGGGCCCAGGGCAGAGCTTCCTACAGCCTGTGGGAAAGGTGGAGTCTCCTGAGGGGAGAATCATTGGGATCTGCAGCTTCCTCCCAAGGGGCAGCTCCGACCTCTGCTCTGGGTGAGATTGGGCAGGGACAGCACCCAGGGAAGGGCTGGAGCTGTGCCAGGGCAGGTCAGGTTGGATCTCAGGCAAAGGTTCTTCCCCCAGAGGGTGGTTGGGCACTGACCAGGCTCTCCAGGGGATGGGCACAGCCCCAAGGCTGCCAGAGCTCCAGGAGGGTTTGGACAACGCTCTCAGGGACAGGTGGGATTGTTGGGGTGTCTGTGTAGGGCCAGGGGTTGAATCGACCATCCTTGGGAGGCCCTTCCAGCTCAGGATGTTTTATGACTCTGTGAGTCTCTGAGCACATCTCCAGGGCCAGTGGGGTGGGAATGGGACACTTTTCCCAGAGCCGGGTTTTTCCTCCTTTCCAGCACCACTGGGATGGGCATCCCGGAGTGGCCTCATCCTCCTGCTCTGTCCCGAGCAGCCTGGGCTGCCAGGGGGGCAGCCTGGGCGCCCTGGCACAGCGGAGCAGTGCCCACCACAGGGCTCTCTGTCCCCAGGTCCCACATGGGCAGTGCCACAGACCTGCGCTTCCCGCTGGTCCACGCGCCCGCCGAGCCCTTCGGAGCGGCCCCGGGGCTGCCCCGGGCACAGAAGGGTCGGTTCGCTGCCAGGAGGGAGGAGCCAGCCAAGGTAACCCGGCTGGGGCGGGGGGGGGCTGGGATCTGCTCCTGCCTGGCATCCTGGCATCGTGGGGCTGGGATCTGCTCCTGCCTGGCATCCTGGCATCGTGGGGCTGGGATCTGCTCCTGCCTGGCATCCTGGCATCGTGGGGCTGGGATCTGCTCCTGCCTGGCATCCTGCTCTCGTGCGTCCTGATTTGGGGGTGTGGGGCAGTTCCCTCTGCCTGGTGCGTGGGTGAGGGAGGTAAGGAGGGAACGCTGGTTTAAAAGGAAAGCAGTGGGAGAAACAAACCCAACTCGAGAGAGATCCCAAGTCAGAGTTACAATTCACTAAAATGATTGCAGTAAGTGCAATGATACGGAGAAAACTGGTTTTAACCCCCAAAGACAGATGTATAACCCAGCACCCTGGGGCAAGAACAGAGCAGTGTTCATGGGCCCCTGTGCTGAGCTCCACGTGGCCCCCCCGGGGGCAAAGGAAAAGGAAAGGAGAGCTGTTGGTCAGGATGGTGGGCACAGTTCTGTTGGAGTTCTGGTCCTCCTCTGGATCCACCAGTGGTCCCAGCAGTGCCCAGACCTGCAGAGTGTCTGTGCTCAGGTTGAGGTGGGGATGCCCAGTGCCTCCCCCAGGGCAGGGACTGTCCCGAGGGGGGATTGAACTCTGTGAGCCCTGGGATGTTTTTGGAACCTTTGATGCTCTGGGTGGCTGCAGCTGCCCCTTGTGCCAGTCCAAGGTGGCCCATGAGCAGTAATGAGCCCTCGGGCTGGGGGTGAAGGTGCTGATGCCTCCCTGGAGGGGAGTTCCCAGGGCTGAGCCATTGGTGTGAGGACAAAGAAACGCTGCCCTGCCTGCAGGGCCTGAGAGCCTGAGGTGTCAGGTGTGCCCTGGGCAGCTGCTGCAAACAATCCCTTTGTTACC
>NW_021938903.1:157196-160743 GCF_001715985.3 Manacus vitellinus
GAAGGTTTCCCTTGGGGTCACACTGAGCTGTAACTCCTGTGTGGAGAGGGCTCCAGTCTGGCTTTTCAGGGGTGCCATGTAGGACCAGTGGCCCTTGTCCCCCCCAGGACTGGGAGCAGGCCCAGGCAGGCGCTGTCCTGGCCACAGGGCCCCACAGCTTCGACAGCGACCCCGACATCTCGGACGTGGACGAGGACGACCGCGAGACTCTCTTCAGCTCCATGGACGTGCTCTCCCCTGGGGGGCACTCGGATGCCCAGACCTTGGCCATGATGCTCCAGGAGCAGCTGGATGCCATCAATGAGGAGATCAGGTAGTGACCGTGGCTTGTGCCCTGCCTTGTGCTGAAGTGTCTCTGGGGGGGAGTCAACGAGCTGCCAGAAGGTGGGAGGAGTCTCTGATGCCCTAAAATTCAGCTCTTGGTGCATCTTCAGCCAGGGAAATGGCTCCAGAACATCCAGCCACAGGGCTTGGTCCTTCCTGCCCATGGCTCCTTGTCCCTCAGCTGCACCACTGCTGGATCACAGGGTCGTTATTTTAAAAAAAGCCCCCCATGAGCATTAAAAGAACCCACGGTGTGTGTCAGCCCTGGTTTCTGTGGATCCTGGTGGATCTTGCTGCCATTCCTGGAGACTGGGGGGGCTCGAGTCACAGCACCAGGGTGCATTTCCCCCAGGGAAGGGATGTCCTGTGGCCGGGAGGGGTGAGCTGGACCCCCTGAGCCCCCTCCCGCTCCCCCAGGATGATCCAGGAGGAGAAGGAATCCACCGAGCTGCGCGCGGAGGAGCTGGAGACGCGCGTCACGAGCGGCAGCATGGAGGGCCTCAACCTCACCCAGCTCTGCAAGAGGGCCTCCATCCCCACCTCCCTGACCGCCCTGTCCCTGGCCAGCTCGTCCCCCCCCCTGAGCGGCCGCTCCACGCCCAAGCTGAGCTCGCGCAGCGCGGCGCAGGACCTGGACCGCATGGGCATCATGACGCTGGTGAGGGCCCGGGGGGCTCCCGGGGGCTGGGCAGGGGGGGTGTGACTGTCTGGGGTGGGAGCGATGCCCTGGCACCCTCAGGGCTGTGTGTCTGGGGGGGTGGAGCGAGGGTGCCCGTGGTTGTGTCTCTAGCCTGGCACGCCTGGCCCCGGGCCTGCTCTGCTGGGGGGGTTCTCCATTAACTGCCCCCCTTTCTGTGTCTCTCTCGCTTTCCCCCTTGCAATCAGCCCAGCGACTTGAGGAAGCACCGGAGGAAACTGCTAGTGAGTGGCTCCCATCCCGTTGGTTTTTGTCCAAGCCCTTTTTCCAGCCTGCTCCTGGCTCTGCCCACGCCGGGTCAGGGGGCAGCAGGCGCGGGATGGAGCTGGGGGACCCCAGGGATTCGGCAGGAGGATCATGGGGATCCCCAAAGGTGCTTGGACACGTTCCCACCGGCAGCCTGGGGGGTCTGGCAGGACGTGGGGAGGTTCAGAAAGCCACTGGGTCCTCTAACATTGTGTCCCCTCTGGCGTTTGGGACGTTCCCATCTGTGCTCCTCAGAGCCCTCTGCTCAGGGCCAGCAGCTTCTGTCTCCACACCCTGACCTGGACCATGGGGCTGCATCCTCTCACCTCCCTATTCCCAGGATCTCGGCCACATGGCCACGTCCTCCCCATGCCGGAACCATTGCCAGAGCTCTTGGGCCTCTGGAACCATTGCCAGGGCTCTTAATTCAGGCCAATCCCGGAGCGTGGCGAAGCCTCAGGGCTCTGGTGGCTCTTTTGGCCATGCCTCCATGGAGCAAGAGAGAGGCAGGCAGCAGGGCAAGGATGGAGCTGGGCTCTGGCTGCCCCCCTCACGGCCTCTCCACTTGTTCAGTCGCCCGCAGCTCGGGACGAGAGCCGGGAGGACAAAACCACCATCAAGTGCGAGACGTCCCCGCCTTCCTCGCCCAGGGCGTTGAGGCTGGAGAAGCTGGGCCACCCTGCTCTGAGCCAGGAGGATGGGAAGGGGTAAGTGGAGCACCCCTGGGAGGTCACCCTGGTGCCTGCTCCCTCAGTTTGGGGATGGACACGGGGCACGGGTGGGATTGTGAGCCGGGTTGGGTTTTGTGCCCTGCTCGGGAATAACCTCCAGGCTTTGCTGTTCCTCTCCCTCCTCTGTCCCCAGCTCGCTGGAGGATCAGGCCAGCAACCCCAGCAGCAGCCAGGACTCCCTGCACAAGGGCTCCAAGAGGAAGGGGATCAAATCCTCCATCGGGCGCTTGTTTGGGAAAAAGGAGAAGGGTCGCTTGATCCAGCTGAGCAGAGAAGGGGCCACAGGGCAGGGTCTGTGACAGCCCCATCCCTGCATGTGGTGCCAGGCCCTACACCCTCCCAGCCTGCCTGGCCTTGGGGTGCTCCTGGGGGACAGGTGGAGGGGCAGGGACACCCCTGCTGCTTTGGGAATGTTGGGGGGGTTGGGACCTGGTGCCTTCTCCCCGTGGCCGGAGCGTTGGTGTCACCTCTGGTGTTCTGCCAGAGCTGGGGGGTGGGTGGTGACCCCCCATCCCTGAATCTGTGATGTCCCCAAACCTGCTCCCCTCCCTGTGGGACCTCGTGGGGTTGGCAGAGCCCTTTGATAGGAGCTGTTTTTCCACTCCCAAATCCTTCCCTGCTCCCACGCTGAGCATTTGGAAACAGGAGGGGTGGCAGCTGGGAATTCCCTCGGGTTTCCCAGGGAGGCAGGGGAGCCTCGTGGTGGGTTGGACGAGGAGACTGTCCCTCCTGTGCTGTGACTGTGGGAACAGTGGCAGTGCCCACACTGGCCCTGGGGGATGTCACACTGACCCTGGGATGTCACACTGACCTGGAGGTGTCTTCCTTCCCCCCACAGTGGTGCTGACTGACGCGGAGGGGAGCATCCAGGACCCCCTGGGCCTGGGCAAGCTGGGAGCTCAGGCCGAGAAGGATCGGCGCCTGCGGAAGAAGTGAGTGAACTTCCTTCCCTACCCTGGCAGGAAAAGGATGGCTGGGAAGCCATGGTGTGGATCTGGGAGTTGCTGGGAAGTCCTCTCATCTTTGCCCTCTCTCGAGTCCTGTTACCTCCTTCTGCCTCCAGCTGGTTCTCGCTGCCCGTGGTCTGTTCCCTTTCAAGAGCTGCTCCCTTCCCCCCAAAACCCCCAGTAAATCACTCCTCTGCTTCTTTTCCTCCCAGGCACGAGCTCCTGGAAGAGGCCCGGAGGAAAGGGTTGCCCTTTGCTCACTGGGATGGCCCCACTGTCGTGTCCTGGCTGGAGGTGAGGCAGAGCCTGTCATTGTCCCCACACTGTCACCACCGGGCTGGGATCACTCCCCCAGCACTCCCAGTCCCACCAGGCTTGGTCCAGGCACTGGTGGCTGCAAATCCTGGGGGAGCAGAGGAGATCCCCCAGATCCCTCACAGGGCCTGCAGAGCTGTGGTTTGAGGAGAACTTTGGGTTAGAGCCCAGGTCTGGTGAGGAGCAGCTGAGGGAGCTGGGAAGGGTCTGGAGCAGCAGGAGAACTCAGGGAGCTGAGGGGGCTCAGCCTGGAGAAAAGGAGGCTCAGGGGGGACCTTCTGGCTCTG
>NW_021938903.1:162061-163069 GCF_001715985.3 Manacus vitellinus
CCCTCACAGACCCTCCTAGACCCCCACAGCATCCCCTGCCCCTCCTTCCCCTGGGAATCACGGTGTCCATCCACAGTCCTGGAGTTCCAGGCGAGCGTGGCCATGGAGGGGGAGATGTTCCCTCCTGGACCAGGTGATGTTCCCTCCTGGACCATCAGCCCAATCTCTGGCACGAAGATCATTTCTGGCCGTCCAGTGGGAAGCCCTTTCCTGCCCCGACGCTCCTCTCCTCGCTTGGGTTGTCAGCGGGAGCTGAGTCCTCCTGCGAGGAGCAGAACTCGGGGCCTGGCTGCCCTGGAGAGGATAAAACCCCATCCAAACAGCCCCAGTCCAAACCTTCACCATTTATGGGGTCACACACACAGGTTTTTCAGTCATTTCAACACGAGCCTTTTCCTGGGACCACGTGAAGTTCCTGGGGCAGCCGGAGCAGCTGCAGACCCTGGGTGGGATGGAGGGGTCGTGTCTCGTGCTGGTCCCAAAGCCCTGGAGGGGTTGACGGTGCCCCAGTGATGCCAGGACACGTCTGTGGAACAGCAGCTGGCAGGAGGAGAGGCCCTGGGCTGCTGTGCCCCCTCAGATGTCTCTGTCTGGGGTCACGGCTGCCAGGGACAGGCCCAGGGGCTCCAGGAGCATCCCCCAACATGCAGAGGGAGAGGAAGGGAGATGAAAGAGAGATGAAGGGCTTCTGTTTGCAGTGCCGTTGGTGGTGCTGGTGGCAGGGGCTGGACACAAGCCCGGGTGGCCAAGAAGGCCACTGTGGCACCGGGGCTGTGCCAGCAATGGTGTGACCAACAGGACCAGTGATGTCCCCTGTGCTGGCCCTGCTGAGACCCCCTCTGGAATCCTGGGGGCAGTCCTGGGCCCCTCCTGACAGGAAAGACACAGAGGGGCTGGAGCATGTCCAGGGAAGGAAACGAAGCTGGGAAGGGGCTGGAGCAGCAGGAGCAGCTGAGGGAGCTGGGGGGGCTCAGCCTGGAGAAAAGGAGGCTCAGGGGGGACCTTCTG
>NW_021938903.1:163359-168925 GCF_001715985.3 Manacus vitellinus
GTGGTGGTGCTGGGCTGATGGTTGGGACTCAATGATATTAAAGGTCTCTCCCAACATTAATAATTCTGTAATTCCACGATTTGATGATGTTTGTGAACCCTGAGGCCACAGCTCTGTGGCGGTTCCCTCTGACCCCTCTGCTGTTTTCCCTGCAGTCCTCTGGAAACGTCTGGGTCACCCACGAGGAGATGGAGAACATGGCAACCTCCACCAAGACGGTGAGGCCGAGCAGCCCCGAGCTCACCAAGCTCTGGGTGTGTGTTCATGCCCCAAACCTCAGGAGGGAAAGGGATCTCTGCTGCCTCTCGTGTGCCAGCTCTTGGCCAGCACCCTGCACCTGCTTAGAAACCACCTTTGAACCTTTGATATCCCAACAATTTCTAGAACTGGCTTAAAAACCATCAGCAGCATTTTCGTTTGTCGAGCCCCCGTGGGTTTGTAGGGCATCCTGTCTGTCAGCTGGGACTTAAAGGCAAAAAGCAAGAGAGATCCCAAGATAGACACGTGAGATTGAGTCCCTGCATCATTCTGCACCCAGAGAAGCCTCTGCCTCACGCCCTGATGATCTCAGCACACCCAAATATTGTCCCTGCTGCCTGTCCCTGCTGCTGCCTGACGGCTCGGGGTCCTCCAAAGGGATGTGGCTGCTCCCCCAAAAGCTCTGGCTCCTTTAGAGATGTAGCCACGCTCCCCTGTCTGCAACTTAATGACCCTGTGGCTCAGAACAGGGGCAGCATTTTGGATGTGTTGTGTGAATGTTGTTTGTTGCTCCCTGGGTTGGAGCAACGTGGTCTGGTGGAAGTTGTTCCTGCCCAGGACAGGGTGTGGAACGAGAGGAGCTTTGAGGCCCTTCCAACCCAAACCACTCTGGGATTCTGTGATTTTGGCATTTTATTGAAGCTTTTTTCTGCTGTTTGAGCAGCACAGACCTGTGACTGGCAGGTGCTTTTTGGGTGGGAGGGCTCTGAGGTGTGGCAGGGAGGTGACACTGTCCCCTGGCAGGTTTTGTGTGGAAAACCAGCCCAGCTTGATAAGGAAGCTACAAAATCATTCAGTTGGGTTGGGCAGCCCTTCTGGGGGGTGGTGACCCAGGAACTGAAGCTGAAGTTTCTCTCTGCATCCATCTCACCTGGGGGGACACGAGAACTCCCCAATTTCCCAGGGAAGGCGCAGGAGCCCCGGGGTCGGTGCTGCCTCCAGCCCAAACCTCCTCCTGTGTCCTTCCCTGGTTAGAGAGGGGGTGACACCTGGGCCTGGTGGGGTTGGTGACAAGGCCGAGGTGTCCCCTCCTGGTGCCGCTGTGCCGGGGGGTCCCCGCTCAGCACGAGGCAGATCCTGCCGTGGGCCCGGGCACTGACCTGTCCTGTCCTTTCTGTTGACATGCTGCATGTGTCACCCCCAGGACACAGAGGAGGGCAGCTGGGCACAGGTGAGGTCCCCGTGTCACCCCTCCTGGGGCGGTGCATGGGGTGTGGTGGGAGGGGGAGCTGGACACTCCTGGGGGGGAATGTGGGGCTCTGATGTTCCCTCAGTGCCTGTCGGAGTCTGAACCTGCACCTGGGGCTGCTCCAGAGCCGCCTTTCAGGGGCAGGGTGTGCTCCTGGGACCTTGCAGGGTCCTCTTCTGCTCCTGGCAGTGGTTTTTCCTGGGACCTGCTCCGTAAGAGGAGCCTCTGTTAAGAACCCCCCACTGGGAGCAGCTTTTCTTTTCACCTATTTTACATTTTCTTTTCACCTATTTTACATTTACTTTTCACCTGTTTTGTAGCCCCCAACTCCATACAGACCATTTTAATGACCCAAAAAGGTGGGAGGAAAGAGTCCTGCTGGGATCCATCCTTTCTGGTTATGTCACTCTCAAATGTTTTGCTGTTATTCTGGTGGATTTTATTTCATTTTTGGACCCAGAACCAGTTTGCAGTGAAAGTGAACCAGTCTGGGGGTTCTGCCTAAAACTGACCTTTTTTTTTTTTGTTTTGAAGCCATAAAATAAAGATTCTTAAAACAGAGGTTCCTAAACATCAGTTGGGAATGCACTGGAACCTATTTCTCAGTTGGTTCAGCTTTCAATGAATGTGGATTTTCCAGAAGCAGTTGCTCACAAAAGTCCAGCTATTCCTTGGGCTGCTGCCTTGTCTCCTCGTGGGACATCAGCAGATAGAAGCCATGGCCCAAAGGACTGTTCCCTCTCGGTTAAACCCCTCTGGCCTGGGGTTGGGCCTCGGGACAGTGACCTGAGCTGAGCCACCTCCCTTCTCCTGGGATTTTCCAGCTCCACCAGGCCCAGGGTTCTCCAGGCTTCTCCATTTGCTTCTCCACAGACCCTGGCCTACGGGGACATGAACCACGAGTGGATTGGGAACGAGTGGCTGCCCAGCCTGGGGCTCCCTCAGTACCGCAGCTACTTCATGGAGTGTCTGGTGGACGCCCGGATGCTCGACCACCTCACCAAGAAAGACCTCAGGGTGCACCTGAAGATGGTGGACAGCTTCCACCGGTGGGTGCCCTGCTCTGGGAGGGCCCTGGGGTGCCCGTGGAGCAGAGCAGGGGGGATCTGAGGGATCCTCCCCTGCCTTGGCTGGCCCTGGGCGGCTCCTCTGGGCTGGACTCGCCCTCTCGAGTTAGGACTCTTGGCTCTGATGGGAGTTGTTCTCCTTCCTCACACTCCCTGCTGCACAACTGCGGAGGGACTGAGCCTTCTCCTGGTTGTGGAGCAAACCAGGGGCAGGATTTGGGGCTCGTCCCACCTGGAGTCCCTCTGGCAGCAGAGCAGTCCTGGGGGAGAGGGCTCGTGCCATCCCAGCCACTGCTCCCACACCCAGCCCTGTCCCAGGGGTCCCAAACCCCCCTGACCCACAGGGATGTGTCTGTGGGCCTCCACATCCCAACCACTGCTCCAACACCCTGTCCTGGGGTTCCCCCACGCCCCCTGCCCCACAGGGACGTGTCCATGGCCCTGCCATGTCCCCCCCTGCCCCTGGAGCCTGGAGCAGCCCCCCAGGCTGGTTCTCCCCTCCCTCTCCCCCACCCAGCACTGTCATTATTTGGATCCAGGGGCTCCCAGGCAGCTGGGACAGGGTGGAACCGATGGAGTGGGGAATTGCCGTGGAAGGGAGGGACATTCCCCATTTTCCAGCTCCGGGTTGTGCCTGTCCCGAGCCATCCCTGACCCTCAGCACCCTTTGGGCACAGAGAGGGCAGGCGGGGAGGGGGGGCCCTGCTCGGGTCCTTGTGGTGGCCCTGAGCCCCCGGGGAGGGGGTGACACCTCGTGTCCCTGCAGCACCAGCCTCCAGTACGGCATCATGTGCCTCAAGAGGCTCAACTACGACCGCAAGGAGCTCGAGAAGAGGAGAGAGGAGACCCAGCACGAAATCAAAGGTCAGCACCTGCACACCCTGTCCAGGAAAAGGAGGAGGGAAACCTCCCAGGAGATCCCCAGCCACAGTCCCTCTCCCATCCCCTGTTTTTAACCTCCCAGGAGATCCCCAGCCACAGTCCCTCTCCCATCCCCTGTTTTTAACCTCCCAGGAGATCCCCAGCCACGGTCCCTCTCCTGTCTCCTGTTTTTAACCTCCCAGGAGATCCCCAGCCACGGTCCCTCTCCTGTCTCCTGTTTTTAACCCATTATTTCTGAGTTCTCCAGGGGAGAACTCCCTTCAGCATGTCCCCAACACACAGCTGACCCCAGTCAGGCACAAGGAGGGAGGAAGGGTGTGAGGGCAGCAAAGACCCAACCTGAGCATCAGATCCCCTCCTGCCCGTTCCAGATGCTCAGCACACGCCCCCCAGCTCGCTCGGCCTCCTCTTCCCGGCTGTCCTGAGGTTCCCTGCACATCTGGCTGCTGCTTGGATTACATCTCGTTACTGATAATGCCCCTAATTACACCAGCAGCTGGGGGTTCTTAGGATTAATTTGCACAGTTGTTTTCTGCCCGTTGTTCCAGCCTTTGGTTTGGGAAGTTGAAGTGAGCTGCTCCTGGCACTCGAGCTCCCGGCGCTGCTGGCTCGGGAAGGAGAGTCCCAGGGTCAGCCTGGGGCACGGGGAAAAGCCCTCAGGACACCCTCAGATCCCCTCACAACCACGAGAGCACGGTCTGGGGTGGCCCTGAGATGTGCCCTGGCTCCTTTGCAGACGTGCTGGTGTGGACCAACGACCAGGTGATCCACTGGATCCAGTCCATCGGGCTGCGCGAGTACGCCAACAACCTGGTGGAGAGCGGGGTGCACGGGGCCCTGCTGGCCCTGGACGAGAACTTTGACCACAACAGCCTGGCCCTGGTGTTGCAAATCCCCACCCAGAACACACAGGTAGGAGCAGCATCCTTGGGGGTTTTGGAGGAGGGTGGCCAGTGTGGGACACGGCTGTGGGGTGACCCCCCCAGTCCCACCAACTCATCTCTGCCCTTCAGAGCAGAGCTCTCTGCTGGCACAGGGGCTTTTCTGGCATCCTCAGGCTTTTTCTGTCACTCTCAGGCTCTCCTGGGATGGGATTTTTGGCTGGAAACACATTCCCCTTGGTGGGCAATGCTCATGTTTCGTTCCTTTCAGGCTCGGCAGGTGCTGGAGAGGGAGTTCAACAACCTGCTGGCCCTGGGCACGGACCGGAGGCTGGATGATGTGAGTGCCAAACCTGCCCCTTGTCCTGTATTCTTGGGGGAAGAACCTGGGGCTGTGGAGGGATGAGAAGCTCAACATGCCCTGACCACATGTGCTGGGACCCCAAACCCCCCGTGCCCTTGGCTGGTCCCACAGGGATCGTGGGCACAGGGAAGGAGGGAACTGCCCCTCTGACCCCTCGGGTGAGACCCCCCTGCAGAGCTGCCTCCAGCCCTGGGAACAGCAGCAGGAGGAGGTGGAGCTGCTGGAGCGAGTCCAGAGGAGGTCACAGGGATGCTCCAAGGGCTGAAGTGTCTCCTCCATGGCCCCACCATCCCCTGAGGTCTTTAGTGGGGCCTGAGTGTTGATGTCTCCAAGGCACCTTTGCAGGCAGGCTGGGGAGAAGGGACAGGCGAGCTGGAAAGGACAAAGCCTTGGGATAAAGCCCTGGGACCCCGGGGAGGTCTCCTTGCCCTTGGCCCATGGTTTGATCATACGTGACCCTGAGCTGAGCTCAGCTGGTCGGGCCGTGGTGTCCATGGAGCTCTGCCCGTTGAGTCCTTCACCCCCAGAGCTTCACCAGCTGCAGGATCAGCGTCCTGGGGTTGGGAGGTTCCTCCATCCCAAGGGAAGTGGACACAGGCATTGAGACCAACATCCACAGCTGGGATTAGCTGGGTGGGTGGAGCCCACAACACTGAGCTCGTGGGTTCGGGTCGTTCACTGAAGGGTTGGATTCGACGGTCCCTGTGAGTCCTTCCAGCTCGGAATATTCCATGATTGTCCTACGGGTCAGGGGTCAGCCAGGCCGGGCACACCCCCGTGGGGTGGCAGCAGTGCCGGTGCCTCCCCAGGCCGAGGTCCCGTGCCCAGGCCCCTCTGTGTCCCTCAGGGCGATGACAAGACGTTCCGCCGGACGCCGTCGTGGCGGAAGCGCTTCCGCCCGCGGGACGTGCACAGCATCAACCTG
>NW_021938903.1:169467-171391 GCF_001715985.3 Manacus vitellinus
AGGGAAAGGGAAAGGGAAAGGGAAAGGGAAAGGGAAAGGGAAAGGGAAAGGGAAAGGGAAAGGGAAAAGAAGGGGAAAGGGAAGGGAAGGGAAGGGGGAAGGGAAGGGGAAAGGGAAGGGGAAAAGAAGGGAAGGGAAAGGGAAAGGACAGGAAAAGAGACAAGACAATAGGGAAAGGGAAAGGGGAAGGGGAAGGGAAAGGGAAAGGGAAAGGGAAAGGGAAAGGACAGGAAAAGAGACAAGACAATAGGGAGAGGGAAAGGGGAAAGGGAAAGGCAGTGGGAGAGGAGAAAGGCTTCCTGCTCACCCAAGATGCTCAGTCCAGGTGATCTCTGAGCCCCTGGCTGCTGTAAATGTTTTTTCCAGGAGGTTCTTTCACTCCTATGTTATTTCTTGGTTTTGAACCACACAGAAAAGGGATGGGCTGGACTGGGGGGTGAAATGGGGCTGTGTCACCCTGGGTTTGGCATCCAGGCCTGAGCCTGGTGGGGTAACCCTGGGTCTGTCAGGGTGCAGCAGCCCAGCCTTGTCCCTCCTGCCCTTTGGAATCCTCCCCAAGGGGCCTGGATGGACCAGCTCCATTTGCCCGAGACTGGCAGGGCCTGCAGGGACCCTCTGGCTGCTCTGCTGCTGGAGCTGGGTGTTGTTCCTGAGCACACGTGTCCCAGGCTCTGCCCCACCACCACACAGCTCCTTCCTTCCAGGTATCCTGGTCCCTTCCAGAGCTGTAGGGAGGCAGAAGCTCCAGCCTCTGTCCCTTGGGCCAGGCATCCTGGTCCCCCCGTCCCAAACCATGTGTCACATCCCCAGTGGAGCAGAGCTGGTGTCAGCAGGCTTGGAAATGAGGGGGGGAATGAAAAACTGGACAGTTGTGCCTTCACGTCCCAACTCCAAACCCCAGGCTCAGCTCTCCTCCTGCCTCCGGGTTGGCTCCAATGTCACAGTTTCCCATCCAGCAGTTTGGGTCAAACTTCTCTTCAACCTTTCCCACTCCATCCCTGGAAGCTGCAATTCCCACCTGGCTGAGGGCAGCGAAGCCTGGGACAGGATCCCACCCGGACACAGGGAGCTGCCCAGAAATAGGGATGGCAAGAGGCCACTTCCCAAATACCCTGGAGCTTTGAGAGCACCAGGCCTGGCCAAACACTCCCCTTCCTTTGGCCCTTGACACGTGGCTGCAGGGCACAGGCTCTGCTGAGTGAACGGGGCGGTTTTTGGGGGAGCTGAGGGCTGGTTGGAGCAGTCACCCATTGCTTTGCTCTTTGGCTCCCTCCCAGTTGGTGCCTCTGGGTCACCGAGGCTGGAGACCTCCACAGTGCGGACGTACTCGTGCTGAGGGTCAGCGAGACGGGACCCCCGGCCCGGGTGAGTGTGAGGGGAGCGAGGCCTCGGAGCTGGGTGGGCACAGAGCAGGGCAGGAGCCAGGCTGGCTGCCTGCTCCAAGGTCTGCCTGGCCATGGGGGACTGTGGAGAGCTCAGTGGTGGGGGAGCTGCTGCCTGAGGCTCTCGGGACCCCGAGGAGAGGCGGGAGGGAATCTCTGCATCCCAACCCCGGGCGCTCTGTCCATCCCTGGCTTGTCCAGCTCCGCTGGGGACCCCCAGGGTGCAATTCTAGGTGGGAGGTGAGGGAAGGGTGGTCAAGCACTTTGAGAGGCTCCTGGGATCCCCGCTGTACTCGTGGGTTCGTGGTTCTCCTGTGCCAGGAAGATCATTGGCTGCTCCCACTGGGTTTGTTGGGGTCGAGCCACCCCTCTCACAGGACCCCTCCCGCTCTGTTCCTCAGCACATCCCCGCTCTCGAGTGGCCCCGTGCTGGCTGCCTTTCAGGACAAGAGCCCAGCCCGTGCCTGTCCCTCAGCCCGACCCTCCAGAAGCTGCAGTTTCACTGCTCTGGACCGACCAGGACCTGTCCCTCCTGCTTGTGA
>NW_021938903.1:174118-176416 GCF_001715985.3 Manacus vitellinus
CCCCAGCTCTCTAAGGGAGGGATTGAGGGATGCCCAGGGATGAGCCTTGCTGGGGGTGAAGCCACCAGGACCCCGGGCTGCTGCAGTGCAGTTTCTCGGCTCCCATAATTTGGTGTCTTGGTGAAATCAGGGCTTGGAGAAGCCTGAATTTGCTGAGAATTGAGCCAAGGAGGTGCTGGAGGATTACTGAGCTCCCCCCTCTGCAGCAGTGGGGTGGGAGAGAAGGACAAGGCTCCTTCCCTCCTTTGCTCCCCTGTCTGGGGGGAGGTTGGCTCAGTGTTGTGTTGGGGTGTCCCCCACTGTCCTCACTCCCTCCAGAGCCCAGGGAGGCTGTGGGGTGGCACAGCCAGGTGAGGAGGACCTTCTTTACCTGCAGGGTTGGTGCCAAACTCCAGCTGGGTGCTCCACTCGGGGCTGCAGGACGAGCGGCCAGATCCGCACTCGCTGGTCGCCTGTGAGGGGTTGAGATGCCAACCATGGGTGTCACCTCCTCCAGCCCCAGCAGCCGCCCCAAAACCACCCCAGGCTGCCCAGCCAGCTCAACAAAACACCCCTGTGGAGGTGAGAACATCCCTCCACACCTGCAGAACAGCCAGAGGATCCAACAGTATCCGTGACCCCCAGGATCTATTGGGGCTGGAAAACCTCCTTTTTGGGCCCTGGGCACAGAGAAACGGGGCCACCTGCTCACTGCGGGTCAAAAGGTGTCTCTTTACTCAGAGAAAGGGCTGGAGATGCACAAATGGCCTTGGGCAAAACAGCTTTTTGCTGAAAATCACCTTGTCAGGCCCACAAAAAAGGGACTCCCTCGGCCCACCCCGCGGGGGTCCCTGGGAAAGAGCTTTTGGCAGTTTGATTTGTGGGCTTGGGGCTTGGTGGTTGTTTCCCAGAAAAAAGCTGACAGCTTGAGAAATGGGAGCTCAGAATGAACTTGTTTTGGAGTGTGTCTTTATCCAGGAGTGGATGCCAGCTCGGGTAAAACCCAAAATGGGATTTCTGGGAGCAACCCCAAGGGCCCAGCTCTTCGTAGCGGCCCCAGAAATGGCACTTAGGGTCCACGAGCTCATGGCAGCACAGGATAATTAAATAACACTTGCCTTTATTTCCTGCTGAAGCAGGAAACTCTTACAGATATGATTTTTTCCCCCCAAAAAATATTGGCTTTTGCATCCCCCCTGGGAGAAGGGGCAGCTCAGGACAGAAATGACACAGTTTTGGACACCTTTGCAGGGACTGCCACCAACTCCCCCCAAACCCAAGTGGACCCTGGGAAGTGGAAATTGGATTCTGGCATCCAAGTGGATACTGAGAAGTCCTGAGAATGTGGAAGAGGATGGGGCCTGAAAGCTTTTCCAGTCCTTTATTCAGCATTAAATGTTGGGTTACTGGTTCCTGCTGCTTTGGTCCTTAAGTCCCTGAGTCTGAAGCAGGTGAATCTCTGGGATTCATCATCATTCATCATATCTTATAAAGTCCCTCTGTCTCTATATCATCTATCTCTATATCTCTCTTTGTCTGTATCTACATATACATCTAAATATCTCTATTTTATCTATGACATTTATACCCATATCTACATTATCTACATACAAATTATCTATATCTATACATAATTTATCTCTATATTTATCTCTCTATATATATCTATATCCATAACATTTATATATATCTGTTATATATCTATGTAATCTATATCAATATTTATGTCACCTATATATATCATATACATATATTTATATCATCTGTCTATAGATCTGTATCTCTGATCTCCACCTGTGTCATCTGTACCTATAGCCCTCCATACCTTCCCATTTCCAAAGGCTCAGAGTGCACACCCAGCCCTCCCCCAGGAACCAGAGGGCAGCTGAAAATATCCCTCAAAGCGTTATTTTATTTTATTTACATTTTATGCTTCGATTTTTGCAGTTTATGTTTTTATTTAATTTTTATTTCTCTATTTATTTTTCATGTTATGGATTTAACTATTTCACTCTGTGCTATTTTAATTTAGTTTGGTTTAGTTTACTTTAATGTTACTCCTTTCATTTTCACCTGTGTGATCCCTCCCAGGCCCAGGCACGTGTCTCTCACAAAGCAGTGGCCCCATTGGCCCTATAGAGAACAACCCCACAGAGAACAACCCCATAGAGCAATGTCCCCATAGACAATCAGTCCCCTATGGCATCACCCCATAGGGCATTGTCCCCATAGAGAACAACCCCATAGAGAATCACTCCCCTATGGCATTGCCTCCATAGGGCATTGTCCCTATAGAGAATAACCCCATAGAGAACAACC